>NC_141940.1:79881135-80187718 GCF_057802395.1 Ceratotherium simum simum | reverse complement strand
TAACAGGGCACTAGGCTGCTGAAATTGATGCCACTGAGGGGCAATGAGGTAAGGCAGCCTCTCCTCACAGAAAATCCAGGACTGATTTATTTATTCCTTCATTTCTCATCCAACTCATGCTTTTTCTGGGATCCTCCTTCACTCATTCCTCTTTGACTCACTCTTGAGCTTTATCTGAGCCACTTGCCCTCTTAGAACCTCCTGCAGGGACAATAAATAACCCAGAAGATTCTTTTGTATTTGAATTTCAGAGTTCCTTGGTGAAATTGTGAAGAGGGTCCCAAGTTTGGGTTCTAAATCCTGCCTTGTCTGCTCTTTGTGCCTAGTCACTCTTACACAATCTCCAGGCAATTGTCCTTAATTTTTCTCCCTGCCATTCTCCTATTCCACTTTAGGCCCTCTCCTAGCATAGCAAACTCAGTGATACCGTAGCAATAATGACTTGTCCCTTCTGACAGTTACCTGCAATCATATGAGAGAACTAGACTGGATAAGAAGGGCACAGTGTTTTAACCCTGAAGAAGTTGTTTCAAAGGGTTAGAAATTCAGGCATTGATGGTGGAGTGTTGGCAGGAAAGGGGAAAGGGTGAGTCTTTCTGGAGCCTTTCAAATTCCATCACATAGTTTGTTGATGGGAAAGAAGGGTAGACAAGTAGAACATAGTCTGTTTGAGGGAAAGAGGCCAGATAAGGAAGCTGAATAAAGACAGCATGACAGAGTACCATGGCAAAGGAGGAGAACCTCAATTTTATTAAACATCTCGTACATGTTAGGCTCATTCCTGCTGGAATCTCATTTAATCCTTATAGCAAGCCTATGAGATAGTTATTATAACCATCCCCCTTTTTTTAAAGATTTTATTTATTCAGTTTTTTCCCCCCAAAGCCCCAGTAGATAGTTGTATGTCATAGGTTCACATCCTTCTAGTTGCTGTACGTGGGACTCGGCCTCGCGTTGGACGGAGAAGTGGTGCCTCGGGGCGCTCCCGGGATCCGAACCCGGGCCGCCAGCATCAGAGCGCACGCACTTAACCGCTAAGCCACGGAGCCGGCCCCATCCCCCTTTTTTTAAAATGAGAAAACTTGATCTTACCTAAGTTCACATAACTCATAAGAGGCAAAGCCAGGTCTTAGAACTCAGGTCTGTCTTCTCTCTGATTCCCAAACCCTAAATATATATGTATAGATAAATAATATCTCCACAAATACTAAAAGGACACCAAACCATGTCATATGAGAAATAGTTGAAGGACAAAGAGCCCTGGTCCTTTAGCCTGGAGAAAGTAAGACTCAGAAAGTCATGATCAATCTCTTATTTTGAAATTGAAAATAGGGGTTCCTTACAGGACACTTAAAGTCCCTCCAAGCCCTGATATCCTGTTTTTTCACAATTCCCTGTGTATCAAATGTTGATCTTTTGCCAGGTCAACAACCAGCTTCTTTGACACCTGCTGGGATAGTTTCCCTGGTGCCCTAGTGTGCTAAAGTTACTGACCAGGCCAGCAGACTTTTCTCCTATAGGAAGTGACTTATGAGTAGAGCACTTCTGCTCAGGCTTGGCATAGCAGGGGCTCATATTCAGCAAGGCTTCTGGCTGCTGAAAGCCTCCTATTCTATAGGCATTATCATCAAACACAGTGGAAGCAGCTTAGCAAGAACATCGTTTCTTTCTCTGTGGCAGCAAAGAATAGACTCCACTGGTCAGGACCACAGAGCTGGGGTTCTCTTTCTCTTTCTACCATTTAATAGAGAACAATAGTCAATCCAAATGCAGCCAGCCTTTTCATTCCTATACCATTATACTCCTGAAGTCAATAATAAAAACAAACGTTGCCAGTGGTCTTATAAGAAAGTCAAAGCATTTCATACACTGCCTGCTATGATTCCAGAGGGAAACCCACTAGGTCAAAATCTCTTCATGCCTTAGTCCCCTCCATCTACCCTGTCTTGGCACTAAAGGGCATTTTGAAGGAAGAAAAGACTACTCTCACAGCATGCTAAAATTGTTTTCTCCTCTATTAAAACACAAGAAAATGAAGACCAGTGTGACTGAATAACTTGCCCAAGGTCACACGGGTAAAGCCAAACTGACAGCCTCACCAAAGTCAAGATTGCAGAATTCACTGTGTACCACTTTCTCCCAGGGCGGGTGAAGGAGGTCTACTGTGCAAGAAGCTGGATGACTGAGTAAAACAGGACAAAGGTATTTTAGTTATGGGTTGCTACCCTGAGGAAGCTCTCCCCTACTTGATTTTTCACAAGTTGATGATGTAGGGCTAAGATTCCAAATTGAGAGAGGATCTGAGCACATAAGTGCCAAGGAATATTGACTTGATCATGAAGACAATGAGGAACCATTTGTTGCTCTTGACACAAGAAATGGCATGATGAAAGCAATGTTTCCAGATGATTAATATGGTTGTGGTATACAGGGTAAAGTGGAGAAGGCAAGAATGGGAGCCAATTGTAAACATATGATTTGCATTGACCTTGAAACACTTAGTCTGAGTGATCATTGTATATTCTCATGAGGTCTGAGAGCCAGATGTGATGGGCTAGCAAGAGCTGAGACCTGTACTTATATAATCATTCTTTAAGCTCTGATACTAGCACTCCCCAGCTTCGTCATCCTGGGCAAACAAAGCACTAAACTTCTTGAGTCTCAGTCTCCTCTTGTGTAAAATGGGATAGGGAACAGAGTATAATTACCTCCCTCAGAGAACCATCATGAGGAATGCTTTGTAATTTATGAAGAACTAAACAATTGGTGGTCATTATCTCTCTATTTCTCTTTTGTCCACAGAAAAATAGGAATACCAAAAAAATAACTTTGCATCAACCTTGACTTAAATTGCCTGGCTCCAGGCCATCTGAAACATTCATCCTTATCCCTGGGCTAAGATGAAAAATGGGAGTGGACTGATGATGAAAAAGCCAGATAACTTTGAGTTTTTCTGAGACTGACAAGTAACTTGAGCTTGTTCTTCTCTTCATTTCCCCATTTCTACAATCAAGAAACAACATCCTCCAGGTTTATGGTTCTCAAACTGGGACATTTATACAGGCAAAGCTTCATCTTTAGAACTTGGATATGAGGGATGAGGAAGGTGAGGTTTGCTCTTTTAAAAGATATTGCATGTATATACCAAAGCAACATCAACAGAGTCTAAGTCTTCAATGACAACCAATCTTATTTGTGGTTTTGTTTTCCTTCTTTGTTGTGAAAATAAATAATTTTTATGATTAGTGTGTGATTGAAATTTTGGAACCTCTATGTTGTGAAACAAGCAGTTTTGGCTATATTAATAGGTTGTAAAAATAGATACATTTCAAATTTTGGTGTATTCATACAATGGAATACTATACAACAATAAAAAGGAACAATCTGCAGCTACCCATAACAATTTGGATTAGTCTGATAAATAAATGACAAGCAATAAGATATATTGGAGTATATGAAGAAGCCATTTGGTGTAAAACTAATTCAGCCTAAACTTGTTTTTCCAAAAAGACCTCACGTGGCCATTGAGCACGCATTGTATATCTGTTTTAAGTATTTACTACATCCCAAAGACAAGAACATACCTTTAAAGATAAGGGTGTAACTTCCCTTACACAGGCACTTCCTTAAGGATAAGAATCTCTCCCTAAACTAAGGATTGACTGCTGACCTGTTGTGCTCACCTTGTGACCACTCACCTTGAGACTACCGTCTTGCTGTGTTCACTGAACTGTTGTGCCAGCAAAGTAATGTCATGACTATTGTAAAAGGGACATTCCAATCATATGTGATACATGCTCTTTGATGGTATATAACCACTCTGTACACCAGCACTTCTTTGGGGTCTCCATTCCTTTGTGAAAGGACTCTCCCAGGCTATATGGTCCTCAGGGTTCGCTCATAATAAATCACCCCAATTTTGATTTATAGATTGGTTATGGATTATTTGCATCAACAATGTCTAAGAAGAAAGACAGCAAAGAATGCATACTGATTATAATTCAATTTATATAAAGCACAACTCTCAGCAAAACTAATCTATGCTGTTAGAATATAAAATAATGGTTACATGTGAGGGGTCTGTGTAGAGAGGGGGTAAAAGAAGGGTTTCTTAGGTGATGGCAATGTTTTGTTTCTTGATTTCAATGCTGGTAAAACAGGTTTGTTCAGTTTTCAAAAATTTATCAAACTGTATGCTTATGATTTGTATGTATACTTTTCTGCATATATGTCATACTTCAATAAAAAGATTTTAAGGGCGTTTTAAGCTGCCTACCAAGTCCCAAGATCTCCAAAAACCATGACTCAGCTAGCCCTGTCTTATGAGAGCAAATCAAGTAACCAAAAATAGTGCCAAAATCACGAGGAGGATGGACTCCAAAGCAAGAAGAAACTTCAGTGTAATGCATCTCACTTCTTAGAATGTCAGAACCATAGGCTGTCCAAGCTTGGAGACAGCCAAGTCCTCCCCCTTAATACTAGAGTATAAATATGGGCACTGGTCACTTCCTCTCTGGGCTCTAAGTAAAAAGTGAATGAGCAGCAGATTCAGGCCTGGAACCCAGTGTCTTAACTCCTAGGCTTCTGTTCTTTCCACTGCACCATTCTGGTTCCAGAACTTTGCCTGCAGAAAATTGCAAAGCCCTGGTGATCAAAAGAAGAGAATTGCCTTTATAGTCTTTGAACAAAACTGGAGAAAAAGCTCTTTGTCTATAACAATTGTGAAGATCTGGAAAGAAAGAAAAATGTAAAAAGATTTGCTTGCCCACCCTCCATTTCTCCTCCAAAAAAATATCAAAACCTAAAATGGCTAAGAATTAAGTGATTATATAAGTGCTATAATCAACACCCAGGTGCTAATTGGAGTTTGTGCTTCCAGAAGTATACATAATCATTAAACATTTAAAAACTGCTCTTGTGGAGCCGACCCTCTGGTGTAGCAGTTAAGTACATGAGCTCCGCTTCTGGTGGCCTGAGTTCAGATCCTGGGCGCGCACTAATGCACCACTTCTCAGGCCGTACTGTGACAGCATCCCATATAAAGTAGAGGAAGATGGGCATGGATGTTAGCCCAGGGCCAGTCTTCCTCAGCAAAAAGAGGAGGATTGGCATGGATGTTAGCTCAGAGCTGACCTTCCTCGCAAATAACAAACAAACAAAAATACAAAAAAAACCCCTGCTCTTGTGTACTGATTTCTGATTCCAGAAACCTGCTAAACTGCATGGACAAGAGCTCAAATTGAAGTTGTTTGCTTTGTTTCCAGGTAAAAGACAGCCCACCTCCCTGTGTTTCCCACCTCCCTGTGTTTCCCACCTCCCCATTTACTCACATACAGACCCCCAGCCTCCCAAACTTTCTAGCTTCCCATGCCACCACTGGGCCTGTATTCAAAGAAACCAAAGAAAATAAAGAACCAAGTCTGAAATTCACAGTAAGACTTTACGATAAAACAAGGATGGCCAGCTAAACAAAACCCCAGACACTTTCAACTGAAAATCTGGGGCCATTGTATGAGAACGAGTCATCTGCTTTCCTTTGTCTCCAGGGACTCATAATGGAGAGAGATTTTTAAAACAATACTAAAAATGATGATAAACCAGGGAATGGAAGAAGAAAATGAAAATGGCTATTCTAAAGAAGCATGTGGATTATTTTTAAGAAGATTGTGGCTCTCTCCCTTAACATTTGATTCACTATTTATTTGAATCACATTTTAGAGTTCAGAACGTGACATCACTATTTACACTGAACTGAAACCTCTGGGTTTAATAGCAGAAGAAGCAGACAACACAGTCATATTTGTTCTTTTTTTCTTTTTATCTCCTGTCTTGAAAAATTGGGATCATTTTTCTGCTGTGTACCATTCCAGCTTAAAACATATTGCTTTCTGACATCTTGTTATCACTGGGTCAGACTGCTCTACACAGGAGGAAAGGCTAACAGTTCTGGAGACTAGTGGTAGTAGAGAGCCCACGTAATGAGCTGGAACTCACAGTGACAGAGCAACTCCATGGGTCTCCCATGGCTTTCTTCAGTCAGATCAATTGATAAAAATGCACTTTGGGCACCAAGCTTGGGATGGTCTACTAATGGAAGTATTTATTACATGTGTTCCAGCTCCTCAAGTTTGGCTGTACAAGGGCAAGTAGCAGAAAGAATCAAACCTAAAACAGATTCTTCTCATCTCTCCAAAGATTGGGTATCTAAAGATCCTGGGTTCTGAGGCAATTAACCTATGGGACTTAGGTGACATGACAACATTCAGAGCATGGAGTTAATGGAAGCTCTGACTAGTGATCATGCTGCCTCAAATGCCACTTCCTCCACTACCATCTCTGAAACTGAATGGAGGGTGATTCTTCTACCCTGGTATAAGAGGCTCTGGAATGGAGACCATCCTATTCGCTAGGTCTTGGTGTCCCCCTGTGTAATATAAGCATTATTCTTATGTCACTGAAGTTTTGTGAAAAGTAAACAATACAACATATATGGAAAGCTGCTTATTTCTTGTGTGTTCTTCCAATTTCTTTAACTAGAGACTACATTATACGATCTTCAATGGCAGAACTATGCATGATACTTCTTTTTTAAAATACATTGTACATAGGTTATAGTGACATGTACAAAATTTATATTCAATAAATACTTATTTATTAGTTATGTGTATAGGAATAAATTGGATTGATTTATATCTATGATAACCCAATTTATAGGTACAAGAATTTTTAATATAATATATAATTATTTAGTTGCTGAATTATACATTTAACTTCATAAAGTGGCAAGAATTAGAAGTCAAGAGATCCAGGTTCTTCCAGTCCCAGCTCTACCAGCAACTGTGAGACATTGAACAAGTTGACTGCCTACTCTGAGTCACAAATTTCCCCATCTATACAAAAAGAAGTCTGAGTGTTTCTATTCATTTTATTAGCAAATATTTATCGAAAACCTACTATGTTCCCTGTATTGTGGCTTCGCTGGTGAAAAACTTACAAGATCTATGCTCTCTTGTACAATCCAGTGGATGTCCTTTCTAACTCTATAATTCTTTGATTCTAAAAGACAGTTATGTACTTTCACTTCCACCCATGAAGGATTAATTACTTCAAGAATTGTCCTTCCATTGTAAACAAGTGGAAAACTAGACACAAGATATAAAAATACTTTTACAGACATTGGGCAAAGGATAGTGTAGGACTATGATCCCTGAAAAGGGAAACAAATGAGGATATGAGCCCCTAGAATGCAAAGGACCAGGAATATACAAAGCAATACTAAAAACAAAAACAAATTGAAAGGCTTACACTACTTAATTTCAAGACTTACTATAAAGCAACAGTAATTGAGGCAGTTTGGTACTATAAACCAATGGAAAAAAATAGAGATTCTAGAAATAGACTCACAAACATATGGTAAATTAGTTTTCAACACAGGTGCCAATGAAATTCATTATGGAAAGGATAGTCTTTTTAACAAATGTGCTGAAATAATTGTATATCCATAGGCAAAAAAAAAAAAAAAAATCAGTGTCAATCCTTACCTCACTCCGTACATAAAAATTAACTTGAAATACATCATAAACTTAAACATAAAAGCTAAAACTATAAAACTTCTAGAAAAAAATAGAAAAAATCTTCATAACCTTGGGGCATCAAAAATTTCTTAGTACACAAAAAGCATGAAACACATTGAAAACATTGATAAATAGGACTGCTTTTAAGAAGACACCACCACCAAAATATAAAAAGCCATAGACTAGGATAAATATTCACAATACCTATGCTTACAAAGAATTTGTAGCCATAATATAGAAAGAACGCAAATAATCAACCCAATTAAAAATGGAAAAAAAAGCCAAACAGAAGATGTACACATGGCAAATAAGCACATGAAAAGTTACTCAACATTATTAGCCATCAGAGAAATTCAGATAAAAACTACAGTGAGCTACCACTACCTACCACTGGAATGTTTAAATTTAAAAACACTAATAATGAGTGTTGCCAAGGATATGGGAGAAACAAAATTTCATCCATTTGCTGGTCAGATTGTAAAATAGTACAACCACCTTGAAAAAGAGTTTGATAGGAGGCCTGCCCAGTGGTGTAGTGGTTAATTTTGCATGCTTTGCTTTGGCAGCCCAGTGTTCACAGGTTCAGATCCCGGGTGCAAATCTATGCACTGCTTATCAAGCCATGCTGTGGCACGTGTCCCACGTATAAAGTAGAGGAAGATGGGCATAGATGGTAGCCCAGGGCCAATCTTCCTCAGCAAAAAGAGGAGGATGGGCAACAGATGTTAGCTCAAGGCTAATCTTCCTCATGGAGACAAAAAAAGTGCTTGGTAGCAATTGCATTCCCATGTACTTAATGAAATAAAACATTTATCAATAGAAAGAATTATATGCAAATTTTCATGGTAAATTTATTGTCCAAAGTGGAAACAACCAAGATGCTCATCAATAGGAGAATAGATAAACATATTAATGAATATCCATAGATTATAGTATTACTCATCAATTTAAAAATTACTTACAGCAGCATGGATGAACCTCAAAGACCTGCTGATTACAATCTCACTTTTTGATATATATCCCAAAAAATTAAAAACAGGATCTCAAAAAGATATTTGTACATACATGTTCATTGCAGCATTATTCACAATAACCAGGAGGTGGAAATAATATAAATGTCCATTGATGAATGAATGGATAAAGAAAATGTGACATAGTTACATCAGCATCATGATGGAGTGAGTTCCCTTTGTATCTCCCCCTAAGTTACATCCAGTGGGACATCTGTTGACCAACAAAGGACTCCTTGCAAGCACATCAGAACACCTGAGAGATCCATGCATATGTACATCTGAAGGTGGGTGGACTGGACCCCTGGGAGGCAGTGGAACTAGGGGAGCAGCCCCCTTCACCTCCCCCAGAGATGGCAATCCAAAATGCAGATGCTCACACCAGCACATGTGCTGGTGACCAGAGGCTGCAGGAGCAGACACAGGACTTATAGCTTAGCCCCTGTCCCCCCACCCCAGCAGAAGCAGATGAAGCACACATTCTGAGGCTTGAGGACACAGAGCAGTGCTGGTGACCCAGCCCCCTCCCCCAGAGTGGTGCCAGTCTTTCCAGTAGTAAAGACAGCATTCAAAATGTGGATTTCCCTGGCAGGGGTGGGGTGCCTTGACTTGAGGTTTCAAAAAGCACCTGGTTGTGAAACAGTGACCAGACG
Organism: Ceratotherium simum simum; assembly: GCF_057802395.1. Classification (NCBI taxonomy): domain Eukaryota; kingdom Metazoa; phylum Chordata; class Mammalia; order Perissodactyla; family Rhinocerotidae; genus Ceratotherium; species Ceratotherium simum. Next base: position 80,178,481 of record NC_141940.1, on the reverse strand, counting down.
CTGCAGAAGCAGCAACAACACTCACAACTTAACCCCTACTCCCTGTGCAGCAGTGGTGAGTGGCACACATGTCCTGAGGCTTCAGGAGACAGAGCAGTGCTAGTGACCCAGTTCCTTCCCTCTCTCCTGGCAGTTGCACTGGTGTTTCCAAGTGGGGAAAGCATCCAAAACTCAGATTTCCCAGGCAGGGGTGGGGTGTCCTGACATGAAGTTTCAAAAGTACACCAGTGCATGCCAGCGACCAGAGGCTGTAGGAGCATAGATGACACTTACAGCTTAGGCCCTGCCTCTTTCCCAGCAATGATAGATGACAGGTGGCACCTGCGATATGAGACTTCAGTAACAACAGCAAAACCAGTGACCCAGCCCCCAGTGGTAGTACCCCTGACAGTGGCTCTACCAGGAGTGGGGGTTGCATACAAGACCCTGGGTCCCAAGCAGTGACAGAGACACCAATAAACCCAGCACTCCCAGCAGGAGTGCTGCCAGCACCACTACATAGCCCAGGAACAGCAGCACAGGTGGTGCATAGAGCAGCAGCACCTGAGCCCTTGGAGAGCCCATGGAGGGCCAGTGGGGGAAGACAAGACCCAGGCAACCCTGGAAGCAGCAGAAGTGCTCACAGCCTTGTGACCCTGGTGATGACGCCTGAGACTGCAATGACTTTGTAAGCAGCAAGGTAACAGTAATCTTGGAGACACAGGTAGCACAAGGAGGACACTGAAAACACCCCTAGCAGAGGTAGTGGATGGTGAAGTGTGCAGGCTCTCAAATACAACAAGAAACAGCTCAGAATCAAAGTAAACAAAGCCTTAACCAAATAAGAAAGGTGGTTATTACCACAAATCTGCTGGCAGAGGATCAACTCATCAAGCATCATGAAGAACTACAGTAACATGGCACAACAGAAATAAAATGAAAATTCTCCAGAAACCAAACTTGAAGCCACTGAATATTGCAATCTAACTGACAGAGAATTCAAAATATCTGTCATGAAGAAACTCAATGAGTTACAAGAAAACTCCGAAAGACAGTTCAATGAGCTCAGGAATAAAATTAACAAACAGGAGAAGTACTTCACCAAAGCAACTAAAACTCTAAAAACAGAAACAGAAATTTTGGAGATGAAGAACACAATGAGATGATAAAAGTAAAGTGGAAAGCATAGGAAATAGAGCAGACCATATGGAAGACAGAATTAGTGAACTCGAAGATAGAAATCTAGAAATGATTCAGGTGGAAGAGAAGAGAGAACTAAGAAACTATTTTAAAATGAAGAAATTATATGAGAAATATCTGACTCAATTAGGAAAAGCAATATAAGGATAATGGATATCCCAGAAGGAGAAGAGAGGGAGAAAAGAGCAGAGAGCTTATTCAGAGAAATAATAGCTGAGGACTTCCCAAACCTGAGGAAGGAGCTGGATATGCAAGTACATGAAGCTAATAGAACTTCTAATTATCTCAACTCAAAAAGACCTTCTCCAGGGGCCGCCCCTGTGGCCTAGTGATTAAGTTCAGCAAGACCCACTTTGGCAGCTTGGGTTCAGATCCCAGACATGGACCTACACCACTCATCAGTGGCCATACTGTGGCAGAGACACACATACAAAATAGTGGAAGACTGGCAACAGATGTTAGCTCAGGGTGATTCTTCCTCAGTTAAAAAAAAAAAAAAGACCTTCTCCAAGGCATATTATATTAAAACTGTCAAAAGTCAATGAAAAGGAAATAATAATGAGGGCAGCTGGAAAGAAGAAAATAAATTACGATGTTACCACCATCAGTCTATCAGTGGATTTCTCAGCCGAAACTTTGCAGGTTAGGAAAGAGTAGAAAGATATATTCAAAATATTGAGAGAAAAAACCCTCCACCATGATTAATCTACCAGCAAACTTATCCTCAGATATGAAGGAGAAATAAAGGTTTTCCCAGACAAACAAAAGCTAAGGGAGTTCAGTGACACTAAGCCTGTCTTACAAGAAATGTTGAAAGGAGCCCTTCTACCTGAAACAAAAAAGTAAAGGTTTACAAAGCTTTCAGCAAGGTGATAAATAGACAAGCAGAATCAGAAAATTGCAACTCTATATCACAATACTTTAGTAAACATTTCATTGTAACATAAGGGCTAAATTAGGGAAAGAAAGTGTCAAAAATTGCTATAACCACTTCAATTTGGTAACAAACTCACAACACAACAAAGGATAATTTGTGACAATAAAAACATAGAAGAGGAAGAAGAAGGGGATAGAACTTGTATAAGCTCATGGAGATAAGATGCTATCAGCAGCCATAGGACTATCTCATCTATGAGATCTTTATACAAACCTTATGGTAACCACAAAACAAACAAAGAAAAATCAGAGCAGAGTCACAAATCATAAATAAAGAGGAAACAAAAAAATCACAGAAAACCTCTAAACTGAAATGGCAGGCAGAAACATAAGGAAAAAAGAAACAATTGAAATATAGAACAATAAGAAAACAAAAAAGGATAAATTGACAGTATCAAGCCCTCAGTATCAATAATTACTCTAAATATAAATGGATTGAATTCACCAATCAAAGGATAAAAAGTGGCTGGATGGATTAAAAAACAAGACCTAAAAATGTGCTTCCTCCAAGACACCAATCTCAGCTCTAAAGACAAACATAGGTTCAGAATGAAATGATACAACGTGATATTCCCAGAAAATGACAACCAAAAGAAAGCAGGTATAGCTGTACTTATATCAAACAAAACAGACTTCAAGACAAACCAAAATTATAACAAGAGACAAAGACGGACATTATATAATGACAAAGGGGACATTCCACCAAGAAGACACAACATTTATTAATATATATGCACCTAACATAGAAGCAGCAAAGTATACAAAGCAACTGTTAATGGACCTAAAGGGAGAAACTGACAGCAAAACAATAACAGTAACATCCAATTACATCAATGGATAGATCATTCAGACAGAAAGTCAACAAGGAAACAATGGCCTTAACTGAAACACTAGACCAGAAGGATTTAATAGATATATAGAGAGAACATTCCATCCAAAAGCAACAGAATATACATTCTTCTCAATTGCACATGAAATCCTCTCAAAGATAGACCACATTGGGAAACAAAGGAAGCCTCAATAAATTAAAGAAGGTTGAAATCACAATAAGTAAATTTTCTGACGACAATGGTATGAAGCTAGAGATAAAATACAAGAAGAAAGCTGGAAAAGTCACAAATATATAGGGACTAAACAACATGCTAGTGAACAACTACTGGATCAATCAAGAAATCAAAGACGAAATCAAAAATACCTGGAGTCAAATGAAAGTGAAAACACAACATACCAAAACCTATGGGGTGCAGCCTAAGCAGTATTAAGACGTCAGTTTATAGCAATACAGACCTACTTCAAAAAAACAAGAAAAGTCTCAAATAAAGAATCTAACACTATGCCTAAAAGAACTAGAAAATGAAGAACAAGCAATGCCCAAAGCCAGTAGAAGCCTGAAAATAATAAAAACCAAGCAGATATAAATGAAATAGAGACTTAAAATAAAATAGAATGGATCAAGGAAGCTAAGAGCTGGTTCTTTGAAAAGATAAACAAAATTGACAAACCTTTATCTAGACTCACCAAGAAAAAAATAAAGAAGGGTCTAATAAGTAAAATCAGAAATGAAAGAGGAGAAATTACAATGGATACTACAGAAATACACAAGATTATAAGAGAACACTATGAAAATCTATACGCCAACAAATTGGGTAACCTAAAAGAAATGGATAAATTCTTAGAATCATACAACCTCCCAAACGTAATCAAGAAGAAATAGAGAATCTGAGTAGACCAATCACAAGTAAAGAGGTTGAAATCATAACCAAAAACCTACCCAAAAACAAAAGTCCAGGACCAGACATCTCTTTGGGTGAATTCTACAAAACATTTAAGAAGATTTAATAACAATCCTTCTCGAAATATTCCCCCAAATTGAAGAGAATCAGATGCTTCACAATTCATTTTATAAGGTGAACATTACCCAGATATCAAAACCAGACAAGGATAGCACAAAACAAGTAAAATACAGTCCTATCTCATTGATGAACATAGATGCAAAAATCCTGAACAAAATATTAGCAAATTGAATGCAACAATACATTAAAAGAGTAATACAACACAATCAAGTGGGATTTGTTCCAGGGACAAAGGGATGGCTCAACATCTGCAAATCAATCAATGGGATACGCTACATTAATAAAATGAAGAAGATAAATCACATGATATCTCAGTAGATGCAGAGAAAGCATTTGACAAGTTTCAACATCCATTTATGATAAAAACTTTGAAGAAAATGCGTATAGATGGAAAGTACCTCAACATAATAAAGTCATATATGACAAACCCACAGCCAACATCATACTCAATGGTGAAAAACTGAAAGCTATTCCTCTAAGAACAGGAATCAGACAGGATGCCCACTCCCACCACTCTTATTCAACATAGTATTTGAAGTTCTAACCAGATAATTTAGGCAAGAAAAAGAAATAAAAGATATCCAAATTGGAAAGGAAGAAGTAACACCATCACTATTTGTGGATGACATGATTCTATATATAGAAAACCCTAAAGAAACCACCAAAAAGCTATTACAAATAACAAACGAATACAGTAAAGGTGCAGGGTCCAAAATCGACACACAAAAATCACTCACATTTCTATAGACTAACAATGAACTGACAGAAAGACACATCAAGAATATAATCCCATTTACAATTGCAGTAAACAGAATAAAATATCTAAGAATAAATTTAACCAAGAAGGTGAAAGATTTATACACTGAAAACTATAAGACATTATTGAAAAGAATTGAAGAACATGAAGAAATAGAAAGATATTCTGTGCTCATGGATCAGAAGAATAAACATAGTTAAAATATCTGTGCTACCTAAAGTAATCTACAGATTCAATGCAATCCCAATCAGAATCCCAGTGGCATTTTTTATGGAAATGGAACAAATAATCCTAGAATTTATACAGAACAACAAAAGACCGCAAACAGCCAAAGCAATCCTGAGAAAAAAGGATAAAGCTGGAGGTATCACACTCCTTTAATTCAAAATATACTACAAAGCTATAGTAATCAAAACAGAATGGTACTGGAAGAAAAACAGACATGCAGAACAATGGAACAGAATTGAAAGCCCAGAAATAAAACCACACATATACGGGCAACTAATCTTCTCAAAAAGAGTCAAGAATAAAGAAGAAAGGAAATTCTCTTCAATAAATACTAATTGGAAAAGTGGACAGCTACATGCCAAAAAAAAAAATGAAAGTAGACCGTTATCTTGCACCATACACAAAAGTTAACTCAAAATGAATTAAAGAATTGAATGTAAGGCCTGAAACCATAAACCTCCTAAAAGAAAACATAGGCAGTATGCTCTTTGACATCAGTCTTAGCAGTATCTTTTTGAATACCCTGTCTCCTCATGCAAGGGAAACAAAATAAAAAATAAACAAATGGGACTACATCAAACTAAAAAACTTCTGCACAACAAAGGAAACCATCAACAAAAAGAAAATACAGCCCACCAACTGGGAGAAGATATTTTCAAATCATGTATCTGACAAGGGGTTAATTTCCAAAATATGTAAAGAACTCTTACAACTCAACAACATCCAAAAACAAGGAACTTGATAAAAATATGGGAAAAGGATATGAACAGATATCTTTCCAAGAAGATTTACAGATGGCCAGCAGGCACATGAAAAGGTGTTCAATGTCACTAATGATTAGGCAAATGCAAATCAAAACAACAGTGAGATATCATCTCTTGCCTGTCAGAATGGCTATTATTAAGACAAGAATTAGCATGTGTTGCAGAGGATGTGGAGAAAAAGGAACGCTTGTACACTACTGGTGTGAATGCAAACTGCTGCAACCACTATGGAAAACAGTATGAAGATTTCTCAAAATACTAAAAATAGAAATACCATATTATCGAGCTATTCCACTTCTGTGTATTTGTCCAAAAAGAACATGAAAAGACTAATTTGAAAAGATATATGCATCCCTATGTTCATTGCAGCATTATTCACAATGGCTGAGACTTGGAAGCAACCTAAGTGCACATGAATGGATAAATGGATAAAGGTGGGGTATATATATACAATGGGATACTACTCAGCCACAAAAAAGACAAAATTGTGCCATTTGTGACAACATAGGTGGACCTTGAGGGTATGTTACTAAGTGAAATAAGTCAGACAGAGAAAGACAAATACTGTGTGATTTCAGTAACATGTGGAAGATAAACATAGATACAGAGAACAGATTGGTGGTTACCAGAGGAGAAGGGGGTGGGAGGAGTGTGAAAGGGGTGAAGGGGAAAACGTGCAGGGACAGATGGAAACTAAACTTTTGGTGGTTAATGGGATGCAGTCTATACAGAAGCTGAAATATAATGATGTACACCTGAAATTTACACACTGTTACAAATCAATGTGAACTCAATAAAATAATAATGAAAAAGAAAATGTGGCATATACATACAATGGAATATTATCCAGTCTTTAAATATAGCATGGATGAACCTTGAGGACATTATGCTAAGTGAAATAAACCAGTCTCAGTAAGACAAATACTGCATGATTGTACATTTAGAAGGTATTTAATAAAGTCAAACTCATAGAAACACAAAGTAGAATGTGGTTACCAGGGGTGGGTGGGTGAGGGATATATGGAGTTGCTTCAATTTTGCAAATGAAAAACTTCTAGAGATATGTTGCACAACAATGTGCATATAGTTAATACCAATGTACTGTACACTTGAAAGTCATTAAAATGGTAAATTGTATGTGTTTTTTATCATCATATTAAAATATATACCCAGAAGTGGGTTTACTGGATCATGTGGTAATTCTGTGTCATTTTATGAAGAACTTCTATACTGCTTCTCACAATGGTTGCACCATTTTACATTCCCACCAAAAATGCACAAGTGTTCTAATTTCTCTACTTCCTGGCCGACACTTGTAATTTTCTGGTTTTTGTTTTTATTTTTAACACTAGGCATCCTAAGGAATGTGACCTGAGATCGCATGGTGGTTTTGATTTCCATTACCCTAATGATTAGTGATATTGAGTGTCTTTTCATGTGTGTGTTGGTAATTTATATATCATCTTTGGAGAAATGTCTATTCAAATCCTTTGCTTATTTTTTTTTCAATTATTTTATTGGGATCATAATGGTTTATAACATTCTGCAATTTCAGGTGTAAATTATTATTTATCAATTTCTGTATAGACTGAATCGTGGTCACCACCAGTAGTCTAATTTTTATCAGTCACCATACACATGTGCCCCTTTACCCTTTTTACACACGCCCCAGCCCCCTTCCCCTCTGGTAATCACTAATCTGTTCTCTTTATCCATGTGTTTTTTTATCTTCCACATACGAGTAAAATCATAAAGAATTTGTCATTCTCTGTCTGGATTATTTTGCTTAACATAACACCCTCGAGGTCCATCCATGTTGCTGCAAATGGGATGATTTTGTCTTTTTTATGGCTTGGTATTTCATTGTAAGTATATAACATCTTCTTTATCCATTCATCCATAGAAGTGAACTTGGGTTGCTTCCACGTGTTGACCATTGAGAGACTAATGCTGCAACGAACATAGAGGTGCATAAATCTCTTTTGATTGTTGATTTCAAGTTCTTTGGATAAATACCCAGTAATGGGATAGCTGGATCATATGATATTCCTATTTTTAATTTTTTGAGAAATTGCCACACTGTTTTCCATAGTGGCTGCACCAGTTTGCATTCCCACCAGCAGTGTATGAGAGTTCCCTGTTCTCCATATCATCTCCAACATTTGCTATTTTTTGTGTTGGTAATTATAGCCATTCTGACAGGTGTAAGGTGATATCTCATTGTAGTTTTAATTTGCATTTCCCTAATAATCAATGATGTTGAACAACTTTTCAGGTGTCTGTTGGCCGTCTGTACATCTACTTTGGAAAAAAATATCAGTTCATATCCTTTGCCAATTTTTTGATCCAGTTGTTTGTTTTCTTGTTGTTGAGTTGTATGAGGTCTTTACGTATATTGGAAATTAACCCCTTGTCAGATATATGATTTGCAAATATTGTCTCCCAGTTGGTGGCTTGTCTTTTCATTTTGTTAATGGTTTCCTTTACCTTGCAGAAACTTTTTGCTCTGATGTAGTCCAATTTGTTAATTTTTTCTTTTGTTTCCCTTGACTGAGTAGACATGGTATTCGAGAAGATGCTGCTAAGACCAATGTCAAAGTGTGTACTGCCTATATTTTCTTCTAGTTTTACGGTTTCAGATCTTACCTTCAAGTCTTTAATCCATTTTGAGTTAATTTTTGTGTATGGTGGAAGATAATGGTCTTCTTTCATTCTTTTGCATACGGCTGTCCAGTTTTCTCAGCACCATTTACTGAAGGGACTTTCATGTCTCCATTGTATGCTCCTGGCTCCTTTGCCGAAGATTAACTGTCCATAGATGTGTGGTTTTATTTCTGGGCTTTCAATCTACTCTCTTGATCTGTGTGTCATTTTTTGTGCCAGTACTTTGCTGTTTTGATTATTATAGCTTTGTAGTGTATTTTGAAGACAGGGATTGTGATACCTCCAGCTTTGTTCTTTTATCTCAGGATTTCTTTGGCTATACAAGGTCTTTTGTTGTTCCATATAAATTTTAGAATTCTTTGTTTTATTTCCGACAGTAATGTCATTGGGATTCTCATTTGGATTGCACTGAATCTGTAGACTGCTTCAGGTAATATGGAGATTTTAACTATGTTTATTCTTCCAATCCATAAGCGTGGAATATCTTTCCATTTCTTTCTATCTGCTTCAATGTCTTTCAGTAGTATCTTATACTTTTCAGTGTATACCTCTTTCACTCCTTTGGTTAAATTTATTCCTAGATATTTTATTCTTTTTGTTGTTATTGTAAATAGGATTGTATTCTTGACTTTTCTTTCTTCTAGTTCATTATTAGTGTATAGAAATGCAACTGATTGTTAAGTTGGTTTTGTACCCTGTAACTTTGCTGTAGTTGTTGATTATTTCTAATAGTTTTCTGATGGATTCTTTAGGCTTTTCTATATACAGAATCATGTCATCTGCAAACAGTGACAATTTCATTTCTTCTTTTACAATTTAGATTTCTTTTATTTCATTTTCTTCCCTAATTACTCTGGACAAAACCTAGAGGACCATGTTGAATAGAAGTGGTGACGGTGGGCACCTTTGTCTTGTTCCTGTTCTCAGAGAAATGGCTTTCAGTTTTTCACCATTGAGTATGATGTTGGCTGTGCGTTTGTCATACATGGTCTTTATTATGTTGAGGTGCTTTCCTTCTATACCCATTTTATTGAGAGTTTTTATCATAAATGGATGCTGGATCTTGTCAAATGCTTTCTCTGCATCTATTGAGATGATCATGTGGCTTTTATTCCTCATGTTGTTAATGTCATGTATCATGATGATTAATTTGCAAGTAATTAACCATCACTGCATCACTGGCATAAATCCCACTTGATCATGGTGTACGATCCTTTTAATGTATTGCGATATTCGGTTTGCCAATATTTTGTTGAGGATTTTTGCATCTATGTTCATAAGCAATATTGGCCTGTAATTTTCCTTCTTTTTGCTGTTCTTGCCTAGTTTGTGTATCAGGGTAATGTTGTCCTCATACAATGAGTTAGGAAGCATTCCATCTTCAATTATTTTTGGAATAGTTTGAGAAGGATAGGTATTAAATCTTCTTTGAATGTTTGGTAGATTTGTCCAGAGAACTCATCTGGTCCTAGACTTTTGTTTTTTGAGAGGTTTTTGACTACTGTTTCAGTTTCTTTCCTTGTGATTGGTCTATTCAGATTCTCTATTTCTTCTTGATTCAGTTATGGGAGGTTGTATGAGTCTAAAAATTTATCCATTTCTTCTAGGTTACCCAATTTGTGGGCATATAGTTTTTCATAGTATTTTCTTATTATCCTTCATCTTTCTGTAGTATCCATTGTAATTTCTCCTCTTTTAGTTCTAATTTTCGTTATCTGAGTCTTCTCTCTTTTTTTCTTAGTGAGTCTGGCTAAGGGTTTGTCGATTTTGTTTATCTTCTAAAAGAACCAGCTCTTAGTTTCATTGATCCTTTCTACTGTTTCTTTATTCTGTATTTCATTTATTCCTGCTCTAATTTTTAGTATTTCCCTCCTTCTGCTGACTTTGGGTTTTCTTTGTTGTTCTTTTTCTAGTTCTGTTTGGTGTAGTTAAGATTACTTACTTGACATTTTTCTTGTTTGTTGAGGTGGGTCTGTATTACTCTGAATTTCCCTCTTATAACTGATATTGCCCCATCCCATGAGTTTGTATGTTGTATTTTCATTTCCGTTTGTCTCCATGTATTTTTTCAATTTCTCCTTTCAGTTTTTCATTGAGCCAGTGGTAGTTCAGTAGCATGTTGTTTAGTATCCACGTATTTTTGACTTTCCTAGCTTTATTATTTTAATTGATTTCTAGTTTCATAACATTGTATTTGGAAAAGATGTTTGATATGATTTCAGTCTTCTTAAATTTATTAAGGCTTGCCTTATTTCCCAACATATGCTCTGTCTTTGAGAATGTTCCATGTGAACTTGAGAAGAATGTGTGTTCCATTCTTTTTGAATGTAATGCTCTCTCTATATATATCTATTAAGCCCATCTGATCAAGTGTTTTATGTAAATCCACTACTTCCTTGTTGACTTTTTGTCTAGATGATCTATCCATTGATGTATGTGGGGGTGTTGAGGTCCCCCATAATTTTTGTGTTGCTGTTAATTTCTCCCTTTTGGTCTGTTACTAGTTGCTTTATATACTCTGGTGCTCCTATGTTAGGTGCATATATATTTATAAGTGTGATGTCCTCTTGGTGGAGAGTCCCTTTTATCATTAGATACTGCCCCTCTTTGTCTCTCATTGTCTTTTTTATTGAAGCCTGCTTTGTCTGACATAAATAAGGCAACAACTGCTTTCTTTTGTTTGCCATTTGCTTGGAGTATCGTTTTCTATCCTTTCACTCTGAGCCTGTGTTTGTTTTTAGAGCTGAGACGTGTTTCCTAGAGGCAGCATATTGTAGGATCTTGTTTTTTAATCCATCCCAGCAGTCAATTTTGATTAACGAATTCAATCCATTTACATTTAGAGTGATTATTGATATATGTGGGCTTAATACTGCCATTTTATCTCTTGTTTTCCAGTTGTTCTATATTTCCATTGTTTCTCTTCCTTTGTATTTATGACTGCCATTTCATTTTGGTGGTTTACTGTGGTGATTTTCTCAATTTTCTCCTTTTTTTAATGAATTGTGGATCTGCTCTGATTTTTTGTTTAATGGTTACTGTGAGGTTTGTATAAAAGATCCTGTAGATGAGCTAGTCCATTTTCTCTTAGCTTCTTATGTCCATTAGGCTAAGCAGGTTCCATCCCTTTCCTCGTCTCTTTCTGATTTATTCTTGTCACAAATTATTCTGTTTTGTGTTGTGAATTTATGACTAAGTTGAAGTGTTTATAGTCACTTTACATGTTTTCCTTTCCTTTATCTTTTAAGTTGAAATTAAATATTTACTAACATGTTCTAAAAGAGAGCAGCAGTTTTCTAATTTTGTCTGTCTATTTACCTCATTGCTCAAGGCTTTATAGACCTTTCTCTTTTTGTTTCAGGTATTAAGGCATCCTTGATCATTTCTTGTAGGTGAAGTCTAGTGGTGATGAACTACCTCAGATTTTGTTTATCCGGAAAAGCTTTTATTTCTCCCTCGTATTTGAAAGATAGTTTTGCTGGATAGAGTACTCTTGGCTTAAAGTTTTTGTCTTTCAGTATTTTGAATATATCATTCCCTTTTCTCCTAGCCTGTAAGGTTTCTGTCCAGAAATCCACTGAAAGCCTGATAGGAGTTCCTTTGTAGTTTATTTTCTTCTGCCTTGCTTCCCTTAATATATTTTTTTTGACACTGACTTTTGCCAGTTTAACTATTGTATGCCTTAGAGAATGTCTTTTAGCATTGATGTAATTAGGAGTTCTATTGGCTTCATGTATTTGTAAGTCTGGTTCCTTCCCCAGGTTTGTGATGTTCTCAGCTATTATTTCTTTGAACAAGCTTTCTGCTCCTTTCTCCCTCTCTTCTGCCTCTGGAATACCTCTAATCCTTATGTTGCTTTTCCTAATTGAGTCAGGTGTTTCTCAAAGAATTCCTTCATTTTTTAAAATCTTAGTTCTCTCTCCTACTCCACCTGAAGCGTTTCTATATTTATACCCTCTAAATCACTAATTCTTTCTTCCATAATGTCAGCTCTATTTTTTTACGGATTCTAGATTATTTTTTGTCTCATTAATTGTGTTCTTCATATCCAGAATTTGTGCTTGCATAAATCACTTTCAATCTCTTTGGTTAAATATTCCTTCTACTCATTAATTTTATTCCTGAGTTCATTGAACTGTCTTTCTGAGTTTTCTTGTAACTCACTGAGTTTCTTTATGACAGTTATTTTGAATTCTCTGTCATTTAGATTGTAAATTTCTGTGACGTCTGGGTTGGATTATGGAGACTTGTCATTTTCCTTCTGCTATCAATTGTTGCTATCGTTTCTCATGGTGTTTGATCAACTAATCTTTCATGTGCTTTGCTAACACATTTGTGGTAGCATCAGGTCACAGAGTCCACCTGCTACTGCTAGGGGGAAGCAGGAGCTGTGTTTCTGATCCCACCTCATCTGTTGAAAATTCTGGGGCTATGATGGGCACTCCCACAAGCCAAGAAAGCATTTGTGAGTGGGATCAGTGCTGTTGCTATTTCTTCTTACAGTCACGCCAGGGTGCATTCCCACTTGTGGCTCGACAGCAGTAATATGGGCACTCCTACCAAACAAGAAAGTGTTTATATTCATGGGTAGATCTGCCACTGCCTCTTCTTAAGGTCATGCCAGTTGCTGTGCTTGGTGGGTGGAGCTTCTTCATGGGGTCTGAACCTGGGCCACTCTTTGGGACCGCAACAGCATGGTGGGCTCTCCTGCCGGGCAAGAAAGTCTTTGTGTGTGGGATCAGGGCTTCTGCTGCTGCTTATTACAGTTATACTGAGGCACATTCCCTCTTGTGGATCTGCAGTGGTACTATGGGCACTCCTGCTGGCTGAGAGAGCACTCACCCACATGCATAGATCTGCCTCTACCTCTTAGGGTCATGCCAGCTGCTGTGCTTGGTGAGTGGGGCTTCTTTGCAGGGCCCAAGCCTGGGCCACTCATTGGGACTGCAGCAGCATGGTGGGCTCTCCCACCAGCCAGGAAAGCTTTTGTGCATGGGCTCAGGGCTGTCTCCACCTCTTCTTACAGCCACACCAAAGTGTGTTTCCACTTGTGAGACTGCAGCGGCACTGTGGGTTCTCCCAGCTGGCAAAGAGTTTGCACACACACACAGGGATGCCAGGGAAGGGTCAGGGAGTCCTCACCTATCTACTACTTCCCAGAGGCTCAGGCCATCTACCTTCAGGTGGGTCTCTTTGGCATCCTGTTGTGCTGTGTGGGTATCTTCCAATGCTCAATGAATGTCCATTTAGTTGTAGTTCAAAGGGAGAGATAAAAAGGGAACAGCTCACTCCACCATGTTGCTAATGTCACTCCCTTTGTTCATTTTTTAATTGGGATATTTTGTTGTTGTTGTTGAGTCATAGGAGTTCTTTGTGCACTCTGAATATTAATTCATTTTCAGATATATAATTTGCAAATATTTTCTCAAGCTTAGTAGGTTGTCTTAAATCTGTTGATTGTGTCCTTTGATGTACATACGTTTTTAAGTTTCATATGGTCTTATTCATCTATATTTGCTTTTGTTGTCTAGATTTTGGTGTCATATCCAAGAAACTCTTGCAAAATCCAATATCATAAAGATTTCCCCTGTGTTTTCTCCTAGGAATCTTATACTTTTGGTTCCAATGTTAAAGTCTTTAGTCCATTTTAAGGTAATGCTTGTATATGGTGCAAATTAAGAGTGCAACTTCAATATTTTGCATATGAATATCCAGTTTTCCCAACACCATTTTTTGAAGAGACACCGTCCTTTCCCCATTGAATAGTCCTGGCACCATTGTTGAAAATCACTTGACGATATACATGAGGGTTTATTTCTGGGCTTTTTATTGTATATCATTGGTGTATACATCTGCCTTTATTCCACTATCACACTGTTTTGATTACTGTTGACTTATAATATGTAAAGAAATCAGAAAGTGTGAGAACTCCAACTTTGTTTTTCTTTCTCAAGATTATCTTGGTAATTTGGGGTTTTCTGAGATTCCATGTGAATTTTTGGATAGATTTTTCTCTTTCTGCAAAAATTGCTGTTGGTATTTTGATAAGGTTTGTGTCGAATCTGTAAACTACTTTGGGGAGCATGGATATTTTAACATTATTCAGTATTCCAATCCATAAAGACAAGACATCTTTCTGTTTATTTGTGTCTTCTTTATCTTCTTTCAGCAACGTTTTGTAGTTTTAGTGTACAAGTCTTCCACATCTTTGGTTAAGTTTACTATTAAGTATTTCATTTTTTGATGCAATTATAAATGGAATTATTTCCCTAATTTTCTTTTCCAGTTTTTCATTATAAATGTATAGAAACACAAATGATTTCTGTGTTTTGATTTTCTTATACTGCCACTTTGCTGAATTCATTTCTTAGTTCTAATAGCTTTTTCTGGAATATTTAGGCTTTTTTACATACAAGATTATGTCATCTGCAAACAGAGATAATGTTACTTCTTGTTTTCTAATTTCTTTATCTTGTCTAATTTCTTTGGCCAGGACTTCCAGTACTATGTTGAATGTAAATGGTTAAAGTGGGAATCCTTGTCTTGTTTGTGATCTCAGGAGAACAGAATTTATTCTCTCACCATTGTGAGATGATGTTAACTGTGGGCTTTTTATATATAGCTTTTATTATGTTGATATGGTTTCCTTCCATTCCTAGTTGATTTATTACTGTTAGTATGAAATAGTGTTGAATTTTGTCAATAGCTCATCAATTGTTATGAGTATTTTCTCCTTCATCATGTCAATTTAGTGTATTACATTGATTGATTTAAATAGATTCAGCCATTTTTGCATTCCAGCAATAAATCCCACTTGGTCTATAATTTTTAAAATAAGGATTATAAAGACTTATAATCCTTTTAGTGTATATAATTCCTTTAGTAGTATTTTGTTGAGGTATTTTACATCAATATTAATTAGGGATGTTAACCTGTAGTTTTCTTTTCTTGCCATGTCCTTTGTTTTGAAATCAGGGTACTAGTGCTCTCATAGAATGACTTTGGAAGTGTTCACACATCTTCAATTTTATGGAAGAATTTGAGGAGATTTTACATTAATTATTCTTTAATTGTTTTGCAGAATTCTCTAGAATATATCTGGTTATAGGGTTTATGGTGAGGTTTTTGATGACATATTTAATCTCCTTACTAGGTATAGATCTGTCCAGATTTTCCACTTCTTCAAGATTATGTCTTGGTGTTAATTGGTTGTGTATTTCCAGGAATTCATCCATTTCCTCTAGGTTATTCAATTTGTTGGTATAATGGTTAATACTCTTCTCTTCTGGTCCTTTTTAATTCTGTAGAATCAGTTGTAATTTCCTCTATTTTCTTTCTAATTTTACTTATTTGAGTCTTCTCTTTTCCTAGCTAAAGAGAATCTAGCTTAATCTAGCTAAAGATTTGTCAGTTTTATTGATATTTTTAAAAAATCAACTCAATTTCATTTATTTTTTCTATTGATTTTCTATTCTCTATTTTACTTATCTCTGTTCTAATATTTATTTTTTTCTTCCTTCTGCCAATTCAGTTTTTGTTTCTTCTTATTTTTCTAGTTCCTTGAGGTATACAATTAGGTTTCTCATTTGTTTTTTTATTTTAGTGTAAGTAATTACAGCTACAAATTTCCCTCTTAACACTGCTTTCACTGCTTCTAATAAATTTTGGTATGTTGTGTTTCTGTTTTCATTTATATCAATATATTTTCTAATTTCCCATACTATTTATTCTTTGATTAATTGTTTGATCTTGAATTCCAATGATGCCAAAGTAAAATTATTAAGTAGACACAACTTCTCATATGCATTTTTATTCGTAGTTAATATGTTATATAGAAGCCTTAGATACTGCAGAAGGCCTGGGAAGACAGCAAATACAAACCATATATAAAATGAAAAGTAAATCAGAGGTCATCTTGATGTCCTACTTTGCCTTATGATTAACATCATTATTGGAGAGTAATTGATCTTCCTGATGCCTATGGTTTTTCACACAATGCCTTATACTATGAATTTTGTGCTGCTCAAAAAATACTTGTTGAGGTTAAAAGCTTTTAATCTAAGTTGAGACCCAAGACAATGGTGCCCACTCTCACCACTCTTATTCAACATAGATCTGGAAGTCCTAGCCTGAGTAATCAGAGAGAAAAATAAATAAAAGGCATCAGAATTGGAAAGGAAGAAGTAAAGTTGTCTCTATTTGCAGATGACATTATATATAGAAAATCCAAAAGACTCCACAAAAAAATTGTTAGATATAATCAGCAAATTCAATACAGTTTCAGAATACAAAATTAACATACAAATCAGTAGCTTTTATATACACTAACAAAAAATTATCTTAAAATTTTAAAGAAAATAATTTCATTTACAATAGCATCAAAAACAATAAAGTGCTTAGAAATAAATTTAACCAAGGATGTGAAATATTTCTTCACTGAAAACTATAAAACATTGATGAAAGAAATTAAAGAAGACAGAAATAAATGGAAAAGTATCCCATGTTAATGAATCAGAAGAAGTAATTTTGTTAAAATATTGATAGTACCCAAAGACATGTATACATTTAATGCAATTCCTATCAAGATTTTAATAACATTTTTTACAAAAGTGGAAAAAACAATACAAAAATTATTCGGAACTACAGATGACCCCATATAGCCAAAGTAATCCTGGGAAAGAAAAACAAAGTGGGAGGCATCACACATCCTCATTTCAAGCTGTATTCCAAAGCTATATTTATCAAACAGTATGGTACTAACATAAAACAGACATATAGACAAATGGAACAAAATCAAGAGCTCAGGACAAACCCATGCATATATGGTCAACTAATAATTTGACAAGCAAGGCAAGAATCCTCAATGGAGAAAAGACTCTCTCTCAAATGGTGTTGGGAAAATTGGATGTTCAGATGTAAAAGAATGAAACTAGACCTCTGCATTACATCACTCACAAAAATTAACTCAAAATGGATTAACGACTTAAATCTAAGACGTAAAACCACAAAACTCCTAGAAGAAAACAGGAAAAATCTCCTTGACATGAATATTGGCAAAAACTTCTTGGATATGGCAACTAAAGCACAAAAAACAAAATAAAAAATAAACAAGTGGTACTACATCAAACTTAAAAGCTTCTGCACAGCAAAAGAAATCATTGGCAAAATGAAAAGACAAACTATGGACTAGGAAAAAAATGTTTGCAAATCATATATCTGATATGGGGTTAATATCCAAAATATATAAAGAATACATACACTTCAATGGCAAAAAAACCCAAATAATCCAATTTATAAATGAGCAAAGGACCTGAATAGACATTTCTCCAAAGAAGACATACAAATGGCCAACAAGTACATGAAAAGGTGCTCAACATCACTTATCATCAGGGAAATGCAAATCAAAACCACAGTGAGATATCAACTCATGCCTGTTAGAATGGCTATCATCAAAAAGACAAGAGATAACAAATGCTGGTGAGGATGCACCGTCAGTGAGATTATAAATTGGTATGATCGCTACGGAAATCAGTATGTGGTTTCTCAAAAAATTAAAAGTAGAACTACCATATGATCCAGCAATTCCACTTCTGGTTATATATCTGAAGGAAATGAAATCACTACATTGAAGAGATATCTGCACCCCCATGTTCATAGCAGCATTATTTACAACAGTCAAGAAATGGAAACAAGTTAAGTGTCCATCAACAGATGAATGGATAAAGAATTATATATATATATAATCTATATATTATAAATGATTATTTTTATTTATTATAAATAAAATATAAATATTTATTTATATATTATAAAATATATATGTATATAATATATATATACACATACACACACAATGGAATATATTCAGCTATGAGAAAGAAGGAAATCCTGCCATTTGTGACAACGTTGATGGACTTGTGGGCATTATGACAAGTGAAATGAGTCAGAAAAAGACAAATACTGTATGATCTTACTATAATGTAGACCTCTCCCCCCAAAAAACCTCAGAGAAAATGAGTTCAGATTTGTGGTTACCAGAGACAGGGGTTGGGAGGTAGGAGAATTGGATGAATATGGCCAAAATGTACAAAATTCCAGTTATAAGATCAATAAGTACTGGGGATGTAATGTACAACATGATGACTGTAGTTAACACTGCTGTACACTATATTTAAATGTGGCTAAAAGAGTAGATCCTAAAAGTTTTCATCACAATAAAAAAACATTTTTTTCTTTTTTGTATCTATTAAGTTGATGGATGCTGAAATTATTGCATCAATCATTTCATAATATATGTAAGTCAAGTCACTCTGCTGTATGCCTTAAACTTATACAGTGCAGTATGACAATTATATCTCAATAAAACCAAAATTAAAAAAAAATAAAATTTGCTTAAAAATATTGTTGGGCCGGCCCCGTGGCTTAGCGGTTAAGTGCGCGCACTCTGCTACTGGAGGCCCGGGTTCGGATCCCGGGCACGCACCGACGCATCGCTTCTCTGGCAATGCTGAGGCCGCGTCCCACATACAGCAACTAGGAGGATGTGCAACTCTGACATAGAGCTATCTACTGGGGCTTTGGGGGAAAAAAATAAATAAATAAAATTAAAAAAAAGAGAGAATTTATCTATGTCTAAAAAATATATATATTGTTGAATTTAGCAACATGGCCAAATAAGACAGTCCTCATCCATGTCCTCCCTCGACAACAACAATTTGGCATCCATTTACGGACAAAGTTTCTTTGTGGAAGGTTAAATTGAGCGCTATATGTCAAGGAACTCAAGAGGAGTCTTGCTGACATGTGTGCTGGGTAATAAACAAACTGACTTCAATCACAGCTGTGGGCTCTTCAGTGGCTTGTGAACTGGCTGCAGCCCCTTTTTGCTGTGGTCCAAAAACCCCAGGAAAACATTGTCTTGGACACGGACCATCAACCACAGGCAAGAATGTCTTTGTGGAAGTCCAAGTTTCCAGTGAAGAAGTTCCAGCACACCATTGGAGCAAAACTCTATGAGTTTGTACACGTTGGAATGGGTAAGAGGAATAATTTGACTTTACTTATATCACCCTTCCTTCAAGGTGGTACAGCTCAGGGCCAAGAGAGCTCTCCTCAGCCCATGATTTCTCCTCTGGGGAAAATGAGAATATGTGAGTGAGTGTCCATAGTCCCCAGCAGTGCAAGACCCTGCCAAGGATGCCTAATTATCTCTCACCCCATTCAGAGTACAGAATCACTAGCTGCATGACTGGGGAGTTGGAAAGGCTGGAAGTGCTCCAATTAGGATACTTAGAGAGCCTTAAATTGATGTGGATCCTACTGACTATATCACAGACTCCATCCAGAAACCCATCAACAACAAGCCGGGGGGTGCCTAGCCCATGGATTCCCCCATCAGACCCATGGGTACCCCCAGAACTCCATGCCCCTAATCCACGCAAACCCCCCACACCGGGGCCAACTCATTCTGCTTCCTTCTGATGGCAGCAGCTAGAGCAAGCATTAGCAGATGATGAGTGAAAGCTGGCCAAACTCACAGAAAGCTGGCCTGAATCTGTGGGCCAGTGAAAGTCCACAAACTAGAGCCTTAGCACCACCTTTGGGGAAAAAACAAAAAAGAGAGACTGTCATCACTGGGCCTGATGTGTTACAGAGTTGAGAGAAGGCATACAAGCTTGAGAATTCTTCTGTAAGAGGGAGAAAGAAGCGTAGAGCATAGAAGCTCTGAGAAAGTCTTAGAATCTCTAGCAGAGCTGACAGAAATTATTTCTCTCCCAAAGCCAGTCAGTAAAGACTGGACGAGGTGATTGCTACCTCAAATTCGAAGACAGCAATGCAAAATTTCAAGGAACATAAAAAATCAAGGAATCATGACACCACAAAAGTGTCATATTAATCTTTCAGTAACCAATTACAGATAATAGAGATCTGTGGTTTACCTAATAAAGAAATCAAAATAGCTTTTTAATCTGATGTAGTCCCATTTGTTTATTTTTTCTTTTGCTTCCTTTCCCTGAGTAGCCATGATATTTTAAAAGATACTGCTAAAACCAATGTCAGAGTATACCGCTTTTTTTTTTCTAAGTGTTTTATGCTTTCAGGTCTTATATTCAAGACTAAACCATCTTTGGTTAATTTTTGTGTATGGTGTAAAATAATGGTCTACTCTCATTCTTTTGCATGTGGCTGTCCAGTTTTCCCAACACCATTTATTGAAGAGACTTTCCTTTCTCCATTGTATGTTCTTGGCTCCTTTGTCAAAGGAACCATCAAGAAAACAAAAAGACAACACACCAACTGGGAGAAAATATTTGCAAATCATATATCCTACAAGGGGTTAATTTCTAAAATATATAAATAACTCATACAATTCAAAAACAAAGAAATGAACAACTCATTCAAAAAATGGACATTATGAATATGAACAGACATTTTTCCAAGAAGATTTACAGATGGCCAACAGGCACATGAAAAGGTGTTCAACATCACTAATTATTAAGGGAATGCAAATCAAAACTACAATGACATATCATCTTACACCTGTCAGAGTGGCTATAATTACCAAGAAAAAAAACAAATGTTGGAGAGGATGTGGAGAAAAGGGAACCCTCATACACTTCTGGTGAGAATGCAAACTCGTGCAGCCACTATGGAAAAAAGTGAGGAGGTTTCTCAAAAAACTAAAAATGGAAATACCATATGATCCAGCTATTCCACTACTGGGTATTTATCCAAAGGATGTTAAATCAATAATTCAAAGAGATTTATGCACCTCTACGTTCATCACAGCATTATTCACAATAGCCAAGATATGGAAGCAACACAAGTGCCCAAAAAGAGAAGAATGGATAAAGAAGATGTGGTATATATATATAGAGAGAGATATATAGATATAGATATACACAATGGACTACTACTCAGCCATAAATAAAAGATAGAATCATGCCATTTGTGACAACTTGGATGGACCTTGAGGGTATGATGTTGAGCAAAATAAGTCAGACAGAGAAAGACAAATACCATATGATTTCATTCATATGCAGAAGATAAACAAAGAAACATATAGATAAGGAGAACAAATTAGTAGTTACCAGAGGAAAAGGCGATAGGGGGAGGGCAAAAGAGGTAAAGAGCACACGTGTACGGTGATGGATAAAAGCTAGATTATTGGTGGTCAACACAATGCAATCTATCAGAAACTGAAATATAATAATGTACACCTGAAACCTATACAATGTTAAAAGTCAATATGACCTCAATAAAATAAGAAAAAAATTCAAAATAGCTGTTCTAAAGAAGCTCAATGAGCTAACAGAAAACATAAACAATTCAAGGAAATCAGGAAAAGAATACATAAACAAAAGGAGAAGTTTAAAAAAAGAGGTAGAAATCATAAAAAAAAAAGAACACAACAGAAATTCTGGGGGTGAAGATTACAATGAATGAAATGAAAAATGCAATATAGAGCATCAATAACATTGGTTCAAATACAAAAAAGAATCTGTAAGTTAGAAGACAGAAAGTTTAAAATTATCCAGTCAGCGGAGAACAAAGAAAAAAGAATGAAAAATCGTAAAGTAAACCAATGTCGTCTATGGGATGCTAATAAAATAAACAATTTCTGAATTATTGGAGTTCCAGAAAGAGAAGAGGAAGAGAAGAGGGAGAAAGCTTATGTAAAGAAATAATGGCTGAAAACGTCCCAAATCTGAGGAAATAATTGAATATCCAAGTTCATGAAGCTCGTAGGTCACCAAACAAAATCAACTTAAAGTGTTCCTTTCCAAGACACATTATAATAAAACTTTCAAAAATCAAAGAAAAAGAGAGAATATTAAAAACATCAAGAGGGAAAAAGCTTGTAACTTATAAGGAAACCCCTATAAAGCTATCAGTGAATTTCCCAGGAGAAAAATTATAGTCCAGAAGAGAGCAGGGTGATATACTCAAAGTGTTGAAAGAAAAAAACTGCAAACCAAAAAATACTTTACACCACAAAACTGCCCATTAGAAATGAAGGAGAGATAAAGAGTTTCCTGGACAAAGTAAAGCTGAGGGAATCCATCACCGCCAGAGCTGCCTTACAAGAAATGCTGAAAGAAGTTCTTCAAGCTGAAATAAAAGGATGCAAATTAGTAACATCAAAATATAGGAAAATATACAACACACTGATAAAGGTAAATATATAGTCAAACTCAGAATACCCATACGGTAATATGGTTTGGGTTAACAATATAATTATAGTATAGAAGCTAAAGAACAAGAGTTTTAAAAATAACTACAACTGCAATAATTTACTAATGAATACACAATATAAAAGAGGTAAATTCTGACATCAAAAACAAAAAAAGGGGAGTAAAAGGATAGTGTTTGTATGCCATTAAAGTTACATTGTTATCAGCATAAAATATACTGTTATATCTATAAGATGTTTCATGGAACCCTCATGGAAACGATAAAGCAAAACATATAGTAGACACAATAAAGATAAATAAAGAGAAGTCAATACCACTTTGGAAAATCATCAATTCACAAAGAAATGCAGCAAGAGAAGGAGAAAGGACCAAGGGAACTACAAAATATTCAGAAAAGAATTAATAAGATGGCATAAGTAAGTCCTTACCTATCCATAATTACTCTAAATGTAAATAGATAGTACTCTCCAATCAAAATCATAGAATGGGGGCTGACCCTGTGGAGTAGTGGTTAAGTTCACATGCTCTGCTTCAGCAGCCCAGGGTTTGCAGGTTCGGATCCCAGGCATGGACCTATGCACCTGCTTATCAAGTCATGCTGTGGCAGGTTCCACATATAAAGTAGAGGAATATGGGCATAGATTTTATCCAAGGGCCAACCTTCCTCGGCAAAAAGAGGAAGATTGGCAACTGATGTCAGCTCAGGGCTAATATTCCTCACCAAAAAAAAAAGAAAAAGAAAATGATAGAGTGGCTGGATAAATAAAAAAACAAGAGCCAATGATATACTGCCTACATGAAAGTCACTTCAGGTTTAAGGACACACATAGGCTCAAAGGGAAGAAATCAAGAAAGATATTTCATGCAAGTGGAAACCAAAAGACAGCAGGGTAGCTACACTTACATCAGAAAAAATAGATTCTAAGCAAAAAATGGTAACAAGAAACAAAGAATGTATTTTTACATAATGATAAAGAGGTCAATTCATCAAAAAGCTATAACAATTGCAAATACATATGCACCCAACATTAGAGTACCAAAACATATTAAGCAAATGCTAGCAGGTCTAAGGGGAGATATAGGCAAAAATACAATAATAGTAGGGGACTTCAATATCCTATTTTCAAAAACAGACAGATCATCCAGAAGGAAAATCAATAAGCAAAGTTTGTAGTGGAAATAAAGTTTAGATCAAATGGATGCAACATACATATATAAAACATTCCATCCAACTGCAGCAGAATACACATTCTCAAGCTCACATGGAACATTCTTCAGAATAGATCATATGACAGGTCACAAAAAAGACGTTTTAGGAAATTTAAAATTGAAATCATACCAATTATCTTTTTTGACCACAAGGGTATGAAAATAGAAGTCAATAACAGGAGGAAAACTAGAAAATTCACAAATATGTGGAAATTAAGAAACACACACCAGAGCACCCAATGGGTGAGTAAAGAAATCAAAAGGGAAATCAAAGAATACCTTGAACAAATAAAAATTGAAACACAAATACCAAAAGAAATGGGATACAGCAAAAGTGAGTTCTAAGAGGAAAGTTTATACCAATAAATACCTACATTAAGAAAAAAGAAAGATTTCAAATAAAAAATCTGTCTTTATACTGCAATGAACTAGAAAAAGAACATACTCAGTACACAGTTAGCAGAAGGAAGGAAATAACAAAGATCAGAGCAGAAATAAATGATATAGACCAGGAAAACAATATAAAAGATCAAGGAAACTAAGAGCTGTTTTTTTTCTTTTGAAGAGATAAACAAAGTTTACAAACTTTTGATTGGACTAAATAAGAAAAAAGAGAGAAGTCTCAATAAATAAAATCATAAATGAAAGAGGAGACATTACAACCAATATCACAGAAATACAAAAGATCATAAGAGACTACTATGAAGAGTTATATGCCAAAAAAATTGGGTAACCTAGAAGAAATGGATAAATTCCCAGAAACTTACAACATAAAAAGACTGAATCATGAAGAAATATAAAATATGAACATGCCAATAACAAGTAAGGAGATTAAATGAGTAATCAAAGAGCTTCCAATAAACAAAAGCTCAGGGCCAGATGGTTTCACTGGTGAATTCTACCAAACATTTAAAGAATTAATGCCAATCATTCTCAAACTCTTCCGAAAAATCAAGAAGGAGGGAACACTTCCAAACTCATTTTACCACGCCAGCATTACCCTGATACCAAAGCCAGATAAGGACACTACAAGAAAAGAAATCTACAGGTCAATATCCCTGATGAATATAGATAAAAGATTCCCAAGAAAACATTAGCAAAGAGAATCCAACAGCACATTAAAAGCATCATACACCATGATCAAGTTGGATTCATCCCTGGTATACAAGTATGGGTCAACATATGCAAATTACAAATTGTGATACACCACGTTAATAGAGTGAAAGATAAAAATTATATTATCTCAATTGATGCAGAAAACGCATTTGCCAGTATACAACATCTATTCATGATAAAAACTCTCAACAAATTGGGTATAGAAGAAATGTATCTCAGCATAATAAAGCCATATTCAACAAGTTCACAACTGACATCATACTCAATGGTGAAAGATTGAAAGCTTTTCCTCTAATATTGGGAAAAATATAAGGGTGCCCACTCTCACCACTCCTGTATAGTACTGAACACTCCAACATAGTGCTGAAAGTCCTAACCACAGCAATCAGGCAAGAAAAAGAATTAAAAGACATCCAAGTTGGAAGGAAAGAAGTAAAGCTATCTTTGCAGACGATATGATCTTATATAGAGAAAATCCTAAAGACTCCACCAAAGAATTGTTAGAATTATTAAACAAATTTAGTAAAGTTGCAAGATAGAAAATCAGCATAAATAAATGTGTTGTGTTGCTATAAACAACAAAGTATCTGAAAAAGAAATAATAAAAAACAATCCCATTCTCAATAGCAACAAAAAAATAAAATACTTAGAAATAAACTTTAGCAGGGAAGTTAAAGATCTGTACGCTGCAAACTCTAAGAATTTGATGAAAGTAAAGAAGACACAAATAAGTGGAAAGATAGCCAATGTTCATGAAAAGAATTAATATTGTTAAAATGTCCATATTACCCAAAGCCTTGTATAGATTCAGTGCAATCCCTATTAACACTTCAGTGGTATTTTTCACAGAAATATTTTTTAAAAATCCTGAAATCTGTATGGAACCACAAAAGACCCTGAATATCCAAAACAAACCTGAGAAAAAAAATCAAAGTTGGAGGCATCACATTTCCTAATTTCAAACTATACTGCAAAGCTATAGTAATCAAAACAGTATGGTACTGGCATAAAAACAGACAAATAGATCAATGAAACAGAATATAGAGCCCAGAAATAAACCCAAGCATATATGTTCAACTAATATTTGACAAGTGAGCCAAGAGTACTCAATAGGGAAAGGATAGTCTCTTTTATAAACGGTGCTGGGAAAACTGGATATCCACACACAATACATGAAATTTGACCCCTATCTTACACCATTCACAAAAATTAACCCAACACTGATTAAAGACTTAAACTGAGGACCTGAAACAGTAAAACTCCTAGAAGAAAAGAGAGGGAAAATACTACTTGACTTTGGTCTTGGCAACAAGTTTTTGGATATAATACCAAAAGTGTAAGCAACTAAAGCAAATATAAATAAGTGGGATTATATCAAACTAGAAAGCTTCTGCACAGAAAAATTAACAAAATGAAAATGCAACCTATGAAATGAGAGAAAATATTTGCAAATCATATATCTGATAAGGGGTTAATATCCAAAATATATAAAGAACTCATGCAATTCGATAGTAAAAAAGCAAACAATCTGATTAAAAAATGGAGAGAGGAACTGCATAGACATTTTCCAAAGAATACAAACAAATAACCAACAGGTACATGAAAGATGCTCAACATCACTCATGATCAAGGAAACGCAAATCAAAAACACAATGATACATCACTTCACACCTGTTAGAATGGCCGTCACCAAAACCACAAGAGATAACAAGTGCAGGTGAGGATTTGGAGAAAAGAGAACCCTTGTGCACTGTTGGTGGAATTGTATATTGGTACTACCACTGTGGAAAACAGTATTGAGGTTCCTCAAAAAGTTAAAAATAGATGTACCATATGATCCAGCAATCCCACTTCTGGATATCTATCTAAAGGAAATGAAATCAGGATCTCAGAGAGATATCTGCACTCCCATGTATATTGCAGTACTTTTCCTAATAGCCAAGATACGGAAATAAGCTAAGATGAATGAATAAAGTTGTGGTATAAATATATATTGTTCAGCTAGGGGAAAGAAGGAAATGCTGCCATTTGTGACAACATGAGTTCATTATGCTAAGTGAAATAAGTCAGACAAAGAAAGACAAATACTCTATGATATCACTTATTATCTGGATCTGAAAAAGCCAAACTCATAGAAACAGAGAATAAAATGGTGGTTGCCAGGGCTGTGATGTGAGGGAAATAGATATTGGTCAAAGGATACAAACTTCCAGTTATAAGATGAATGAGTTCTGGGCATCTAAGGTTCAGCATGGTGATTTTAGTTAACAATATTATATTGTATACTTGAAAGTTGCTAAGACAGTAGATCTTAAATGTTCTCACCACTAAAAAGAAACAGTAATTATATGAGGTGATGGAGGTGTTAACTAACAATACTGTGGCAGTTATTTCACAATGTATGTGTACCAAATCAACATGATATACACATTAAACTTACACAATGTTATATGTCAATATATTTCAATAAAGCTGAAAATATATTTGTTGACTGAATGAATGAATGCATGAATGTTGTCTTACAATGGTTTTCCTCAGAAGAAAACCATGAGACAAGGATTTGAATGTAAGTGGTTTATTTGGTAAATGAATCAAGGAGGCACTGGTTGAGGAGAGGTGATGTGAGAGAATGAAGAGAGTGAAATTAATATAAAGTACATTAATGAGGAGATTTACTGCTGTGGGAAACTGGAAATCAATCTTACTGGAGACCTTTGGGCTGTGCAGAACACTGCTTAGAATTGTCTGATTGAGGCGTCCTTTGGGGATGTGGACACTAACTCACATTTCCAGCCTTCTCCAGAAACTGGCAAGAGACAAGCCCTCAGGCAACAAGTTGCAGGTGTTTGCATGTAGGTCACTGATAGCATGTACTAGAAAGGCAAAGGCCAAGCAGACATGGGTGAGGTATCAACAGTGTCTGCTACAAATAACTTTTCTCATGCTGTTCCTACAGCCTGGATTGTCCTTCTCCCTTTTTTCTATCCCTAGATAGATACTACATGTCCTTCAGTTCCAATTAAGATATCAACTGTTCTGTAATAACTTCCCTAAGTGTGGAGCAAGCTCAGGCCTGGAAGTCAAGTTCAGGTTCTGCCAGACTAACCATATGATATTTCAAAGCCCCCTTACCCTCTTAAGACCTCCATTCCTTGTTTGTACATTCTAAGGTTGTAATGGATTGCCTTTAATATCTCTTCTTAATTTGACAAATATTTCTCTCATTCCAAGGCCCCTGCAGAATTTGGTATCTAACCAGCACAAGGTATATATCAGGATGCTTTGAATTGAATTTATTTTGTTCTCTGCCTAAGATAGCAAGTTCCTGGAAGATAAAGTCTAGGGACTGGCACAGACGAGGCACTTGGTTCCTGTTAACCATTTGCTTTCTCAACCTTAACTTTCCTAGCAGGAAACCACTAGCAGGAAACCAAGATCCTTAATTAGAAACGTGGTTTTGACTTAAAGTATAGGCCTGGGACTTGATCCCAGAAAGCCTTAGCTACTACAGATTTCCTTATAAATTTACAATCCTTCCAAGATGTTGTAGGTTTAAAGAGTATGTGGACACTTAACCTGATACATTTTAATGAGTTTCAAAGCAGCTAGCTCAGCTTTAGATTACAGTGTTATTCTAGATGTGGCATAGCTGAACTTGCTGCACTGAAATGACCCCTAGTAGTTCATGGCTATGGAGCCCTTTCACATTAAGTTCTTTCAGTACCATTTTGGGTCGATGGTATTTTTAGCTTCTGCGGCCTGCCACCTTTCTGGAGGCCAGAGTACCAATGATCTGTGTAGTCAAAAGCTGTCTGATACAAATTAGGTCTGACATTTGCTGTACAAAATTTCCCAGGAGAGGTTTATATTTTCAAAGAGATTTAGAGGAAGTAGTTGAAGGGATTTCATTGAGATATTTGTTCTGTGTCTGGATTAAAAAACTCCTAAACAACCAGCTAAAAGGCAACTAAGAGGAAGGCAGAAAACGGAGTGACTATCAGTCATGCAGTTTTTTTTTTTAAAGATTTTATTCATTTATTTTTTCACCCCCAAAGCCCCAGTAGATAGTTGCATGTCATAGCTGCACATGCTTCTAGTTGCTGTATGTGAGACGCGGCCTCAGCATGGCCGGAGAAGCGGTGCGTGGGTGCACGCCCGGGATCCGAACCCGGGCCGTCAGCAGCGGAGCACGCGCACCCAACCGCTAAGCCACGGGGCCGGCCCTGCAGTTGTTTTGTGTGTGTGTGTGTGTGTGAGGAAGATCAGCCCTGAGCTAACATTTATTGCCAATCCTCCTCCTTTTTTTTCCCCAAAGCCCCAGTAGATGGTTGTAAGTCATAGTTGCACATCCTTCTAGTTGCTGTATGTGGGCTGCGACCTCAGCATGGCCGGACAAGCAGTGCGTCGCTGCGCACCCAGGATCCAAACCCGCGCCGCCAGTAGTGGACCGTGTGCACGCAACCACTAAGCCATGGGGTTGGCCCCAGCTGTTTGGCTTTTTGATTGCAAAATTTTTATTTTTGTTTTTCACATTAAATTTCTAGCTTGTTTTGGTGGCAACTGATTTTCAAGCCTATATTGTGATCACTTCTTGGGTATCTTTATAGACTCCCGGTGCCTAGAAGTTGGTAACTGATTGAGTATATTGTGGATGATGGAAGGAGGAGTCCAAACTGACTCCTAGTTTTCTGGCTTGAGGGGATAGAACTATCACTCATAGACATGTGGAGCACTGAGAAAGGAGCATGTCCACAACAAAAGATACACTGGGTTCTGAACCTATAGACCTATAAGTGCCTGGCAGACAGTAATAGGAAGCTATCTGCGGCAAATGGATATGGGTCTAGAGAGGAGAAGAGAATTTGAAACTGGAAATGGAGATCTGGGAATCACCCTAGCAAGGGAGAATAGTAGCTCTAGGTTTAGAAGAGGTAATTCAGGAAAAGTCATATGCTTGCAATAGCTCTTGTACTCATTCACATCTCACCATTTCAAATGACACTACTTTAGTCCAAAGCACCACCACCTCTCACCTGCACTAAGATTTACACATTTCTCATCTTGGCTAATCTCCCTCATCTCTCTGTTTCCCCATTTCCCTCTACAGTCCATTTCCCCACCCAATAGGCAGCATAGAACCCAATATAGACTGGAACATGTCATTTCCCTATTTAGAACCCTCCGGCAGTTTCTTATTTCACCTAGAATCAAATTCAAAATTTAGAACATGGTCCACATGACTCAGTATGGTTTTCCCCCTACTTAGTATCTTTAGTCTCATCTCAAACAACCTTCTCTTTTGCTCCTCACTCTCAGGCTACATCTTGGAAACATAAAGTTACTCCCTTCCTCAGGTCCTCGGCACATGCTGTTCTCTTTATCTGGAACTCGCTTCTGCTAACTTTTTGTCCAGCTAACCGCATCACATTCTTTAGGCCTTGGCTTAAAAATTGCATCTTCAGAGATCTTCATAGGCATTTCAATATAAAGGAAAGTTCCTTTACTATTCTCTCTCACAGAAACCTGAATTTTCCTTCACAGCACTTTATAAATTTATAATTATATATTTGTGTTTGTGTTTGATTCTTGTTTCCCCTACTAGATTTGTTGTATGAAGGGCAGGGATTGTGTGTGTTCTGTTCTCTATTATATACCTAAAATCAGCCCAATAACTGGTTCACAGTAGATGTTCAATAAATTTTTGTTGAGTGATTGAATGAAAGAATGGGTGGATGATAAGCATTTGTTAAATAAATGTACTGAATGGATCATATTGATCAATGATTATTTTGCTACTTTGTAAACTGAGCCACAGTCTGTGTAATGCTATTAGTTTAATTAGGTCAAAGAGTCTCTTTAACTTTTTCTCCCTGAATTCACTCCACCAAAAGATTATACTTATATGACGGGAATACAACCAGAGCCTAACACTGGTGCTGTGCTCTCAAGGCTGTGGTTCTTTCGACATCAATCCTCATCAATAACTTTCTCCATAAATCAGCATGACACATAACAGTTTGACAATTTTGTTATTGACCATCTTTCTGAACTACTCCTTTGGCAATCCTCAATCCTGGGTCAGTCCAGTACAAACAGTTCAGCGTCTAATTCAGTTGAAACTTAATCAATTGTCGAAGCTGCTGAGGCCTTTGATCTGGAACAAAGATGACTGAGGAAGATATGATATCTCTATTTAGACCTCAGAAAATAAATGATTAATACATGCATACATACATATATATTTGAGAAGGGACGCCTCTTCCTTAGAATTTCAATTAATACATGTAAAAGGAATGAGGGAAATAGAAAATCATGATTAGGCAAGCACTAGAGTAATTACTCTTGTAGGCAAGATACACCAATGAAGGCTAAAATTACTGGGCAAAAGTATGATTAGCAACAGGATATTTGCATAGCCTCAAAGGATTGCCCCACAGGATACTTATTAATTAAAGAGGAAAAAATAGCAATTTGACACTGGAGAAACCTAGTAGACTGCACCTTAACAAAGTGATTGAGTACTGAGACATATGGACACCATAAACCACTTGATATGATGCACTGAAAAAGGCACAACACTCTATTTTATTTTTGCAAAAAATGCAAAAGCTCCATCTATTAATAAGGAAACATCAAATAAATGCAAAATGAGGAATACTCTAACAACACTGTCCAACAGACTTTTCTGTGACAATAGAAATGTTCTATTCTGTTTTGTCTAATACAATAACCACTAGCCACATTGAGCTGTTGAGCACTTGAAATGTGGCCAATGTGACTGAGGAACTATTATTAACTTAATTTTATTTTTTTTAATTTAAGCATAAATGTAAATAGTTATGGGTAACTAGTGGCTACATTATTGGGCAGCACAGCTCTACAAAATAACTAGCTTGAGCTCTTCAAAAGGGGCAAGGTCATTAAAGACAAAGACGAAGACTGAGAAACTGTCACAAATTGAAAGAGTCTAAGGAGACATGACAGTTAAATACAATGTGAGTTTCAAGATTGTATCCTAAAACTAATAAAGGATATTAGGGGAAAAACTGGTGAATGTGAATAAGGTCTATAAAATAATTAATAGTATCACATCAATTTTAATTTCCTGATTTTGATAAATGTTCTATAGTTATACAAGATGGTGAAGTGTATACAAGGATTCTTTGTACTATTTTTTCAACTTTTACATAAAACTAAAATTATATTTTAAGTAAAAAATATGTGTATTAGACTGTGTTGTATACTTTGGGGCTTAATATTATTATTTTCTTAGAGCCCTGCTGTCTGCTGAGCTGCTGCTAATAAAGCAGCAATAATTGCACATTCAACAATTCAACAAATATTAAGTGAACAACTAATGTTGGTGCCATGGTTTGTGTTAAGGGTGACTGGAAAACTCATACTTTAATGGGTGTAAATCAGGAGGAGGGTCTGGATGGGTACATATGGATACATCTTCTTTAGTCAAGGGCCTGGCAAAAACAGATGGCTCACTCAAATGGGTAACTGAAATGAATTTAGCGAAGGGATTATTTACCAAGGTGTGGGCAATATTAAGAAAACCAGTAAGTAATGATGAAGCACTCAGGAAAGGAAGAAAGAACACTATCCCTATTTATATAGGACATGATTACCTACATAGAAAAGACAATACCATTTACAATCACTTTAAAGAAAACATGAAATACTTAGGTTTAATTCTAACAAAACTTGTGCAGGACTTGTATGCTTAAAAACTACCAAAAGCAGATGAAAGAAATCAAAGAAGATGTAAATAAATAGGGAGACATGCTGTGTTTATGGATTGGAAGATTCAAGAGTAAAGACATCAATTCTTCCCCAAGTGATACACATGCTTAGTATGATTTCTATCAAAGCTCCAGTAAAAGTTATCGCAGATATAAAAATTATACTAATATTTAAGTGGAAAGCCAAATGAACTAAAATATCTAAAGTAATTTTAAATAAGATGAATAACAGTAGGAGGAATAAGTTGGTCTCATTTCAAAATGTATTATATAGCTAGATTAATTAAGACTGTGTGGTATTGGTGGACAGATAAACACATAGATAAATGGAATAGAATAGTGAACCTAGAAACAGACTCACAAATATGCCCAACTGATTTTTGACAAATATCCAAAATCAATTCAATCAAGGAATATAGCATTTATAACAAATGATATTAGAACAATTGGACCTCCAGAGGCCAAAAAATTAGCCTTTACCTAAACCTCACAACTTATACAAAAAGTTATCCAAAGTGACTTGAATATAAAACATAAACATACAACATTTCTGGAAAAAAAACAGGAGAAAATCTTGGAGATATAGGACTACAGAAAGCTCTTAGATTTGAAACCAAAACACAATCCACAAAGGGAAAAAATAATAAATTGGACTTCTTCAAAATTTTAAAAGTTTGCTCTTTGAAACAGCCTGTAAAAAGCATGACAAGAGAAGCTAATGACTGGAAGAAAACATTTGCAAACCACATATCCATGAAAGGACCATCATCAAAAATATATAAGATCTTAGTTGCTGTTCAATGGGTATGGTGTTTCAGTCATGCAAGATAAAAAAGTTCTAGAGATCTGCTGTACAACAATGTGCATATAGCTAACAATACTGAACTGTACACTTAAAATTTTGCTAAGAGGTTAAATCTCATGTTATGTGTCTTTTACATATACATATATATGTATGAATATGTATATGTATATAAAATCTCTCAAACTCAACAGTAAGAAAACTCTCCAATTAGAAAATGGACAAAAGACATGAACAGATATTTCTCCAAATAAAATAAATACAGATGGCAAGTAAGCAAATGAAAAGATGTTCAACACCATTAGCTGTAAGAGAAATGCAAATTCAAACCACAATGAGGTATTAATGCACACCAATTAAAATGGGTAAAATAGTCACAACACCAAATTCTGACAAGTATGCTGAGAAACTCATTCTTTGTTTCTACACATATAAAATAGTTATAGACACTCTAAAAAATGGGCAGTTTCTTTTAAAAAAGTAAATATGTAACTACCATATGACCCAGCAATCACATGCTTGTGAATTTACCCAGAGAAATTAAAGCTTATGGCAAGTTTCCTCCTTGAAAACCTTGAAAAAGAAGAACAAATTAAATCCAAAGTAAGCAAAATAAAGTAAACAATAAGAGAACAAATCAAATATATTGAAAACAGGAAATCAACAGAGAAAATCAATGAAATTAAAAGCTGATTCTTTGAAAAGAACAATAAAATAGGTAAACTCTCTAGCCAGGCAAACTAAGAAAAAAAGAGAGAGGACACAAGTTAATAAATATCAGAAACAGAAGAGGAGACATCCACTACTAATCCCAAGGGCGTGAAAAAAATAATAAAGGAATACTATGAACAATTCTATGCCCACACATTTGAAAACAGATGAAATGGAACAATTCATTGAAAGATACAATCTGCCAAAATTCACAAAAAAATAGATGATGTGTATAGGCCAATATCTTTTAAAGAAATTGAATCAATAATTAATAACCCTCCAAAAGAGAAAGTGCCAGCCTCAATAGTTTCACGGCTGAATTCTACCATACATTTAAGGAAGAAAATTACACCAGTTCTCTATACTATATTTCAAAGGATAGAAGCAGAGAGAATACTTCCTAACTCATTACATGAGACAAGCATAATTCTAATACAGAACCAGGCAATGACAATACAAAAAAAGTAAACTACAGGTGACTATCTCTCATGAATATAGATGCAAAAATGCTCAACCAAATATTAGTAAATAAAATCCATAAATATATATAAAGAGATCAATGTATTATAATCAAGTGGTATTTATTCCAGGTATTCAAGGCTGGTTCAACATTCAAAAATCAGGTTAAGTAATTTATTACATCAATAGAATTTTAAAAAATCACATAATCCTATCAATAGGTACAGAAAAAGAATTTGACAAATCCAACACCTATACATGAGAAAAACTCGCAGTAAACTAGGAATAGAAGAAAATTTTCTCAACTTGACAAAGAACATCTACAAAAACACCTGCAGCAAACATCATACTTGATGAGAAATTTGAAGCTTTTCCAAAAAGATAAGATAGAAGTCATAGACGTCTCCTCTCACCACTCCTTTTCAACACCATATCAGAAGTATTTGCTAATGCAATAAGGCAAGAAAAAGAAGTTAAAAGGTATGTATATTGAGAAGGAAGACATAAAACTGTCTTTATTCATAGATGAAATGATCATATATATAGAAAATCCGACAGAATCAACAACAACAACAAAAAACCCTGAAACTAATAAACAATTATAGCAAGGTTGCAGGATAGAGAGTTAATATACAAAAGGCATTGCTTTTCTATATATAACAATATAAAAGTGGAATTTGATATTTAAAACAATATAATTTACATTAACACATATAAAATGAGATTCTTAGGTATAGATATGACAAAATATTACAAGATCTATCTA
Organism: Ceratotherium simum simum; assembly: GCF_057802395.1. Lineage (NCBI taxonomy): Eukaryota > Metazoa > Chordata > Mammalia > Perissodactyla > Rhinocerotidae > Ceratotherium > Ceratotherium simum. Next base: position 80,143,094 of record NC_141940.1, on the reverse strand, counting down.
AGGAAAACCACAAAATTCTGATGAACAAAATTAAAGATGTAATTTGAGAGAGATTCCATGTTCATGGACAGGGGACTCAATATTATCAAGATGTCAATTTTTCCCACCTTGATTTATAGAATCAATATAATCTCAATCAAAATCACAGAAAATTATTTTGTGGCTATCAAACAAATGATTCTAAATTTTACAGGGAGAGGCAAAAGACCCAGAATAGCGAACACAATATTGAAAGGGAAGAAAAACGGTGGAGGACTGATACTACCTGACTTCAAGACTTACTGTAAAGTAATAGCAATTAAGAAAATGTGGTATAGGCAAAAGAATACACAAATAGATCAATGGAAAATAATAGAGACCCCAAAATAGACCCCACAAATATAGTCAACTGATCTTTGAAAAAGGAGCAAAGGCAAAACAATGAAGCAAACGTAGTCTCTTCACCTAACAGTGCTGAATCAACGGGACATCTACATGCCAAAAAAAAATGAGTCTAGACAAAGTCCTTACACCCTTCACAAAAGAACTCAAAATGGATCACAGATTCAAATGTAAAATGCAAAACTATAAAATTCCTGGAAAATAACATGGAGAAGATCTAGATGACCTTGGGTAGAGTGATGACTTTTTAGATACTACAACAAAATCATGATCCATGAAAGAAAGAGTTGGTAACCTAGACTTCATTAAAATTAAGAACTCGTTCCATGTGAAAGACATCAATAGAATGAAAAGACAAGCCACAGACTAGAAGAAAATATTTGCAAAAGACACATCTGATAATGGACTTTTATCCAAAATATGCAAAGAACTCATAAAACTCAAAAAGAAAATAAACAACCCAATTAAAAAATGGGTTAAATACCCTAACAGACACCTCACTAAAGAAGATATACAGATGGCAAATAAGCATATTAAAAGATGCTAGGCATATTATGTCATCAAGGAATTGCAAACTAAAACAAAAATGAGATACCACTACACAGTTATTAGAATGGCATGTCATGTTTTCATTTTCATTTGTTTCCAGGTATTTTTTGATTTCTCCTTTGATTTCTTTGTTGATCCAATAGTTGTGGTGTTGTTTAGTCTCCACGTATTTCTGACTTTTCCAGCTTTTCTTATAGTTGATTTCTAAATTCATACCACTGTGGATGGAAAAGATGCTTGATAATAATTTCAATCTTCTTAAATTTATTGAGTCTTGTTTTGTTTCCCAAACTATGGCCTATCTTAGAGAATGTTCCACGTGCACTTAAGAAGAATGTGTATTCTGCTGCTTTTGGATGGAATGTTGTATATATATTAAGTTCATATGATCTAATGTTTCATTTAAGGCTGATGTTTCCTTGTTGATTTTCTGTCTGGATGACCTATTCATTGATGTTAAGTGGGATATCAAAATCTCCTACTATTATTTGGTTGCTGTCAATTTCTCCCTTTAGGTCTGTTAATAATTGCTTTATGTACTTTGATGCTCTTATGTTAGGTGTATATATATTAATAATTGTTATTTCTTTTTAATGGATTGTTTCCTGTATCATTATATAATGTCCACCTTTGTCTCTTGTTATCTTTTGGGCTTGAAGTCTATTTTGTATGATATAACTATGGCTACACCCATTATTTTTTGTTGCCATTTGCTTGGAGTATCATCTTCCACCCCTTCAATTTGAGCCTATGTTTTTCTTTAGAATTGAGAGGTGTCTCCTGGAGGCAGTATATTTTGGGGTCTTCCTTTTTAATCCATCCGACCCCTCTGTGTATTTTTATTGGTGAATTCAATTCATTTACATTTAGGATGATTATTAATATATGAGGACTTAGTAATGTCATTTTATCTTTTGTTTTCTGGTTGCTCTATATTTCCATTGTTTATTTTCCTTGTGATTCTGTCTGCCACTTCAGTTTGGTGGTTTTCTGTAATGTGTTTCTCAATTTCCTCTTTTTATGTTTTGTGACTCTGCTCTGAATTTTTGGTTTGTGGCTACCATGTGGTTTGTATAAAAGGTTTCATATATAAGACAGTCTTTTTTTCTGCCGAAAACCTCTTATCTTCATTTGCCTATGCAGGTTCCATTCTTTTTCTGTTCACCTTCTAGGTTTTTGTTATCAAAATTATCCCTTTTTTATTGTGAGTTTGTTATCAAATTTAAGTGGTTATAGTTATTTTTAATGCTTCCTTTACTTTTAAATTTTATATTATAATTAAGTGTATACTATCCTAGTATACTACAGATTTGCAATTTTCTTTTCCTGTCTATCTTCCACCTTGCTCAAAGCTTTGTATACATTTTCCTTTTCATTTCATGTTGGAGAGCTCCTATCAACATTTCTTTTAAGGCAGGTATAGACAAAATGAACTCCCTCAGTTTTTGCCTATAAAATTCTTTACTTTTCCATCATGTCTGAAATATAACTTTACTGGATTAAGTATTCTTGGCTGACAGTTTTTATATTTCAATACTTTGAATATATCTTTCCACTCTCTCTTGGCCTGTGGGGTTACTGCTGAGAAATATGCTGATAGCCTAATGGGAATTTCCTTGTAGATGGCTTTCTATTTCTCCCTTGCTGCTTTTAATATTTTTTTCTTTATCACTGATTTTTGACAGTTTTTTTATCATGTGTCTTGGAGAAGGTCTTTTTGCGTTGAAATAATTGAGTGTTCTATCAGCTTCATGGATTTGTAGATCCAGTTCCTTCCCCAGGTTTGGGAAATTCTCAGCAATTATTTCTTTAAATAAGCTCTCTGCTCCCTTCTCTCTCTCTTTTCCTTTGGGCATACCTATTACCATTATATTGACCTTCCTAATGGAGTCAGATAATTCTCATAGAATTTCTACATTTTTTAAGTCTTAATTCTCTCTCCGTTTCTACCTGAATCATTTCTAGGTTTCTATCTTCAAGCTTTCTAATTCTCTCTTCCATACGATCTGCTCTATTTCCAAAGCTTTCCAATGCATTCTTTATCACATATATTGAGTTCTTTAGCTCTAGAATTTCTGTTTGGTTTTGTTTTTCAGAGTTTCAATCTCTTTGTCACAATATTCCTTCTCTTCATTGATTTTATTTCTGAGCTCATTGAACTGCCTTTTTGAGTTCTCTTGTAGCTCACTGAGTTTCTTTATGACAGTTATTTTGAATTTTTTATCAGTTAGATCACAATCTTCCATGACTTTACGTTTGGTTTCCGGAGAGTTGTTTTTTTTTTTTTTTGTAATTCCATGGCACCATGCTTTTTGTGGCACTTGCTGTTATTCCTCTGTTGGCACATTTGTTGTAGCAAACACATTTTTTATTTAGGTATAACTTTGTTCTGATTAAAACTTTTCAACTATTTGGAGATTAGAAGCCTTTCTTTTGTTTTTCAGTAAGTGATACTATACCGCTAGATTTTGGTTACTCTTCCTTGAGCTGCCTCTGGCTATATTTGATGATCTGTACATTCTACCCTCCATTACCTCAATTTGGGTTCTCACTGGTACTCTGCTTGGTGCCATCTGTGCTTCTGGGGGGTCACTGATGCCTTACTGTTGCTAGTGTTGCTGCTGTCACTGGCTTTGCAACTCGGGGCACAGGGATGGCTGACACCACAGCCATGGTTGGGATCACCTGGGTCATAAGCTCTGCCACCATGGTGGGGGATGGGTAGTGTGGAGAGGGAGCTGAGTACATAGGGTACCATCTCAGCTGTTGTCTGTTACCTTGTGGCCACAGATACAACTATGATTGAGATGTAGGAGTACTTTATGTACCTCTGCTGCTGCTATCAGAGCCATGGTCAGGGGGCCTGGCATCATGGGGCTCTGTCTCTGCTGCTGGTCGACTTCTTGTGGCTGCATGTGCCACCGTGGTTTGCTGGCTGGAGTCAAATGCATGCCTCTGCTGCTGCCCATCGGGGGCGGGGAGTGGCTGGCTGAGCCACCACAGCTGGGTTCCAGGATCCTAGGCTCCCCATCTGCTGTTCCTTCATTTAGCCTCCTCTATGAGCTCCAGTTCACCTACCTTTGTATATACCATTGGGTGGATTTTTCCAGCATCCTGGTGTGTTGTGCAATGTAGCCTTTGTTGGATTATGGAGGTTTTACTCACCATAGATTGAAGGGGAGAGACAAAAGGATCCTCTCCTGCTGCCATAATGATGATGTCTTTGACCCCTTTATCCTATATACTGACCTTATTTGTCTCTTGTCACAATTTTCAACTTAAACTCTATATTTTTCTGATATAAATATAGCTACTCCTGCTCTCTCCTGGTTTGTATTTGTACAGAATATCTTTTTCCATCCCTTCACTTTCAGCCTATGTGTGTCCTTAAATCTAAAGTGTGTCTCTATAGGCAGCATATAGTCAGGCCTTGTTTGTTTTTTTTTCCCAATCCATTCAGCCATTCTATGTCTTCAGATTGCAGAATTTAATCCATTTACATTTAAAGTAATTATTGATAGGTAATGACTTACTAATGACAACTTATTGTTTTCTTCTTGTTTTATAGTTCCCTTGTTCCTTTATTCCTCTCTTGACATCTATTTTTGTGAGCTATTGATTTTCTATAGTGGTATACATTATTTCACTTCTCCATATTTTGTGAATCTACTGTAGATTTTTCTTTATGGTTACCATGGGGCTTACATAAAATGTCTTATAATTACAACAGCCTATGTTAAACTAATAACTTAACTTTGATAACGTCGTTTAACTTTACCTTTCTACTCTCCACCCACATTTTATGTTTGTGATGTCACAATTTATATCTTTTTATATTGTGTATCCATTAACAAATTATTGTCATAGTAATTTTTAATGTTGTTACACTTTGGTGTGTATACTAGAGTTAAGTAATTAACATAAAACACCTTGTTACCGTCTTAGAGTATTCTGTATTTGAATATATAATAACCTTTACCAGTGTGTTTTATATTTTTGTGTTTTCTTGTTATGTAGCGTTCTTTCATTTCAGCTTGAAGAATTAATTTCAGCACGTCTTGTGGGGCAGATCGAGTGGTGATGAATTCCCTCAGCTTTTGTTTGTCTGAGAAAGTCTTCATTTCTCCTTCTTTTCCAAAGAAAAATTTGCCATGTAAAGCATTGTTTTGGTAGTTTTTTGCTTTCATTACTTTGAATATATTACCCCACTCTCTCCTGGCCTACAAGGTTTCTGCTGAAATTTTTTTTGATAGCATTATGGACATTTCCTTGTATGTGAGAATTTTTTTTCTCTTGTTGCTTTTAAAATTCTCTATTTGTCTTTGATTTTTGAAAGTTTTATTATAACGTGTCTTGGACAGGATCTCTTTGGGTTTAATCTGTTTGGGGACCTATAGCCCTGTGAACTTGGATACTTGACTCTCTCCCCAGATTTAAGAAGTTCTCAGGCATTATTTTATTTAACAAGCTTTCTGTCCCTTTCTCCCTCTCCTTTCCTTCTGAGAGTTCTATAATGCATAGATTATTTCTTTTAATGGTCTCCCATTGGTCACATAGACTTTCTTCACTTATTTTTATTTATTTTTTCTTTCATCTCCTCTGACTGGATAATTTCAAATGCTCTGTCTTTGAATTCACAGATTCTTTTTTCTGCTTGTTTAAGTGTGCTGTTGATGTTCTCTACTGAATTGTTCATTTCATTCATTGTAAACTTCAGCTAAGGAATTTCTATTTGGTTCTTTTTTATAATATCTATCTCTTCATTAAACTTCTTATTTTGTTTGTATTATTTTCTTGGTTTTATTTAATTGTCTTTATTTTCTTGTAGCTAACTGAGCTTCCTTAAGACAACTACTTTGAAGTCTTTATTGGGTAAATTACAGATCTCCATTTCTTTGATGTTGGTAACCAGAAAATTATTGTGATCCTTTGTTGCTGTAATGTTTCCTTAAATTTTTCATGTTGCTTGAATTATTGCATTGCTGTCTTCATTTTTAAAGAAGCAGTCAACATCTCCAGGTTTTACTGACTGGCTTCGGTAGAAAAATACATACTGTCAGCCCTGTTAGGGATTCTGAGGCATTCTCAGATCTTTTCTTTGGATATGCCTACTCTGCACTTTGTTTCCTCTTGTGGCAGACTTCATAAGATAGTATGCCTTGTCACATTCTTGCAAAGCCAGCCTGGATTCCAATATCCTTCTGTTTGCTTTTCCTTGGGCAGTGCTCAATGCTCCAGTTTGTGTGCTTTCTCCCAATCCCAGAGTCAAACCAGCTTTCTGCATGTCATTAGCTATCTGAAAAGGCTTGCATTCTCTGCTCTTGTGGGGGGTCATGCACAGGAAGGTGGCTATGGGGTGGGATGTGAGTCGGTGAGATGCATGGAGACTGAGGGTGCCCATGGGACAGATGAGGGATTCATAGGTGAAACTTTCTCAACAACTCATAGGTGGTCCTAATTATGGAGTGTGCAAAAGTGTTTTTAGGCTCCATATCCTTTAATACATTCTGAGCCCTGGATCCTTCCCCCAGCTCATCCCCACCCCTCAGTCATGTGGCTTACCTCAGTATTATGAATGAGATGAAAAAGAAGTGAGTGTCTATGGCAGCATCCCACTTAGCTGAGGAAGACAGTCACTCACTCATATGTTCTTACTTTCTCCAATGGAAGAAATCATGAGCTGAAGGATCTCTCTTGATACTGAGCTATGCTGTCTTGGAGGAGGGTTGACGCAAATAAGGTGAATCTTTTCCTCTTCTCTTTATGCATCCAATTTTGGATTTTTTTGTTCCAATCGTTTCCGGAACTTGTCTCCTGAAGTCCTAGACTTTCACACAGGCACTCTTGTCTGTGGGTGATCGTCAAAATTGGTGTTCTTTGGGGAGAAGAGAGTAGAAAACTCCTAATCCACCATCTTAATCTGGGGACAGTCTTCCTCTTACTGTTCTTTGAATGCACCAGGAATGCCTCCATATCAAAGCCTTTGCACTGCTGTTCCCTTTGCCTGTACTTGCATTTCCTCAGATATCTATATGACACTCTGCAGTATTTTCTACCACCTTCCCTGATTTATTTTCCTACATGGCACCTAATACCACCTGACATACAATGTATTTTACCTATTTATTTTTTCGTTATTGTATGTTCTCTCATAATAGAATTTAACCTCTATTAAGGCTGTATGTTTTACTATTTTGTTTGCTGTTATAATCCTGTCGCCTAGAACAGTGCCTAGAACTTAGTAGATGCTCAAAAAATATTTGTCAGATAAATTGAGTGGAAGAAGGCACAAAAGGTGCTCAGAAAGAATTCTGTAATAATTCCTTGGCAGTGGTAGAATGAGGAATTCATTTATATAATCAATCACTGGATTTCTTGAACTTGGTGTTCATACTGTAGAATTTCTGGAAAATGTCCTCCTGCTTTTTGGTCCTAGACCTACCCTGATAACATACTGCATCTAACCCTCACTAACATTCCCCATAAACTTGAGTGTGCATCCACTAAAGTCCCAGTACACAGCCTAAATAATTTGAACAAAGAAGCCAGCAGAAGGCAAGATGCCATTGCAGAGACACAAGACCAGAGTGTGGAATTCCCAGGAGAAATTAACCTCTGTACAGTTACCCCTCCATGATGAAGGGCCACTCAAGTTTGACATATCAGTGAAATAGAGGGCAGGAAACTAGGCCTGTAAATGTAAATAATAATAACTAATAATATTTATAATTAGTTTCAAAGAACATTTTATCCTTTACAAAGCTGTTATACATATTATCTCATGGAATCTCAGACTCGCAGTGTTGGTGCCCAAATTACCATCTTCATTTTATTTTACTAGAAAACTGAGAAGTCCAATAACTTGCTATTGATGCTCTCCCATAGCATGAGGGATAAGAAAAGACATTCCCTTTCTCCACATCTCACTTGTCTATCCAGAATGCTTCTGATGGAGAAATATAAGACTCTAAAGCTAAACTGCCTGGATTTAAATCTAAGTTCTTCTGCTTACAAGCTGTTTGCCCTTGGATATGTTATTTATACTCTATGTCTCAGTTTCCTCATCTGTAACATAAGGATGATAAGAAAACCCACATTATAGGATCATTGTGAAGATTCAACTAGTTAACACATATGGTATGCTTAGAACAGTGCCTGACACATAGTAAGTGCTCAATAAAGATTGGATATTTTTTACTTTTGTACTTATTGTTAGCACATTTACATAAAATAATTTCAACTTTACAAGGTTTATCCCGGCCTGGGTGTCATAATCCAGTGAGAGAGTTTTATTTCTAGTCAGAAGTGGAGATCCAGGAACCATGGCAATGTTTCAGATGATCAGATGTAAGACTTCTCCTCAGCTTCATAAATAAGGCTTCATGGGAGCTTTAAATTATTGCCTTGGCACAACTGGTGGATTATGGCTAATGCAGCAAGTAAAGCAGGTTTTCGGGGGAAAGAAAAAGAATGACTTCTTTTGTAGACGTTTCAAATGTAAAATGCCTTGGGAACATTTAGAAGACATTTTTAGGGATCTGTCACAAAGCCTGGCTCAGAGGAAATTCTCATTCAATATTCATTGACTAAATTAAGAAATGAATGAATGACTGTCCATCAGATGATTAGAAATAGAGGCTTAGAGTGATGTCAGCATCATGGCACAATGAGGTCCCCCATTGAACTCTCTCCCTCTAAGACACAACAAAAAGGACATTCATATTCCTACAGAAGCTATTCACACAATGCAGGGGATGTGTGAGGCACCCACGCAGCCATACACCTGAGGACTGAGGTGCTGGAATCCCCAGAGTGAGTGGAAGGAGGTAAGAGGAGATCCCTTCCTTCCCCAAAGACTGCCACCCTGAGACTGAGACCACACAGCTCTCGGGGGGCAAGGGGCAGATCTCCACAGGAAAACCAGCGCTCTCTAAGACCCCTCACAGCCCACGGGGAATACCCCTACAAAATGAGGGAACTGTTGCGAGAGTACTTTTGACAAGCTAGCCCCTCAGGAGAGCAGAGAGAAACAGTGAGGTGAGAAAGCTCTGAGATGGGGAAGGTGAAAGGAAGCTCCCCTCCCCCACCCCCCCACCTGTCCACCTGGTGCTTCAGCACAGCAGCCTGCAGCCTCAGCACAGCAGAACTTCCACTCTGCCCATCCCCCAAAGGTGATGGCTCATCAAAGCCCAGGCACCCATGGCAGTGGTGCACCCATACCACAGCCACAGAAGCAGTGGCCCCCAGGCACCCGGGCACCAGCAGCAGCGACCACCCATTGTGGAGGCACCACCAGTGGCAGCAGCACAACTGTGTCCCATCCCCAAAGGCAGTGGCCACCAGGCGCCCAGGCCCCACCAGTGATGGCAGCATGCCCATGTCCTGCCCCCAGAGGCAGTGGCCCCCAGGCACCCAGTCCCCACCAGTGATGGTGGTGTGTCTGTGCCCCACCTGCAGAAGCAGAGCCTCCCAAGTGCCCAGGATCCACCAGCAGCAGCGGCGTGCCCATGCCTCACCCCCATAGGCAGCAGCCCTCAGGCACCCAGGCCCCACTAGATGCAGCAGCATGCCCACATCCCACCCCCAGAGGCAGTGACCCCTAGGTGCCTGGGTACCAGTGGCAGCAGCAGTGCACCTGCACCCAGACCCCAGAGGTGGCAGCCTCCTGGTGCCCGGGCGCCTGTTGCAGTGACTTCCTAGTGCCCTGGCCCTACCAGCGGTGGCAGCATGCCCATGCCCCACCCCCAGAGGCAGCAGCCCCCAAGCTCCCAGGCCACACCAGCAGTGGCTGTGTGCCCTTGCCCTGTCCCAAGATGCAGCAGCCCCCAGGTGCCCAGGCCCCACCAGTGGCAGCAGCATGCCCATGCCACACCCTCAGTGGCAGCAGCCCCTAGGTGCCCAGGCACCAGCAGTGGCAGCAGCATGCCCACACCAGGCCCCAGAGGTGGCAGCCCCCAGCACCTGGGCAGCAGTGGCAGTGACCTCCCAGTGCCCAGGCCCCAACTGTAGTGGCAGCACACCCATGCCCAGGCCCCAGAGGCAGTGGACCACCAGTGTTTGGGGACCAGTGGCAGTGACCTCCCAGAGTCCAAACCCCACCAGCAGTTGGAGCATGCCCACACCCAAGCCCCAGAGGTGGCAGCCCCATGGAACCCAGGTATTAGTGGTGGTGGCACACCCATGCACAGGTCCCACTGGTGGTGACCCCAAAGCACCCTGGCCCCCCTAGTGGTGGGACGTGCCCATGCCCATACACCAGAGGCAGCTGCAGCTCAGGCACCACAACCCCAGCTGCTCTGGTTAGACTGAGCCACAGCCCCAGCTGCATCAGCTCAACTGTTCTCAGGCTCCAGCTGACTTGGTGCCAGCAACTTTGGCCCAGCTGTACTCCAGTTCCAGCTTCTTTGGCCCAGTGGCAATCCAGTTCCTGCTTCTTCAGCCCAGCCATGCTTCAGCTGCAGCTGCTTCAATCCACCCACAGCCAAGCCCCAGCTGCTTCGGCCTAGCCATGCTCCAGTCCCAGCTGTTCCCACACTCAAGCTCCAGCTGTTCCCACACTTCACCCCCAGCAGCCTCCACTCAGTCACACTTCAGATCAGCTGTGCTTCAGCTCAGCCATCCCTCAGCTCACACAGGGGCTGACCAGAGCAACCGTGGATTGAGGTGAGCACAGAATACACAGCCCTTGACTGCCACCCAGTGGCGACAAGAGGAAACTGTGACCAGATATTTTCACTATGAGGAAAAATAAGCCAATGCTGACAGGCACTATGCAAAAATATATTAAATCTCCAGACCCAAAGGAAAATGACAAGCACCCATAAATCAACCCTGACAGCACAGAAATTTATAACCAAAATGACAGAGAATTCAAAATAGCTATCATAAAAAAGCTCAATGAAATACAAGAAAACACAGATAGACAATTCAATGAAATTAGGAGTTTCTTCACAAAACAGATTGAAACTATAAAGAAAAACCAATCAGAAATCTTAGAAATGAAAAACACAATAGAGGAGATAAAGACAAATCTGGAAGCCTTATGCATCAGGGCTGACAGTATAGAGGAAAGAACTAGCAATATTGAGGACAACAATTCAGAAATGCTCCAGATGGAGGAGGAAAGAGAGCTAAGAATAAAGAGAAATGAAGAAACTCACTGAGAAATATCTGATTCAATTAGGAAATCCAACATAAGGATTACAAGTATTCCAGAGGGAGAAGAGAGGGAAAAAGGAGTAGCGAAATTGTTCAAAGAAATAATAGCTGAGAACTTCCCAAACCTGGGTAAGGAGCTAGAAATAGAAATGAAATGAATAGATCTCCTAAATAAATCAAGATGAAAAGACCCTCTGCAAGGCGTAGAGTAGTAAAGCTGGCAAAAGTCAATGACAAAGAAAAAAATATTAAAGGCAGCTAGACAAAAAAACAATGTACAAAGGAATTCCTATCAGGCTTTCAACCGATTTCTCCATAGAAACTTTACAGGCTAGGAGAGAGTGGGATGATATAGTCAAAATTCTGAAGGACAAAAACTTTCAGCCAAGAATACCCTACCCAGTGAAAATATCCTTCAGATATGATGGAGAAATAATAACTAATGCAAATAAAGAAAAGCTAAGGGATTTCATTGTCACAAGACACCACTACAAGAAGTGTTCAAGAAGGCCCTCATGCCTGAAAAATAAAAGAGAAAGGGGATTCAAAGTTTTGAACAAGGAGGAAAATAGGTCAACAAAACCAGAAAAATTGCAGCTCTCTATCAGAAGAGATTAGCAAACACTTAATTACAAAACCAAAGATAAATCTAAGAGAAACACCAAAAATAAATTTAACCTCATCAGTTTAAACACAAAGTCACAACACAAGAAGGAATAAGATGTGACAACAATAACTTAGAAGGGGAAGAGGAAAGGGATGGAATTGACTTAGTCTAAGGAAATAAGAAGCCATCAGAAAATGGACTATCATCTCATCTATGAGATTTTTATGCAAACCTCATGGTAACCACTAACCAAATAATCAGAACAGAGTCACACATGATAAATAAAGAGAAAACTAAGAGAACCCCCATATAGAACTACCAAACTGAATTGGTAGTCCAAAACACATGGGACAAGAAATAAAAGAAATGCAACAGAACCAGAAAATGAACAATAAAATAGCAACAATAAGCCCTCATATATCAATAATTACCCTAAATGTAAATGGACTTAACTCTTCAATTAAAAGACACAGAGTGGTGGGATGGATTAAAAAACAAGACCCAACAATATGCTGCCTCCAGTAAACACATCTCAGCTCTAAAGACAAAGTCTCAGAGTGAAAGGATAGAAGACAATCCTGTAAGCTAGTGGCAAACAAAATAAAGCAGGTATTGCCATACTTATATCAGACAAAGTTGACTTCAAGATAGAACAGATAATGAGAGACAAAGAGGGGAAATATATAATGATAAAAGGGACACTCCACCAAGAAGACATATCACTTTTAAATATATATGTGCCCAATAAGGTAGCACCAAGGTACATAAAGCAACTGTTAACAAACCTAAAAGGAGATGTTAACAACAACACAATAATAGTAGGAGATCTTAACACCCCACTTTCATCAATGGATAGATCATCCAGACAGAAAGTCAATAAGGAAATAATGGACTTAAATGAAAAACTCAATGAGATGGACTTAATAGATATATAGAGAGCACTCCATGCAAACACAGCAGATCACACATTCTTCTCAAGTGCACATGGAACATTCTCAAGAATAGACCATATGTTGGGAAGCAAGGCATGTTTCTATAAATTTAAGAAGATTGAAATGATAACAAGCATCGTTTCCAACCATAACACCATGAAGCTAGAAATCAACTACAAGAAAAATAACAAGAAAGTGACAAAGCTGTGGAGACTCAACAACATGCTGCTAAACAACCAATGGATCATCAATAAAATTAAAGGAGAAAACAAATCATATCTGGAGACAAATGAAAACGAAAATACACCATACAAACTCATATGGGATGCAGCAAAAGTGGTTCTGAGAGGGAAATTCATAGCAATACAGGCCCACCTTAACAAACAAGAAAAAGCCCAATGAGCAACCTCAAATTATGCCTAACATAATTAGAAAAAGAACAAAAAACAAAGCCTAAAGTCAGCAGAAGGAGGTAAATAATAAAAATCAGAGCAGAAATAAATGAAATTGAAATAAATAAAAAGCAGTAGAAAGGATCAATGAAACAAAGATCTGGTTCTTTGAGAAGATAAACAAAATTGACAAACCCTTAGCCAGACTCACTAAGAAAAAAAGAGAGAAGACACAAGTAAATAAAATTAGACGTGAAAAAGGAGCAATTACAATGGATACCACAGAAATACAAAAGATTATGAGAGAATACTATGAAAAACTATATACCAACAAATTGGAACATCTAGAAGAAATGGATAAATTCTTAAACTCATACAACCTCCCAAAACTGAATCAAGAAGAAATAGAGAACCTGAATAGACCAATCACAGGCAAAGAAATAGAAACAGTAATCAAAAACCTCCCAAAAATAAAAGTCCAGGACCAGATGGATTCTCTGGAGAATTTTACCAAACATTCAAAGAAGATTTAATACCTATCCTTCTCAAACTATTCAAAAAATAGAGGAAGATGGAACACTTCCCTACACATTCTCTGAGGCCGACATCACCCTGATACCAAACCCAGACAAAGACAACACTAAGAAGGAAAACTACAGACCAATATCCCTGATGAACATAGATGCAAAAATCCTCACCAAATATTGGCAAGCGGAATATATCAACACATTAAAAAGATCATACACCATGATCAAGTGGGATTTATATGAGGGACACAGGGATGGTTCAACATCTGCAACTCAATCAATGTGATACAGCACATTAACAAAACGAGGAATAAAAACCATATGATCATCTCAATAGATGCAGACAAGGCTTTTGACAAGATCCAACATCTATTTATGATAAAAACTGTCAAAAAAATGGGTATAGAAGGAAAGTACCTTAACATAATAAAGACCATATCTGACAAACACACAGCCAACATCATTCTCAATGGAAAAAGACTGAAAGCCATCCCTCTGAAAACAGGAATAAGACAAGGGTGCCCACTCTCACTACTCACATTCAACACAGTACTGGAGGTTCTTGCCAGAGCAATTAGTCAAGAAAAAGGAATAAAAGGAATACAAATAGGCAACAAAGAAGTGAAACTATTGTTGTTTGCAGATGACATGGTCTTTTATATAGAAGACCCTAAAGAATCCATTGGAAAACTATTAGAAATAATCACAACTACAGGAAAGTTTCAGGCTACAAAATCAACTTATACAAATCAGTTGCATTTCTATATACCAACAACGAACTAACAGAAAGAGAGCTCAAGAAGACAATCCCATTTACAATGCAACAAAAAGAATAAAATAGCTAGGAATAAATTTAACCAAGGAAGTGAAAGACCTATACAATGAAAACTATAAGACATTATTGAGGGAAATCAAAGATGTAGTAAAGAAATGGAAAAAAATTCCATGCACTTGGATTGGAAGAATAAACATAGTTAAAATGTCCATACTACCTAAAGAAATCTACAGATTCAATGCAATCCCAATCAGAATCCCAAGGACATTCTTCAAGGAAATATAACTAAGATTACTAAAATTCATATGGGGCAACAAAAGACCCCCAAAGCTAAAGCAATCCTGAGAAAAAAGAACAAAGCTGGAGGCATCACAATTTCTGACTTCAAAACTTGCTATAAAGCTATAGTAATTAAAACAGCATGGTACTGGTACAAAAACAGACACAAAGATCAATGGAACAGAATTGAAAGCCCAGAAATAAAACCTCACATCTATGGGCAGCTAATCTTCGACAAAGTAGTTCAGAACATACAATGGAGAAAGGAAAGTCTCTTCAATAAATGGTGCTGGAAAAACTGGACAGTCACTTGCAAAAGAATGAAAGTAGACCATACTCTTGCACCATTCACAAAAATTAATTCAAAATCTATTAAATACCTGAAGGTGTGACCTGAAACGATAAAACTCCTGGAGGAAAATATAGGTAGTACACTATTCATCATTAGCCATAAAGGGATCTTTTCGAATTCCATGTCTACTCAGACAAGGGAAACAAAATAAAAATAAACTAGTGGGACATCATCAGATTAAAGAGCTTCCACAAGGCAAATGAAACCAGGATGAAAATGAATAGGCAACCCACGAGCTGGGAAAACATATTTGCAAACAATATCTGACAAGGGATTAATCACCATAATATATAAAGAAATCACAAAACTGAACAACAAATGCAAACAACCCAATCAAAAAATGGGCAGAAGAAATGAACAGACACTTCTCCAAAGAAGATATACAGATGGCCAATAGGCACATGAAAAGTTCAACATCACTAATCGTCAGGGAAATGCAAATCAAAACCACACTAAGATATCATCCTACACCATTTAGAATGTCTATAATCACCAAGACAAAAAAATGGAGACAAATGCTGGAGAGGCTCTAGAGAAACGGGAACCCTAGCTCTCTGCTGATGGGAATGCAAACTGGCGCAGCCTCTATGGAAAACAGTATGGAGATTCCTCAGAAGTTAAAAATAGAAATACCTTATGATCCAGCTATCCCACTACTGGGTATCTATCCAATGAGCCTGAAATCAACAACCCAAAGAGGCTTATGCACGCCTATGTTCATTGCAGCATTATTCACTATAGCCAAGACATGGAAGCAACCCAATTGTCCCTCAACTGATGAGTGGATAAAGATGTGGTATATATATACAATGGAATAGTACTCAGCCATAAAAATAGACAAAATTCTCCCATTTGCAACAACATGGATGGACCTGGAGGGTATTCTGTTAGGCAAAATAAGCCAGAAAGAGAAAGACAAACACTGCATGGTTTCACTCATGTGTGGAAGATAAACCAACACACAGACAGATAGAACTGTCTGGTGGCTACCAGGAGCAAGGGGGGTGGGCACAAGGGGTGAAGGGATGCATTTATATGGTGACTGAGCAACGATAATATACAACAAAAATTTCACAATAAAGGAAAAAAACTTTCCCACAATAACCCATATCCGTTAAGTATGCTGCCAACCCAGATCTTTAGAAGATTACAAACCATTTTGGGCAAGGACATTTCCTTGGAATATATATTTCTGCATGGTGAAATTAAAAAAGAATAAAGCAGACCTACTACAAAAAAAAACAGAACTACCATATGACCCAGAAATATGACTTCTGGGTGTATAACCAAAGGCGATGAAAGAACTATCTCAAAGAGTTACTGCCTTGCCACGTTCATGTCAGTATTATTCCTAATATACTGCTCAAAATAATACACAGTTCCAGCCACCTTGTAAGCCTGATCAGAGAACCCAAGCAACTACAAAGCCCATTCAGCAGCCTCGCTCTGACAAAGAACCAAGCCAACAGTCCTATTCAAATGTTCTTAGCCAGTGGCACACTCTCCCTGACCTCAGAGCTTGGGCAGTGGTCTTGCCCCAAAATAGAACCTGATAGCAAGTCCCACCTGACCAAGGACGTTAACAGCAGACAGGTCCAGAAAAACAAATGAGACGACTGGTAAAGAACTTTCTCTGCCAAGGCAAACTTGTAAAGTCTAGAAGAGGAGACCATGTACACAAATGCACAGATAACAATGTAAGGAATAAAGAATCACAAAAAAATTAGGTAAAAATGTCACCACCAAAGGAAAGTAATTAATCTCCAATTACTGATGCTAAAGAAATGTCAATCTATGAACTGTTAGATAAAAACTTCAGAATAACCCTATTAAAGTAGTTTAGTAGACAACAATAACACATAACTAAACAAAATTAGGAAAACAACACATGAAGAAAATGAGTAGTCAAACAAAGAAGTAAAAACCATAAAGAAGCAAACAGAAATCATAGAACTGAAAAACACAATGACTGAACTGAAGAATTCAATAGAGAGCTTTAATAGCAAACTTGACCATGGAAGAGAAAGAATTGAGACCTAGAAGGCAAGATATTTGCAATTATCCAGTCAGGAAAACAAAAAAAAAAAAAAAGAAGGAGAATAAAACAGAATGAAGAAAGCCATTGAGACTTATGGAACATAATCAAAATAAACAATATCAGCATTATGGGAATTCCAGAAAGAAGAAGAGAAAGAGAAGGGACAGACAGTATATTTAAAGCAATAATGGCTGACAACTATCCAAAGCTGGAGAGAGAAATGGATATCCAGATTTATCAGGTGCAAAGGATCTCAAATAGAAAGAATGTGAATAGCGCTACACTGAGACACATTATATTTAAATGTCGAAATAAAAGACAAAGAAAAAATTTAGAGGGCCGGCCCTGTGGCTTAGAGGTTAAGTGCACACATTCCGCTACTGGTGGCCCAGGTTCGGATCCCGGGCGCACACCGATGCACCACTTCTCCAGCCATGCTGAGGCCACGTCCCACATACAGCAACTGGAAGGATGTGTAACTATGACATACTACTATCTACTGGGGCTTTGGGGGAAAAAAAAGGAGGAGGATTGGCAATAGATGTTAGCTCAGGGCCAGTCTTCCTCAGCAAAAGAGGAGGATTAGCATGGATGTTAGCTCAGGGCTGATCTTCCTCACAAAAAAAAAGTTTATAAAAATAAAAGTTTAAAAAAAATTTAGAAAACAGAAAGAGAAAAGAGACAAATTACTTACAAAAAAAAAAAAACAGAAGACTATGGGTGGATTTCTCAATGGAAACTTTTCATACCATGAAAGAATGGGATGATATATTTAAAATATTGAAAGAAAAAACTGTCAAACGAGAATTCTATGTCCAGCAAATATGTCCTCCAGAAATGATGAAGAACATCTTTCCTGAGCAAAAAAGAGCTAAGGCAATTCATCATTGCTAGATCTGCCTTACAAGAAATGCCAAAGGGAGTTCTATGAGTGGAAGTAAAAAATTTAACATCATAAAAACATAAGAAGGTAGCATAAAACTCACCAGTAATGATAAATATATAGCCAAATTTAGATTTTGTAGTATGGTAACAGTGGTGGGTAATTCACATATAACTCTGGTTTAAAAGTTAAAAAACAAATATATGGGCCGGCCCCATGGCATAGTGGTTGGGTTCAGTGTGCCCTTCTTCGGCAGCCTGGGTTTGAGGGTTCGGATCCCAGGCATGGACCTATACCACTTGTCAGAAATGCTATGGTGGCGACCCACATACAAAATAGAGGAAGATTGGCACAGATGTTGGCTCAGGGCTAATCTTCCTTAAGCAAAGAAGAAAAAAGAGTAATACTGGCAACAGATGTTAGCTCAGGGTGAATCTTCATCAGAAAATAAAAAGTAAAAATAACCACTACTAAAATAATCTATTATTGCAAACACAATATGGAAATATGTAAACAGTAATATTAATAACCTAAAATGTGAGGGAAAGGAGAAATAAAAGTTTAACTTTTATAAATCTTATTGTAATTAAGTTATTATCAGTTTAAAATAGGGCATTATACAAGAGAAGTCAAGATGGCGGCGTAGGCAGACTCTGAACTCACCTCCTCCCGGGAACACAGCCAATTTACAACTGCTCGTGGAAAAATTACCCCTGAGACAGAACTGAAAACTGGAAAAGAGGAACTCCTGCAACAACAGACAATCCTAACTGAGGTAGAAGAGGTAGAAACTCCCTTCTGGAGAGGAAAAACGCCGCCTTCACAAGCCGCCAGCTTCACGGCCGCCTGGGAGCAATCCACAGGTACGCAGCCCTCCCTGGAGACGCGGGGCCCTGAGCCGGGGAGCGCCCCCACTGTGGGCATTTTGTGGACCCAGCACAATCGAGACCAGTGGCAGAATATCTGACTTTGCCTGCTACTAAAACACTGGGGAGCACCCCCAGAAAACCCGGTTCACAAAGAAACTAAAACTGGCTCTTAAAGGGCCCACGCACAAACTCACCCGTTTCAGAAAGCACCCTAAAATCACCAGAAAGAATGGTTCACAGTGCTTTGGTGACAAGAGACTCACCCAATAGGCCCTGAGTGCATCTCGGTGAGAGGTGAGACCTCTCCAGGGACTGGGACATTGGCAGCGGTCATTGCTGTGGCCTGGTGTGGGCGTGTTGACACAGACGTCATTGGAGTTCTCCCTGAGGACTGCTAGCCCAGGGTCTGCCCCACCTGCTAGAGCACCGATTTAATCCAGCTCAGCCAGGGCAGGCAGCCCACCCTAGAGACTGGCCCCACCCAACAACAAGCCCTCAGGCAATGTGTGGGCCTGCATAGATTGGTGACTGGATTCTCTGCAGCCTGGCAACTGAGCCGACTTGAGCAGGGCAGGGTGTGCACAAGGAGAGGGTGGAGAATGTGGGGCGGTGGCAGAGTGTGTGGGGCTCCCGCCCTGGAGAGACTGGGTCCGCTTGGGGAGGTCGGGGTGCTCACACGGGGCAGGACTGTGTTGACTGTGTGTGTGGACCTGTGAGCGGCAGGGCTTCTCAGCCGCAGAAGACTTGAGCTTCTCAAAGACCCACATGGGGGTTTGCCCCACCTTCCAAAACCTGAAACAATTGGGTGCTCCTGTGCCTAAGGCCAACCCCACCCAGCTGCAATCCTCAGAGAATGGACAAGAGATCTAAAGAGTGGAGGCTTATAGCAATTATAAGGCCCTGAGCCTAACAACGTGCCACAGTGGGGGCCTAATCACTTAAAAGAAATACTGCAACACAAATGAGGTATTAGAACTTGCAGCCAACTGTGCTGGGGCTCCCCACACCTGATAAAGAGACTGAAGGGCCGACAGCAACTACAAGCAGCTGAGCATTACAACAGCCGGCCAGGAGCATAACTCGGCCTCCCTGGGCGCCTACAGGGAGAGCAAACAGGCCACAGCAGAAGGACACACGTAGCCCACATAGGGGTCACCCCTGGAACATTGAGAACTGAGGGAAGCACACGGGAGGCCTCCTAAGCCATCACTTACATAAGGTAACCTATCCAAGAGCAGGAGATGTAGCTGACCTACCTAATACGTACTCACAAGCACAGAGAAAGAGGCAAAATGAGGAGGCAAAGGAATACATTCTAAGTAAGGAAACAGGACAAAACCCCAGAAAAGGAGCTAAGTGAAACAGAAATGAGCAACCTACCCAACAGAGTTCAAACAAAGAGTGTTAAGGAAGCTCACTGACGTGGGGAGAAGAATAGATGAACTCACTGAGAATGTCAACAAAGAAATGGAAGATATAAAAAAGAACCAATCAGAAATGAAGAACACAATACTGGAAATGAATAATTCATTAGAGGGACTCAAAAGCAGAGTAGAGGATACAGAAGAACGTATCTGTGAGCTGGACGAAAGACTAGAAGAAATTAACCAAGGTGAACAGGTAAAAGAGAAAAGAATTAAAAAGAGTGAGGACAGTCTAAGGGATCTCTGGGACAACATCAAGCGCACTAACATCCGTGTTATAGGTGTCCCGGAAGGAGAAGAGTGAGACAGAGGGGCAGAGAATCTATTTCAAGAAATAATAGATGAAAACTTCCCTAACCTAAGGAAGGAAACAGACATCCAGGTACAGGAAGCACAGAGAACACCAAGCAAGATAAACGCAAAGAGGCCCACCCCAAGACACATCATAATCAAAATGTCCAGAACTAAAGATAAAGAGAGAATCCTAAAAGCCACAAGAGAAATTCAAGTTACATACAAAGGAAACCCCATAAGGCTATCAGCTGACTTCTCAGCAGAAACCTTACAGGCTAGAAGAGATTGGCACGATATATTTAAATTGCTAAAAGGAAAAAACTTACAGCCAAGAATACTCTACCCAGCAAGGTTATCATTCAAACTGGAAGGAGAGATCAAAAATTTCCCAGACAAGCAAAAATTAAAGGAGTTTGTCACCAAGAAACCAGTGCTACAACAAATGTTAAAGGGACTGATTTAAGGGGAAAAGAGAAGACCACAAATAGGAAAAATTATCTATTTCCACGATAAGAGGGTAATGGATACAAATGTACAAAAAAGAGGTTAGATATGATATCAAAAACATAAAAGGAGGGAGGAGGGGAGTTAAACAGTAGAGCTTTCAGGCAGAGGGCAAACTAAAGAGACCATCAATTCTGTATAGAAGAAGAAATGAATAGAAAAGGACTACTAAAACACTTAGGAAAAAAAAGTTTAAAAATGGCAGTAAGTACATACTTATCAATAGGTACTTTAAATGTCAGTGGAGTAAATGCTCCAATTAAAAGGCATAGGGTGTCTGATTGGATAAAAAAACAAGAACCATAAATATGCTTCATACAAGAGACACACTTCAGACCTAAAGACACTCAAAAACTGAAAGTGAAGGGATGGAAAAAGATACTCCATGCAAATGGCAATGAAAAGAAAGCTGGGGTAGCAGTACTCATATCAGACATAATAGACTTTAAAACAAAAACTGTAAAAACAGACCAAGAAGGGCATTACATAATGATCAAGGGAACAATCTAAGAAGAGGATATAACACTTGTAAATATCTGCACACCCAATGTAGGTGCACCTAAATATATAAAGCAATTATTAGCAGACATAAAGAGGGAAATAGACAGTAACACAATAATAGTAGGGGAGTTTAACACTCCACTTACACCAACGGATAGATCATCCAAACAGAAGACCAATAAGGAAACACTGGCCTTAAATGACACACTAGAACAGATGGACCTAGTAGATATATACAGAGTATTCCATCCAAAAACCAAAGAATACACGTTCTTTTCAAATGTACATGGAACATTCTCCAAGATTGATCACATATTGGGCCACAAAACAAGTCTCCATGAATTTAAGAATATTGAAATAATACCAAGCATCTTTCTGACCACAACGTTATGAAACTAGAATTCAACTATAGGAAGAAAATCAGAAAAGCCACAAATATATGGAGATTAAACAAAATGATATTGAACAACGACTGGATCAATAAAGAAATCAAATAAGAAATCAAAAAATACCTGGAGACAAATGAAAATGAAAATACAACATGCCAGAATTTATGGGATACAGCAAAAGCGGTTCTAAGAGGGAAGTTTATAGCAACACATGCCTATCTCAACAGACAAGAAAAATCTCAAATACACAATCTAACAATGCACCTAAAGGAACTGGAAGAAGAAGAACAAACCAAGCCCAAAATCAGTAGAACAAGGGAAATAATAAAAATCAGAGCAGGTTTAAATGAACGAGAGACCAAAAAACCAATAGAACAAATTAATAAAACCAACAGCTGGTTCTTTGAAAAGATAAACAAAATTGACAAATCTTTAGCTAGACTCACCAAGAAAAAAAGAGAGAAGGCACAAATAAATAAATCAGAAATTAAAGAGGAGAAATTACAACAGACACCTCAGAAATTCAAAAGATTATAAGAGAATACTATGAAAAGCTATACGCCAACCAATTCGACAATCTGGAAGAAATGGATAAATTCTTAGAATCATACAACCTTCCAAAACTGGATCAAGAAGAATTAGAGAATTTGAATAGACCAAGCACCAGTAAGGAGATCGAAACAGTAATCAAAAAACTCCCCAAAAATAAAAGTCCAGGACCAGACGGCTTCCCTGGTGAATTTTACCAAACATTCAAAGAAGACTTAATACCTATTCTTCTCAAACTCTTCCCCAAAATTGAGGCGGGGGGGAAGCTCCCTGACTCATTCTATGAAGCCGACATTACCCTGATACCAAAACCAGACAAGGACAACACAAAAAAAGAAAACTACAGGCCAATATCACTGATGAATATCGATGCAAAAATCATCAACATAATACTAGCAAATAGCATACAACAATACGTTAAAAAGATTATACACCATGATCAAGTGGGATTTATTCCAGTTATGCAGGGATGGTTTAAGTTTCGCAAATCAGTCAACGTGATACACCACATTAATAAAATGAAGAATAAAAATCACATGATCATCTCAGTAGATGCAGAGAAAGCATTTGACAAGATACAACATCCATTTATGACAAATCTCTAGATAAAATGGGCATAGAAGGAAAGTACCTCAACATAATAAAGACAATATGTGAGAAACCCACAGCTAATATCATCCTCAATGGTGAAAAACTGAAAGCTATCCCTCTAAGAACAGGAACCAGACAAGGATGCCCACTGTCACCACTCCTATTTAACATAGTACTGGAAGTCCTAGCCAGAGCAATCGGGCAAGAGAAAGAAATAAAAGGGATCCAAATTGGAAAGGAAGAAGTGAACCTGTCACTATTTGCAGATGACATGATTTTATATAGAGAAAACCCCAAAGAATCCACCAGAAAACTTTTAGAAGTAATAAACGAATATGGTAAAGTTGCAGGATACAAAATCAACATACAAAAATCAGTTGCATTTCTGTACACTAACAACGAAGTAGCAAAAAGAGAAATTAAGAATACCATCCCATTTACAATTGCAACAAAAAGAATAAAATACATAGGAATAAACTTAACCAAAGAGGTGAAAGATCTCTACACCGAAAACTATAAAACATTTCTGAAAGAAATTGAAGAAGACACAAAGAAATGGAAAGATACTCCGTGCTCTTGGATTGGAAGAATTAACATAGTTAAGATGTCCATACTTCCTAAAGCCATCTATAGATTCAATGCAATCCCTATCAAAGTTCCAACAACATTTTTCATAGAAATAGAACAAAGAATCCTAAAATTTATATGGAACAACAAAAGACCTCTAATAGCTAAAGGAATCCTGAGAAAAAAGAATAAAGCTGGAGCTATCACACTCCCTGATTTCAAAATATACTACAAAGCTGTAGTAACCAAAACAGCATGGTACTGGCACAAAAACAGACACACAGATCAATGGAATAGAATCGAAAGCCCAGAAATAAACCCACACATCTATGGACAGCTAATCTTTGACAAAGGAGCCAAGAACATACAATGGGGAAAAGAAAGTCTCTTCAACAAATGATGTTGCGAAAACTGGATAGCCACATGCAAAAAAATGAAAGTAGACCCTTACCTTACACCATACACAAAAATTAACTCCAAATGGATTAAAGACTTGAATGTAAGACCTGAAACTGTGAAACTTCTAGAAGAAAACATAGGCAGTACGCTCTTCGACATCAGTCTTAGCAACATCTTCTCAAACACCACGTCTGACCGGGCAAGAGAAACAATAGAAAAAATAAACAAATGGGACTACATCAAACTAAAAAGCTTCTGCACAGCAAAGGAAACCATCAACAAAACGAAAAGACAACTTAAAAATTGGGAGAAGATATTTGGAAACCATACATCTGCTAAGGGCTTAATCTCCAAAATATATAAAGAACTCATGCATCTTACCAACAAAAAAACTACCAACCCAATTTAAAAATGGGCAAAAGACCTGAACAGATGTTTCTCCAAAGAAGATATACAGATGGCCAACAGACACATGAAAAGATGTTCAAAATCATTAACTATCAGGGAAATGCAAATCAAAACTACAATGAGATATCACCTCACGCCCGTCAGAATGGCTATAATTAACAAGACAGGAAACAACATGTGTTGGAGAGGATGTGGAGAGAAGGGAACTCTCATACACTGCTGGTGGGAGTGCAAACTGGTGCAGCCACTGTGGAAAACAGTATGGAGATCCCTCAAAAAATCAAGGCTAGAACTACCATATGATCCAGCCATCCCACTGCTGGGTATTTATCCAAAGAACTTGAAAACACCAATTTGTACAGGTACATGCACCCATGTGTTCATTGCAGCGTTATTCACAATAGCCAAGACTTGGAAGCAACCTAAGTGCCCATCAAGGGACGAATGGATAAAGAAGCTGTGGTATATATACACAATGGAATACTACTCAGCCATAAGAAACGACGAAATCCAGCCATTTGTGACAACATGGATGGACATTGAGGGTATAATGCAAAGTGAAATAAGTCAGAGGGAGAAGGTCAAATACCGCATGATTTCCTTCATTAAGTAGTAGATAGTAACAACAATAAACAAACACATAGGGACAGAGATTGGATTGGTGGTTACCAGAGGGGAGGGGGGGAGGGAGGAGGGTGAAAGGGATAATTCGGTACATGTGTGTGGTGATGGGTTGTAATTAGTATTTGGGTGGTGAACATGATGTAATCTATGCAGAAATAGAAGTACAATGATGTACACCTGAAATTTTTACAATGTTATAAACTAATGTTACTGCAATAAACAAAAAATTAAAAAAAAAAATAAAGAAGGGAAATGATAAAGATCTGATTCAGATCTACATAAAGAAAGAAGACTGGTAGAGAAGGTATAAATGAAGGTAATACAAAATCTTTTATTTTTCTTATTCTTAATTTATCTACTAGATAAGATTGTTCAAAATAATAACAGCAATATATTGGATAATTATAGCTTATGAATAAGTTAAAACATGAAAGCCATGTTGTAAGAGACAGTGGGAGGAATTGTTATAAGGTACCTGTACTAGCTGTGCAGCAGGATCATGTTATTTGAAAGCAGATTTATATTAATTGCAAATGTTTAGTGCCAACTCTAGGCCAAACACTAAAATAAGAAGAAAAAAGAAGTATAATTGATATGTTAAGAGGAAAAAAAGAGAAACTTATAAAATGCTCAGTTAAAACCAGAGAAAGCAATAAAAGAAAGGAATACAAAAAAAGAAATAAAGACCTGGGCAACAAAAAACAAAATAGTTACAAATATGGTAGACCTATCCAATTATATCAATAATTACTTTAAATGTGAATAGTCTAAATAAACCATTATAAGACAGAGGCTATCTGAGTGGGTAAAAATCAAGAACATACTACAAACCAAGAAACCGATAAAAGTATCCATAAGTCAAAAAAAACCCACATTGATGTACAAAAGAATAATAATAAATCTAATTTGGGGAGTAAAAATAAAAGCAGAAATAAAACACTGAGCAACAATAACATGCAAATCAAGAAGGCATGGTCAGGATTAATGAATTTTATGATTTTTGTATTATTCAGGAGGATGGTTGAGATACTGATTAAATTAGGCTAGTTAAGTATGCATCTCAAATTTTTAAGAGTAATTACTATAGCAAAGTGTATAACTTCCAGAACAGTAGAGGGAAAAATAACATAAAAATGCAATGCAAAAAGAATGCAAAAAGAAAAAGAAAATAGAGTGGAAAAATAAGAAGAAAAGGGCATAAATATAATGTAATCAAATCAGATAAAAATCAACTAAAATCACCAATTAATGTAGAGATAGTTAGATTGGACAAAAAAATATCTTCTCTATGCCTCTTTTAAAGAGCATTTTCGAAAACATAATGACACCTAAGAGGAGAGAAAAAGTTATAACAGTATTGTACTCACCAAAAGAATGCCAGCATAGCAATATTAATGTCAAAAGAAATTTTAAGACAAAAAGTTTTATTAGAGATAGTGTCAATGTGTCACGGTAAAAAATAACAACTTATAAGAAATGTTTTACAATTCTAAAGTTGTATATTCCTAGCAATACAGACTCAAAATCTAAAAAGCAGAATTGAAAAATTAAGCAGAAAATATCTAATTAAGGATATAGTTGATATGCACAATGGCAGACTTGTTAGAAATATTTAGAACTCCCCACCCAACAATTAGAGAAGATATTCTTCACAAGTGCATGTTCTCGTAGTTACAAAAATTGGTCACGTACTACTCCATAAAGCAAAAGTCAAAATATTAACATCATACAGACTATGTTTCCTGATCACAGAGCAATTAAATTAGTAATCAACAATAAAAGATAACTTTTAAAACCTCCTAAATTTGGAAATTTTAAAAGACACACATAACATGTGGATCAAAGAAGAAACATATTAGAAATAGAAAAGACTTCTTAGAATAGAATGAAAACAAAAATACTATACATCAAAGCTTTTGGAATGCTGTTAGACTGGTATTTAGGAGAACATTTATACACTTAAATGGTCATATTAGGAAAGGAAAGCTAAAAATTTAGCTAAGCATTAAACATAGTGCCAATCTCTGACAAGACTTATTAACAGAAAGGAGATAAGGCACAAATAAACAATGTTATGATGGTAAATGAGGACAGAACTACAGATACAAAACAAAATAAAAAGTTAAGTGTAAAGATGACATCAGCAAGATGGCAGACTATGAAGTGCCAAGCCATCATTCACCCACAGAAACATCAAGTAAACAACAGAGAGACTAAATAATTTTGTGGAAGCTCTAGAAACAAGTCAAGCTTCTGCTGAAATCAAGCAAATATCCAATAAAAGAAGAGCCACTCTCAAAATTGCAGGAATTTTATTACTTGCCCTTGCCCCACCCACTCCCTAGTGTAGCTTGTCACAGTAAGGAAGAAGTTGTCTAATCCTTGGATCCTCCCTCAAGATGAAAAGAAAACAGTATAACTTGTTTCCAACACTTGAGCCTGTCCAGGTGATGCCCAACAGACTAGTTTATATCTTTCCTGACACAGAGTTCAGAAGGGAAAAGAGGCATAGTTTGGATATCGGGTTGGAGGCCATTGAAAGCAGTGGTGAGCACCGAGCACATGACAGCTGCAGGGAAGATGCAGATCTGTGGACATCTGGGGGCAAGAGATTGTAGGTAAAGGACTACAGTAGAATATATAGAGCTCCAAAAAGAAGTAGAGGTGACATTCTTAGAGAAATTAAGTCTTGTAGAAGTATCAGTGTCTAGCAATATCAGCATCATGCCAGCATGAGACACTCGCTTTATCTCTCCCCTTCAATCTACAACTAGTAAAACATCCATAACTCAACATAAGTTTCTCTGTTTAGCACACCAGGACAGCAGAGAGATCCACACGTCTGTACACCTAAAGGTGGGATTTAAACACACAAAGGAAGTAGAACAAGGAAAACAGCAGAGGTGGTTCCCACAATCTTGGCCCCCTAGCAGTTACAGCTGAGCCCAGAGCCCCAGGGAACCTGGTAGCAGTAGCAGAGGTGACAAACATGACACCTAGCTCCAGGCCACGGTGGCACCTTCAGCCACAAAGAAACAGGCAGCAGCAATGGTGAGGCCCATGACCACTCTCCCACCAGCTGTGGTGGCACCAGTGACTCTGGCCCCACAACCTACAGATGCAACAGCCCCAGATGTGGCAGAGGTGCCCATAACCCTAGTCCCTCCCCACCCTCTCACTACCTCTGCTGCAGAGGCGGTGCTGTCAACCCAGGCAACCCTGATTGTGTGGGAATCGATCACCATCCCAGTGGCCCTAGTAGTGATGTCAGTGACTGCAGTGACACTGGCAGCAACAAGGCACCAGTGACTCTGGATGCATAAGCAGCAAGGAGGAGGGCAGCAGCATTTTTGACAGAGATGTTGGGGGGTGGAAAGTGCAGATTCTCAAATATAGCCAGATGCAGCTCAGGTAAGAGAAATCAAAAACTTGTGCTATAGTACCACCTACTGAAAAACAAAAGAAAATTCTCTAATTACCAACCTGTTAAAGTGTTAGAATCAAAGAAAACAAAACCTTACCTAAATAGGAACGGTGTTCGCTACTTCAAATTCTTCAGCAGAGGCATAACTCAGCAAACACCATTGAAAACCATGGTAACATTATATCACAAAAGGAAAGCAAAAATTCTCCAGAAACCAAACTTAAAATCATGGAAGATTGTGGTCTAACTGATAAAGAATTCAAAATAGCTTTCATGAAGAAATTCAACAAGCTACAAGAAAACTCAGAAAGGCAGTTCAATGTACTTAGGAATAAAATTAATGAACAGAAGGAATACTTTACCAAAGATATTGAAACTCCAACAAAGAACCAAACAGAAATTCTGGAGCTGAAGAATTCAATTAATGAAATGAAAAAATGCAGTAGAAAGCACTGGAAATTGAGCAGATCATATGGAAGAGAGAATTAGCAAGCTTAAAGGTAAAAAACTAGAAATGATTCAGGTAGAGGAAGAGAAAAAACTAAAGATTTTTAAAAACTGGAAAAACTCTACCAGAACTATAGACTGTATTAGAAAAAGTAACATAAGGATAATGGATATACCACAAGGAGAAAAGAGAGAAGGGAATGGAGAGCTTACTTAAAAAAATAATAGCTGAGAACCTTGCAAACCTGGGAAAGGAACCAGATATACAAGTTGATAAAGCTAATAGAACACCTAATTATCTCAATGCAAAAAGACCTTCACCAAGACATATTTTATTAAAACTGTTAAAAGTCAATGATAAAGAAAGAATTTTAATGGCAGCCAGGGGAAAAAAGACAGTAACCTACAAAGAACGCCCATTAAGCTATCAGCAGATTTCTCAGCAGAAAGTCTACAGGCCTAGAGAGAGTGAAGTGACTTGCTGAAAATATTGAATGATAAAACTGTCAGCCATGAATACTCTATCCAGCAAAGTTATCCCTCAGATATGAAGGAGAAATAGAGGCTTTTTCAGACAAACAAAAGCTGAGTGAGTTTATCACCACTAGAACTGCCTTACAAGAAATGTAGAAAGGAGCTCTTCCACCTGAAATGAAAAGGCAAAAGTACACAAAACTTTGGTTAAGGTGATAAATAGACAGACATAATCAGAAAATTGCTACTCTACATCAAAACAGGTTGTTAAACACTTAGTTATACCAGAAACGTTAAGGGGAATAAAAGCATTAAACATAATTACAACTACTTCAAATTAGTAATAAACTCACAATATAAAAAGGGATAATTTGTGACAACAAAAGCATAAAAGAGGAAGAGAAAAGGATGGAACCTGTATAGACAAACGAAGACAAGATGCTATCAGCAGAAACATGACTAGTTTATCTATGAGATGTTTTGTACAAAATTCATGGTAACCACAAAACAAGAATCTGGAGCAGAGACATGAAACATAAAAAGAGAGAAAATTGAGAAAAACATCATAGAAAACCACCAAACTAAAATGGCAGAGAGAAACACAAAGATAAAGAAAAAATGGAGATACAGAGCAAACAGAAAACAAAAATTAAAATGGCAGTACTAAGTCCTCATATATCAATAACCACCCTTAATGTAAATGGATTGAATTCACCAATGAAAAGACACAGAATGGGGCCGGCCCTGTGGCTTGGTGGTTAAGTGCGTGCGCTGCAATGCTGGTGGCCGGGGTTCGGATCCCGGGTGCGCATTGAGGCACCACTTCTCTGTCCATCCTGGGGCTGAGTCCCACATACAGCAACTAGAAGGATGTGCAGCTATGACATACAACTATCTACTGGGGCTTTGGGGGAAAAAATAAAATAAATAAAATCTTTAAAAAAAAAAAAGAAAAGACACAGAATGGCTGGATAAATTAATATTTTTTAATTACATTTTTATGGAGCCACAAAAACCAATGCCTAAATATATGCTACCTCCAGGAGAAACATCTCAGCTCTAAAGATAAACATAGGCTCAATGTGAAGGGATGGAAGATGATACTCCATACAAATGACAGCCAAAAGAAAGCAAGCATAGCCATACTCATATCATACAAAATAGACATCAAGCCAATAACATAACAAGAGACCAAGATGGACGTTATATAATGATAAAGGGAACAATCCATCAAGAAGACATAACATTTACTAATATATGCACCTAACATAGGAGAACCAAAATACATGAAACAATTATGAACAGACCTAAACAGAGAAATTGACAGAAACACAATATTAGTAGGGGAGTTTAACACCCCACATATATCAATGGATAAATCATCCAGACAGAAAGTCAACAAGGAAACACCAGCCTTAAATGAAACATAAGATCAGATGAGCTTAATAGATATATAGAGAACATTCCACCCAAAAGCAGCAGAATACTCATTCTTCTCAAGTGCACATGGAGTGTTCTCAAGGATATACCATATGTTTGGACACAAAACAATCTTCAAAAAATTTAAGATTGAAATATTAAGCATATTTTCTGACCACAATGGTTTGAAACTAGAAATTAACTACAAGAAGAGAGCTGGAAAAATCACAAATATGTGGAAACTAAACAATATGCTATTGAACAACCATTGCGTCAACAAAGAAATCAAAATATAAATTATAAAAACTTTAAGACAGAAGAAAATGGAAATACAATATACCAAAATCTATGGGATGTAGCAAAAGCAGTACTTAGAGGGAAATTTATAGCAACACAAGTCCACCTCAAGAAAGAAGAAAAATCTCAAATAAACAATCTAAACTTACGTCTAAAGAAACTAGAAAAAGAAGAACAACCAAAGATCAAAGTCAATAGAGGGAAGGAAATAATAAAATTCAGAGCAGAAATAAATGAAATAGAGACTAAAAAGTGAATAAAAAAGTCAATGAAACTAAGAGCTGGTTCCTTGAAAAGATAAACAAAATTGCTAAACATTTAGCTAGATACAGTAAAAAAAAAGAGAGAAGGCTCAAATAAATAAAATCAGAAATGAAAGAGGAGAAGTTACAATGGATACCATAGAAATACAAAGGATTATAAGATGCTACCATGAACAGTTATACACCAACAAATTGGGCAATCTCAAAGGCATGGACAAATTCTTAGAATCATACAACCTTCCAAGATTGAATCATAAAAAAATAGAAAATTTGAATAGATTGATCACTAGTAAGGAGATTGAAACAAAGTCAAACCTCTCCCCCAAAAAAGCCTCAACAAAATATTAGCAAACTGTATACATCAATACATTAAAATGATCATACACCATGATCAAGTGGGATTCATTCCAGGGAAGCAAGGATGGTTCAACATCTGCAAATCAGTCATTGTGATTCACCACATTAACAAAATGAATGATTAAAATCATATTATCCTCTCAATAGATGCAGAAAAAGCATTTGAGAAGATTCAACATCCATTTATTATTAAAATTCTCAATTAAATGGGTACAGAAGAAACGTACCTCGGCATTATAAAGGCCATATATGACAAACCCACATTAACATCATACACAATGGTCAAAAACTGAAAGCTAACCCTCTAAGATCAGGAACAAGAGAAGGATGTCTACTCTTGCCACTTTTATTCAACATAGTATTGGAAGTCCTAGCCAGAGCAATTAGACAAAAAAAAAGAAATAAAAGGGCTCCAAATTGGAAGGGAAGAAGTAAAACTGTCACTATTTGCAGATAACATGATTTTATATATAGAAAACCCTAAAGATTCCACAAAATTATTAGAAATAATAAATAAATACAGTAACGTTGCAAGGTACAAGATCAATATACAAAAATCTGTTGCATTTCTATACACTAACAACAAACTAGCAGAAAGATAAATTAATAAAACAATCCCATTTACAATCACAACAAGAAGAATAAAATACCTAGGAAGAAATTTAATCAAATAGATGAAAGACCTGTACACTGAAAACTATATGACAGTGCTGAAAGATATTGAAAAAAACACAAATATATGGAAAGATATTCCATGATCATGGTTTGGAAGAATTAACATGGTTAAAATGTCCATATTATCTAAAGCAATCTACAGAGTCAATGCAATCCTTATCAAAATCCTGACAATATTTTTCATAGAAATAGAACAAAAAATTCTAAAATTTTTATGGAACAACAGAAGACCTCAAATAGCCAAAGCAAGCCTGAGGGGGAAAAATAAGCTGGAGGAATCACACTCCTTGATTTCAAGTTATACTACAAAGCTGTAGTAATGAAAATAGTGTTATATTGGCAGACAAACAGACACACAGATCAATGGAACAAAATTGAAAGTCCAGAAGTAAACCCACACATATATGAAGAACTAATTCCTGACAAAGGAGCCAAGAACATATGATGGACAAAGCAAAGTCTCTTCAATAAATAGTGTTGGGAAAGCTGGACAGTCACATGCAAAAGAATGAGACTAGACCCCTATCTCACACTATACACAAAAATTAACTCAAAATGGATTAAAGACTTGAATGTAAGATGGGAACCTATAAAACTCCTAGAAGAAAACATAGGCGGCATGCTCTTTGATATAAATCTTAGCAATATCTTGCTGTTTGTCTCCTCAGGCAAGGGAAACAAATCAAAATAAACCAATGAGACTGTGTTAAACTAAAAAGCATCTTTGCTTTATACCCTCAATATCCATCCATGTTGTCACAAATGGCTGGATTTCATCGTTTCTTATGGCTGAGTAGTATTCCATTGTGTATATATACCACATCTTCTTTATCCATTCGTCCCTTGATGGGCACTTAGGTTGCTTCCAAGTCTTGGCTATTGTGAATAACGCTGAAATGAACACAGGGGTGCATGTACCTTTACAAATTGGTGTTTTCAAGTTCTTTGGATAAATACCCAGCCATTTGTGACAACATGGATAGACATTGAGGGTATAATGCAAAGTGAAATAAATCAGAGGGAGAAGGTCAAATACCATATGATTTCTTTCATTAAGTAGTAGATAATAACAACAATGAACAAACACATAGGGACAGAGATCGGATTGGTGGTTACCAGAGGGGAAGGGGGGAGGGAGGAGGGTGAAAGTGATAATTCGGTACGTGTGTGTGGTGATGGGTTGTAATTAGTATTTTGGTGGTGAACATGATGTAATCTATGCAGAAATAGAAGTATAATGATGTACACCTGAAATTTTTGCAATGTTATAAACCAATGTTACTGCAATAAACAAAAAATTAAAAAAGTAATAAAAAATAAAAAATAAAAAGCTTCTGCACAGCAAAGTAAAACATCAACAAAATGAAAAGACAGCCTACCAAATTCGAGAAGATATTTTCAAATTATATATCCAAAATATATAGAGAATTCATACAGCTTAACAACAAAAAAACAAAGAGTTCAATTAAAAAATGGGCAGAGGATCTGAATAGACATTTTTTCCAAAGAAAACACACAGATGGCCAACAGGCACATTAAAAGATGTTTAACATCACTAAGTATCAGATAAATATGAATCAAAACCACAGTCAGATATCACCTCATGCCCATTAGAAGGGCTATTACCAAAAAGGCAAGAAATAATGAGTGTTGGAAGGGATGTTGAGAAAAGGAAACCCTTTTATACCACTTATGGGAATGTAAATTGATGTATTCACTATGGAAAACAGTATTTAGATTCTTAAAAAATTAAGAATAGAACTACAATAAGATCTAGCTATTCCACTTCTGGGTATTTATCTGATGAATATGAAAACACTAATTCAAAAAGTATATGCACTCTTATGTTCATTGCAGCATTATTTACAACAGCCAACATACAGAAGCAACCTAAGTGCCCACTGATGGACCAATGGATAAAGAAGATGTGGTATAGTGGTATATATATATATATATATAATGGAATACTACTCAGCCATAAAAAATGAAATCTTGCCACTTGTGACAAGATGGATGGACCTTGGAGGTATTATGCTAAGTGAAATAAGTCAGACAGAGAAAAACAAACTCTGTGTGATTTCACTCATATATAGAATATAAACAAAACAAAACAAAACAAAAACAAACACATAGATACAGAGAACAGATTGGTGGTTACCAGAGGGTTAAGGTGGTGAGGGGAGGGCAAAATGGGTTAAAGGGGTCAATTGTATGGCGAGAAATGAAAACTAGATTTTGGTGGTGAGCATACTGTACTGTATACAGAATTCAAATCATAATGTTGTACACATGAAATTTATATAATGTTATAAATCGATATTAGCTCAATGAAAAAACTAGCAGTATATAAGGGGGGAATTGGGGAAAAAGCACATGCATGGGCCTAGGGAAGATGCATGCTCAGAAAAAGGCCTGAGAAGACCTTAAACCATCAATCCAGGCTGATGACTAAAGGTCTTCCCCCACACAGAACCAGTCTGCAAAGACTGGGAGAAGTGCTTGTTTCTTCAAATGCCATATTTTTAGCAAACGAGCACAAGACATATGAAGAAATAGAGAAACATGGCCAATTCAAAGGAACAAAATAAATCTCCATAAACTGACTCTAAGGAAACAGGCTTCAGATTTACTGGGCAATAACTTTAAAGCAATGGTTTTAATGTGCTCGAAGAGCTAAAGGAAAACATGGACAGAGAATTAAAGGAAATCAGCAAAATGATATATTAATAAAATGAGACTATCAACAATGAGAAATTATTGAAAAGAAAAAAAGCAGAAATTCTGGATGTTAAAAATACAATAACTGGGGGCCAGCCCGCGGCTTAGCGGTTAAGTGCGTGTGCTCCTCTACTGGTGGCCCGGGTTTGGATCCAGGGTGCGCACTGACACACCGCTTGTCAGCCATGCTGAGGCAGCATCCCACATACAGCAACTAGAAGGATGTGCAACTATGACATACAACTATCTACTGGGGCTTTGGGGAGAAAAACGGAAAAAAAGAGGAGGATTGGCATGGATGTTAGCTCAGGGCTGATCTTCCTCACACACACACACAAAAATACAACAACTGAATTGAAAAATTTACTAGTGTGTTTCAACAGGCATGAACAGGTAGAAGAAATAATCTGTGAACTTGATGACAAGTCATTTAAAATTAATGAGTATGAGGAGGAAATTAATGGAGAAAAGTGATCAGAGCCTGAGGGACTTGTTGGACACCATAAAAGAAACTAATACATGCATTATGGGAATCCCAGAAGGAGAAGAGAAAGATTAGCAGATAAGCAGAGAGATTATTTGAAAAAATAATGGCTAATAACTTCTGAAATATGAGGAAAGACATGGATATACAAGAAACTCAATGAACTCCAATTTGGAAAAAATCAACGAGACCCACACTGAGACACATTATAATGAAACTGTCAAATGCCAAAGACAAGGAGAGAGTCTTGAAAGCAGCAAGAGAAAATGATTTATCACATACAAGGGATTTTCAATAAGATTATCAGCAGTTTTCTCAGCAGAAATCTTGAAGGAAGAGACAGTAAGATGATCTATTTAAAGTGCTGAAAGAAAAATCTGTAAACTGACAATTTATATATGGTAAAATTTTTCTTTGAAAATGTGCGAGAAATTAAGATATTCCCAGTTGAGGGAGTTCATTACCACTGGATCTTCCCTAAAAGAAGACTTAAGGTGGGGATGGCCCAGTGGTGTAGTGGTTAAGTTCACATGCTCCACTTCAGCAGCCTGGGGTTTCACCTGTTCGGATCCCAGGTGCGGACCAATGCACCACTTGTCTAAGCCATGCTGTGGTGGCGTCCCATATAAAGTAGAGGAAAATGGGCATGGATGTTAACCGAGGGACAATCTTCCTCAGGAAAAAGAGGAGGATTGGCAACGGATGTTACTGCAGGGCTAATTTTCCTCACAAAAAAAAAAAAGAAGGGAGTCAAGATGGCGGCGTAGGCAGACTCTGAACTCACCTCCTCCCGTGGACACAGCCAATTTACAACTACTCGTGGAAAAATTACCCCTGAGACAGAACTGAAAACTGGATAAGAGGAACTCCTGCAACAATGGACAATCCTAACTGGAGTAGAAGAGGCAGAGACTCCCTTCTGGAGAGGAAAAACGCCGCCTTCACAAGCCGCCAGCTTCACGGCCGCCGGGAGCAGCTCACAGGTACGCAGCCTCCCTGGAGGCGCGGGGTCCTGAGCCGGGGAGCGCCCCCGCTGTGGGCATTTTGTGGACCCAGCACAATTGAGACCAGCAGCATAATATCTGACTTTGCCTGCTACTAAATCATTGGGTAGCACCCCCAGAAAACCCGGTACACAAAGAAACTAAAACTGGCTCTTAAAGGGCCCGTGCACAAACTCACCCGTTCCAGAAAGCATCCTAAAATCACCAGAAAGAAAGGTGCACAGTGCTTCGGTGACAAGAGACTCACCTAATAGGCCCTGAGTGCATCACAGTGAGGGGTGAGACCTCTCCAGGGAGTGGGACATTGGCGGCGGCCATTGTTGTGGCCTGGTGTGAGCGTGCTGACACAGACGCCATTGGAGTTCTCCCTGAGACCTGCTAGCCCAGGGTCTGCTCCACCCGCTAGAGCACCGATTTAATCCAGCACAGCCAGGGCAGGCAGCACACCCTAGAGACTAGCCCCACCCAACAACAAGCCCTCAGGCAATGTGTGGGCCTGCATAGATTGGTGACTGGATTCTCTGCAGCCTGGCAACTGAGCTGACTTGAGCAGGGCAGGGTGTGCACAAGGAGCCGGTGGAGAGTGTGGGGCGGTGGCAGAGTGTGTGGGGCTCCCGCCGTGGAGAGACTGGGTCCACTTGGGGAGGTCGGGGCGCTCACACGGGGCAGGACTGTGTTGACTGTGTGTGTGGACCTGTGGGCGGCAGGGCTTCTCAGCCACAGAAGACTTGTACTTCTCAAAGACCCACATAGGAGGTTTGCTCCACCTTCCAAAACCTGAAACAATTGGGTGCTCCTGTGCCTGAGGCCAGCCCCACCCAGCTGCAATCCTCAGAGAGCTGACAAGAGACCTAATAGGCTAGAGGCTTACAGCAATTGTAAGGCCCTGAGCCTAACAACCTGCCACGGTGGGGGCCTACTCACTTAAAAGAAATACTGCAACACAAATGTGGTATTAGAACTTGCAGCCAACTGTGCTGGGGCTCCCCACAGCTGATAAAGAGACTGAAGGGCCCACAACAACTACAAGCAGCTGAGCATTACAACAGCTGGCCAGGAGCATAACTCAGCCTCCCTGGGAGCCTACAGGGAGAGCAAACAGGCCACAGCAGAAGGATACACATAGCCCACATAGGGGTCACCCCTGGAACATTGAGAACTGAGGAAAGCACACTGGAAGCCTCCTAAGCCATCACTTACATAAGGTCACCTATCCAAGAGCAGGAGACGTAGCTGACCTATCTAATACGTAGACACAAGCACAGGGAAAGAGGCAAAATGAAGAGGCAAAAGAATACATTCCAAGTAAGGGAACAGGACAAAACCCCAGAAAAGGAACTTAGTGAAACAGAAATGAGCAACCTACCCGACAGAGAGTTCAAACTAAGAGTGTTAAGGATGCTCACTGATCTGGGGAGAAGAATAGATGGACTCAGTGAGAATGTCAACAAAGAAATGGAAGATATAAAAAGAACCAATCAGAAATGAAGAATACAATACTGGAAATGAAAAACTCATTAGAGGGACTCAAAAGCAGAGTAGAGGATACAGAAGAACGGATCTGTGAGCTGGAAGAAAGACTAGAAGAAATTACCCAAGGTGAACAGGTAAAAGAGAAAAGAATTAAAAAGAGTGAGGACAGTCTAAGGGACCTCTGGGACAACATCAAGCGCACTAACATCCGTGTTATAGGTGTCCCGGAAGGAGAAGAGCGAGACAAGGGGGCAGAGAATCTATTTCAAGAAATAATAGATGAAAACTTCCCTAACCTAAGGAAGGAAACAGACATCCAGGTACAGGAGGCACAGAGAGCCCCAAACAAGATAAACCCAAAGAGGCCCACACCAAGACACATCATAATCAAAATGTCCAGAATTAAAGATAAAGAGAGAATCCTAAAAGCCGCAAGAGAATGTCAAGTTACATACAAAGGAAACCCCATAAGGCTATCAGCTGACTTCTCAGCAGAAACCTTACAGGCTAGAAGAGAATGGCATGATATATTTAAAGTGCTAAAAGGAAAAAACTTACAGCCAAGAATACTCTACCCAGCAAGGTTATCGTTCAAAATGGAAGGAGAGATCAAAATTTTCCCAGATAAGCAAAAATTAAAGGAGTTTGTCACCAAGAAACCAGTGTTACAAGAAATGTTAAAGGGACTGATTTAAGGGGAAAAGAGAAGACCACAAATAGGAAAAATTATCTATTTCCACGATTAGAACGTAATGGATACAAATGCACAAAAGGGGTTGGATATGATATCAAAAACATAAAAGGAGGGAGGAGGGTAGTTAAAGAGTACAGCTTTCAGACAGAGGTCAAACTAAAGTGACCATCAATTCTGTATAGAAGAAGTAAGGAACAGAGAAGGACTACTAAAACACTGAGAAAAAAAAGTTAAAAAATGGCAGTAAGTACATACTTATCAATAGCTACTTTAAACGTCAATGGACTAAATGCTCCAATTAAAAGGCATAGGGTGGCTGACTGGATAAAAAAACAAGACCCATATATATGCTGCATACAAGAGACACACTTCAGACCTAAAGACACTCACAAACTGAAAGTGAAGGGATGGAAAAAGATACTCCACGCAAATGGCAATGAAAAGAAAGCTGGGGTAGCAGTACTCATATCAGACAAAATAGACTTTAAAACAAAAACTGTAAAACGAGACAAAGAAGGGCATTACATAATGATCAAGGGAACAATCCAACAAGAGGATATAACACTTGTAAATATCTACGCACCCAATGTAGGTGCACCTAAATATATAAAGCAATTATTAACAGACATAAAAACAGAAATAGACAGTAACACAATAATAGTAGGGGACTTTAACACTCCACTTACACCAACGGGTAGATCATCCAAACAGAAGATCAATAAGGAAACATTGGCCTTAAACGACACACTAGAACAGATGGACCTAGTAGATATATACAGAGCATTCCATCCAAAAACCGAAGAATACATGTTCTTTTCAAATGCACATGGAACGTTCTCCAGGATTGATAACATATTAGGCCACAAAACAAGTCTCCATAAATTTAAGAAGATTGAAATAATACCAAGCATCTTTTCTGACCACAAAGGTATGAAACTAGAAATCAACTATAGGAAGAAAATCAGAAAAGCCACAAATACATGGAGATTAAACAAAATGCTACTGAACAACGACTGGGTTAATGAAGAAATCAAAGAAGAAATAAAAAAATACCTGGAGACAAATGAAAATGAAAATACGACATGCCAGAATTTATGGGATACAGCAAAAGCGGTTCTAAGAGGGAAGTTTATAGCAATACAGGCCTATCTCAACAAACAAGAAAAATATCAAATAAACAATCTAACAATGCACCTAAAGGAACTGGAAAAAGAAGAACAAACAAAGCCCAAAATCAGTAGAAGAAGGGAAATAATAAAAATCAGAGCAGAAATAAATGAAATAGAGACCAAAAAAACAATAGAAAAAATTAATAAAACCAAGAGCTGGTTCTTTGAAAAGATCAACAAAATAGACAAACCTTTAGCTAGACTCACCAAGAAAAAAAGAGAGAAGGCACAAATAAGTAAAATCAGAAATGAAAGAGGAGAGGTTACAACAGACACCTCAGAAATACAAAAGATTATAAGAGAATACTATGAAAAACTATATGCCAACCAATTCGACAATCTGGAAGAAATGGATAAATTCTTAGAATCATACAACCTTCCAAAACTGGATCAAGAAGAAGTAGAGAATTTGAATAGACCAATCACCAGTAAGGAGATCGAAACAGTAATCAAAAACCTCCCCAAAAATAAAAGTCCAGGACCAGACGGCTTCCTGGTGAATTCTACCAAACATTCAAAGAAGACTTAATACCTATCCTTCTCAAACTCTTCCAAAAATTGAGGAGGGGGAAGCTCCTAACTCATTCTACGAAGCTGACATTACCCTGATACCAAAACCAGACAAGGACAACACAAAAAGAAAATTACAGGCCAATATCACTGATGAACATCGATGCGAAAATCCTCAACAAAATACTAGCAAATCGCATACAACAATACGTTAAAAGATTATACACCATGATCAAGTGGGATTTATTCCAGGTATGCAGGGATGGTTTAACATTCGCAAATCAATCAACGTAATACACCACATTAATAAAATGAAGAACAAAAATCACATGATCATCTCAATAGATGCAGAGAAAGCATTTGACAAGATCCAGCATCCATTTATGATAAAAACTCTGAATAAAATGGGTATAGAAGGAAAGTACCTCAACATAATAAAGACCATATATGAGAAACCCACAGCTAATATCATCCTCAATGGTGAAAAACTGAAAGCTATCCCTCTAAGAACAGGAACCAGACAAGGATGCCCACTGTCACCACTCCTATTTAACATAGTACTGGAAGTCCTAGCCAGAGCAATCAGGCAAGAGAAAGAAATAAAAGGGATGCAAATTGGAAAGGAAGAAGTGAAACTGTCACTATTTGCAGATGACATGATTTTATATATAGAAAATCCTAAAGAATCCACCAGAAAACTTTTAGAAGTAATAAACGAATATGGTAAAGTTGCAGGATACAAAATCAACATACAAAAATCAGTTGCATTTCTGTACACTAACAACGAAGTAGCAGAAAGAGAAATTAAGAATACCATCCCATTTACAATTGCAACAAAAAGAATAAAATACCTAGGAATAAACTTAACCAAAGAGGTGAAAGATCTCTACACCGAAAACTATAAAACATTTCTGAAAGAAATTGAAGAAGACACAAAGAAATGGAAAGATATTCCGTGCTCTTGGATTGGAAGAATTAACATAGTTAAGATGTCCATACTTCCTAAAGCCATCTATAGATTCAATGCAATCCCTATCAAAGTTCCAACAACATTTTTCACAGAAATAGAACAAAGAATCCTAAAATTTATATGGAACAACAAAAGACCCGAATAGCTAAAGGAATCCTGAGAAAAAGAACAAAGCTGGAGGTATCACACTCCCTGATTTCAAAATATACTACAAAGCTATAGTAACCAAAACAGCATGGTACTGGCACAAAAACAGACACACAGATCAATGGAATAGAATCGAAAGCCCAGAAATAAACCCACACATCTATGGACAGCTAATCTTTGACAAAGGAGCCAAGAACATACAATGGGGAAAAGAAAGTCTCTTCAACAAATGGTGTTGGGAAAACTGGATAGCCATATGCAAAAAAATGAAAGTAGACTCTTACCTTACACCATACACAAAAATTAACTCCAAATGGATTAAAGACTTGAATGTAAGACCTGAAACTGTGAAACTTCTAGAAGAAAACATAGGCAGTACGCTCTTTGACATCAGTCTTAGCAACATCTTTTCAAACACCACATCTGACCGGGCAAGAGAAACAATAGAAAAAATAAACAAATGGGACTACATCAAACTAAAAAGCTTCTGCACAGCAAAGGAAACCATCAACAAAACGAAAAGACAACCTAACAGTTGGGAGAAGATATTTGCAAACCATACATCTGATAAGGGCTTAATCTCCAAAATATATAAAGAACTCATGCATCTCAACAACAAAAAAACTAACAACCCAATTAAAAAATGGGCAAAAGACCTGAACAGACATTTCTCCAAAGAAGATATACAGATGGCCAACAGACACATGAAAAGATGTTCAAAATCACTAACTATCAGGGAAATGCAAATCAAAACTACAATGAGATATCACCTCACGCCCGTCAGAATGGCTATAATTAACAAGACAGGAAACAACATGTGTTGGAGAGGTTGTGGAGAGAAGGGAAGTCCCATACACTGCTGGTGGGAGTGCAAACTGGTGCAGCCACTATGGAAAACAGTATGGAGATTCCTCAAAAAATCAACGATAGAACTACCATATGATCCAGCTATTCCACTGTTGGGTATTTATCCAAAGAACTTGTAAACACCAATTTGCAAAGGTACATGCACCCCTGTGTTCATTGCAGCCTTATTCACGATAGCCAAGACTTGGAAGCAACCTAAGTGCCCATCATGGGACGAATGGATAAAAAAGCTGTGGTATATATACACAATGGAATACTACTCAGCCATAAGAAACGATGAAATCCAGCCATTTGTGACAACATGGATGGACATTGAGGGCATGATGCAAAGTGAAATAAGTCAGAGGGAGAAGGTCAAATACCGTATGATTTCCTTCATTAAGTAGTAGATAATAACAACAATAAACAAACACATAGGGACAGAGATTGGATTGGTGGTTACCAGAGGGGAAGGGGGGAGGGAGGAGGGTGAAAGGGATAATTGGGTACATGTGTGTGGTGATGGGTTGTAATTAGTATTTTGGTGGTGAACATGATGTAATCTATGCAGAAATAGAAGTACAATGATGTACACCTGAAATTTTCACAATGTTATAAACCAATGTTACTGCAATAAACAAAAAATTAAAAAAAAAAAAAAAGAATGAAAGAGAGGAGCAAGCTGTGCGTAGAGAGAAGCAGTAGAACAGTGTATGGTCATTGGGCCCAAGGGATGATACAGTTTTAAGAAGACAGTCAGCTGGATGTGTAGTTACAGAGAGATTGATAAAGCTTCAGACTGAGAAATGGTCACTTGATTTTGTGATTAAATGGTTGATTTCAAGCTAAGCAGTAGTAGATACCTGACTGCAAACAGTCCCAATGTAGAAGACAGTGGAATTAACGAGAAAAACTACTCTTTTGAGAAATTAGTCACAAAAGGAAAGGGAACGTGAAAGAAAGGTAACTCAAAGGATTAGAAGAGATTTAAAACAAAACTTCCCAGAAGCTTGATATGCACCTCTCTCGAAAAGATGTTAGATATACTGGTTTGTATTCAAATGTTGGTCTTTTTTAACAATAAAAGATGACACAGGAAGGTAAAAAAAAAAAAAAAATGGTTCAGAGAAAACTATATGCAGAAGAGAGAGAAGGATAAATTAAATTACATGTTAAGATTTGAGGTATGTTTAGGTGGAGGGAGTTCATTTTTACTATTCTTGCAACTTTTCTGTAGGTCTGAAATTATTTCAAAATTAAAAATTAAAAAAAAAACCACTCACGTGGTTAGGGCTCATGTAAAGTAAAAAAAAAAAAAAAAAATGAACACTTAAGGGAGCCCTGCAAGTTGAAATGAATGTAGACAGTAACTTGAAGCTATATGAAAATACAAAGTCCTTTGGTAAAGGTAAATACATGACAAATATAAAAACAAAGGAAATGTGGTATACACATATAATAGAATATTATTCAACTTTAAACAAGAAGGAAATTCAGACCCTTGCTACAACATGGACCAATCTTGAAGACGTTATGCTAAGTAAAATAAGCCAGTCATAAAAAGAAAAATACTGTATAATTTGACTTATGTGAGGTACCTAGAATAATCAAATCACATAGACAGAAAGTAGAATGGGGGGCTGAGAGCTGGGCAGAGGACGAATGGAAAGCTATTCTTTAATGGGTGTAGTTTGTTATGCAAAATGAAAAGATTTCTGGACGTGGATAGCAGTGACGATTGCAGTACAATGTGAATGTATTTAATGCCACTGAACTGTAAACTTAAAAATGGTTGAGATGGTAAATTTTGTGTCATGTATTTTACCACAATTTAAATATAATTTTAAGAAAGATAATGTTATAGTAGAAATTACTTCAGGCCAATATATTTGTACACTTAGATGAATGTGGAAAATATTTCAGAAAAATATAACTTACAAAAGCTGAATGAAGAGAAAGTGGAAAACCTGAATTGTGCAATGACTATTCATAGTTAGATTATTAGTTACAAATCTATGCACCTAGTGATCAGGCATAGATGGTTTTACAGGTGGATTTCATCAGAAGTTCAAGCACTCATCATTTTGAGCCTATATAAACTCTCCCCGAAAATAAATGGATTGCACTCCTGAAAGCATCTTATGACTCTATCAAAACTTTCAGACCAAAACCAGGCGAGGAAATATATGATTAAGAAAATTTAAAGGCCAATAAAATAAAAAATAGAAATAAAACTATAAGAATTGGAAAAGAAGAAAAGAAACTACCATTAATCACAGACAATTGTATTCATTTAAAAAATCAAGAGAATCTAAAGACAAATTATAAGAAATAAAAAGAATGTTCGGCAAAGTCGCTGGATATATAATCTATATACAAAAATAAATAATACTCCTATATATCAGCAACAGTTAGAAAGTGTAGTAA
The DNA here is from genome assembly GCF_057802395.1 of Ceratotherium simum simum. Taxonomy (NCBI): domain Eukaryota; kingdom Metazoa; phylum Chordata; class Mammalia; order Perissodactyla; family Rhinocerotidae; genus Ceratotherium; species Ceratotherium simum. The sequence goes on along the minus strand of NC_141940.1, from coordinate 80,098,304 downwards.
AAAAGATAACATTTACAAAAAGTATTAAAAACCATTTGAAAACTGGCAATAAATTTAATAATGTGTAAGATTTTCACAGAGAAAATTTAAAAATTTGGAAAGACAAAAATAAAAACCTAAAGAAATGGAGAAAAATATGAAAGCTGGTGAAGACTTAACAGTGGCAGATCTATTACAAATGCATTTCCAAGCAAGATGTTTAATACTACCTGACAAAGCTGACTTGACCATCATATGGAAGAGTTAAGTGACAAGAATATCTAAGGGTCTTCTGAACAACAGTAATAAGATATTAAGATGGATTATAAAATTATAGTTATTTAAAGAATATTTCAAATAATTTATGTAGATAATTTGCCTTCAAGGAGGTGGAGCATAACTCCCTACTTCTTAAGTGTGGGCTGAACATAGTGATTTCCTTTCAAGAGTACAGTATGGAAAGAGGGAGGTGGAGAGAGTAACTTTACAGTGGAGAACTTGACAGAAGCTACCTTAGCCAGGTGACCAAGATCAACATCAATAGTGATAAATCATATTAATATGTATTCTTGATATGATGAGAAGAGAATGGCACTTTACTTCTATGGTCTTTCTCCCCAAACTCATAACCCCAGAATAATCATGATAAAAAAAACATCAGAAAAGTTCCAACAGGGAGGTAGTCTACAAAATACTTGATTTTTACACCTCTAAATTGGCAGGGTTATCGAAAACAAGGTCTGAGAAAATGTCACAGACAAGAGTAATCTAAAGAGAAATCTGGCTAAATATTATCTGATATCCTGGAAAGGATCCTGGAACAGGAAATGGACATTAGGCAAATCTAAAGAAATCTGAAAAAATTATGGACTTTAGTTAGTAATAATGTATTAATATTGGTTCATTAATTGTTACAAAAGTACCATACTAGTGTAAGATGTCAATAATAGAAGAAACTCAATGGGAAGGACATGGGAAATTTTTAGACTACCATCTCAATTTTTCTGTAAGTCTAACTAAAACTGTTTTAAAAAGTAAAATCTATTTAAACATCTGTGTAGAAGAGATACAGACATAGAAAAAAAGGCCACTGAAACAAACTACAAAGCCTAGCAACAGACTCAAGTGGGTTTGGCATAGAAATGGAAGGACTATATAATTTATTGTGAAAACTAGGACACTTTTTAAAAGTGAAAGGGGAATCTACTAATAATTATGCCAGGACAAGAAATGTACACTAGCTCCGTCCCATGCAAATTGGAACACGTGATCATCATACATATAACACATTTGGCTTTATAAATCTGTGGTGAAAAGATGGGATATTCACTAAATATTTTGTGGAAAAAAGACAAGGTGCAGAATGTTTTGTATGTTATGTTATCCCTGGCGCAAAAAGTGAGAAGGAGTAATGAGAATATACATTTATATTTGCATAGAAGCTCTGGAAACATACACAAGAAACAGACAAAGGTAAGTTCTTGTAATGGGGGGTGGGGACTGGGCATATGGAGATGGGCATGAGACTTAACAGTTCACCCTTTCATATTTTTAAATTTTTGAATAATGTGAATATGTTAACAATTCAAGAAAATTTAAAAGAAGCTTCCACTTTATTCCTCATTTTCTAAGTATTTTTTAGATATGTATGGGTATTGAATTTTATCAAATGCATTTTCTGTGTCTATTGAGATGAAGTTATATTTCCTCTCCCCTAATCGGTTAATGTGGTGAGTTACAGTAATATATTTTTTCCTCCAAAAAAATCTTGTGTTCTTGGGATAAACCCAACTTGGTTATGAAGTATGCTTTATTTCATGTTCACCTTTTTTATTGAAGTATAGAATGTATACAGAAAAGTGAAAATAAGCACACAGATCAATAAATTTTCATAAATTGAACACATCAATTTCAACCAACACTCAAATCAAGAAACAGAACATTACCCAGAAACCTCTTATTGCTCTTCCCTGGCACCACCTCCCAAGAGTAACCACTATCCTGACTTGTATGACATGACCTAGATTCATTTTGCTTATTTTTGAACTTTATTTGAATAGAATAACACAGTATATTCTATTTTGTGTCTGGCTTTGCTCAACATTATGCTTGTGGAACTCATCCATATTGTTGTATCTTGTAGTAATTTGTTCCAATCTCTTGCCAAAACTTAGTATTATCTACCATTTTCTTTTTAGCCATTCTGGTAGATTTATAGTGGTTTAATTTGCATTTGCATTATGACTAACTTTAAATATTTGGATATCACTTTTTGTGATATGTCTGTTAAGCCCACTCTTAAGGCTGTGTTTTGGATGGAGAAGTGTTTAATTTTTTATTTCACTTTTTTATTTTATTTGTATAAGTACAATACCATTTCACATTCAGTAAATTTAGCAGTAATCCCTTAATATATGTGACTTGGCCAAAAGTAAGTGGTAAAAATAGGATTTGAATCCAGGTTCTCTGGCTCCAGCTTCTCCTACTTGACTCCTTTTCCAAGACATTAAAAAAATTGACTATGGTTTTTTGTTTGTTTGTTAGTTTTTGTTTATTGTGGTAACATTGGTTTATAACATTGTATAAATTTCAGGTGTACATCATTATACTTCTATTTCTGCATGGATTCCATCATGTTCATGTTCACCACCCAATACTAATTACAATCCATCACCACACACATGTGCCTAATTATCCCCTTCGCCCTCCTCCATCCCCCCTTCCCCTCTGGTAACCACCAATCCAATCTCTGACTCTATGTGTTTGTTTGTTGTTGCTATTATCTACTACTTAACGAGTGAGATCATATGGTATTTTAGTGTCTCTCTCTGACTTATTTCAGTTTGCATAATACCCACAATGTCCATCCATGTTGTCACAAATGGCTGGATTTCATCGTTTCTTATGGCTGAGTAGTATTCCATTGTGTATATATACCACACCTTCATTATCCATTCGTCCCTTGATGGACACTTAGGTTGCTTCCACGTCTTGGCTATTGTGAATAACGCTGCAATGAACACAGGAGTGCATGTATCTTTATGCATTGGTGTTATCACGTTCTTTGGATAGACACCCAGAAGTGGAATAGATGGATTGTATGGTAGTTCTATTATTAATTTTTTGAGGAATCTCCATACTGTTTTCCATAGTGGCTGCACCAGTTTGCACTCCCACCAACAGTGTATGAGAGTTCTCTTCTCTCCACATCCTCTCCAACACTTGCTGTTTCCTGTCTTGTTAATTATAACCATTCTGACGGGTGTGAGGTGATATCTCACTGTAGTTTTGATTTGCATTTCTCTGATAGTTAATGATGTTGAACATCTTTTCGTGTGCCTGTTGGCTACCTTTAATTATTCTTTGGAGAAATGTCTGTTCAGGTCTTTAGCCCATTTTTTAATAAGGTTGTTAGTGTTTTTGTTGTTGAGATGCGTGAGTTCTTTATGTCTTTTGAAGATTAACCCCTTATCAGATGTATGGTTTGCAAATATCTTCTCCCAATTGTTGGGTTGTCTTTTCATTTTGTTGATCGTTTCCTTAGCTGTGTAGAAGATTTTTAGTTTGATGTGTCCCATTTGTTTATTTTTTCTATAGGGTCTCTTGCCTGGTCAGACATGGTGCTTGAAAATATGTTGCTAAGACAAATGTCAAACAGCATACTGCCTATGTTTTCTTCTAGAAGTTTCATAGTTTCAGGTCTTACATTCAAGTTCTTAATCCATTTTGACTTAATTTTTGTGTATGGTGTAAGGTAATGGTCTACTTTCAGATTTTTGCATGTGGCTATCGAGTTAACCCAACACCATTTGTTGAAGAGACTTTCCTTTCTCCATTGTATGCTCTTGGTTCCTTTGTCGAAGATTAGCTGCCCATAGATGTGTGAGTTTATTTCTGGGATTTTGATTCTATTCCATTGATCTGTGTGTCTGTTTTTGTGCCAGTACCATGCTGTTTTGGTTACTAGAGCTTTGTAGTATATTTAGAAATCAGGGAGTTTGATACCTCCAGCTTCGTTCATTTTTCTCAGGATTCCTTTGGCTATTCTGGGTCTTTTGTTGTTCCACAGAAATTTTAGGATTCTTTGTTCTATTTCTATGAAAAATTTTGTTGGAACTTTGATAGGGATTGTATTGAATCTATAGATTGCTTTAGGAAGCATGGACATCTTAACTATGTTAATTCTTCCAATCCAAGAGCAAAGAATATCTTTCCAATTCTTTGGCTCTTCTTCAATTTCTTTCAGTAATATTTTATAGATCGGTGTACAGATCTGGCACCTCTTTGGTTATGTTTATTCCTAGGTATTTTATTCTTTTTGTTGCAATTGTAAATGGGATTGTATTCTTAATTTCCCTTTCTTCTACTCCGTTGTTAATGTATAGAAATGCTAATGATTATTCTATTATGATTTTGTATCCTGCAACTTTACCGTATTCGTTTATTACTTCTAAAAGTTTTTTGGTGGATTCTTTGGGGTTTTCTATATATAAAATCCTATCATCTGCAAATAGTGACAGTTTCACTTCTTCCTTTCCAATTTGGATCCATTTTATTTCTTTTTCTTGCCTGATTGCTCTGGCTAGGACTGCCAATACTATGTTAAATAGGAGCTGTGAGAGTGGGCATCCTTGTCTGGTTCCTGTTCTTAGAGGGATAGCTCTCAGTTTTTCACCATTGAGGATGATATTAGCTGTGGGTTTGTCGCATATGGCCTTTATAATGCTGAGGTACTTTTCTTCTATACGCATTTTATTCAGAGTTTTTATCATAAATGGATGCTGTATCTTGTCAAATGCTTTCTCTGCATCTATTGAGACGATCATGTCATTTTTATTTTTCATTTTATTAATGTGGTATATCACGTTGATTGATTTGTGAATGTTGAACAATCCCAGCATCCCTGGAATAATTCCCATCTGATCATAGTGTGTAGTATTTTTAATGTATTGTTGTATACAATTTGCTTGTATTATGTTGAGGATTTTTGCATGGATGTTAATCAGTGATATTGGCCTGTAATTTTCTTTTTGTGTGTTGTCCTTGTCTGATTTTGGTAACAGGGTAGTGTCGGCTTCATAGAATGAGTTAGGGAGCTTCCCCCACTCCTCAATTTTTTGGAAGAATTTGAGATGGATAAGTATTAAGTCTTCTTTGAATGTTTTATAGAATTCACCAGGGAAGCCATCTGGTCCTGGACTTTTATTTTTGGGGAGGTTTTTGATTACTGTTTCAATCTCCTTACTGATGATTGGTCTATTCAAATTCTCTATTTCTTCTTGATTCAGTTTTGGAAGGTTGTATGATTCTAAGAATTTATCCATTTCTTCCAGATTGTCGAATTGGTTGGCATATAGATTTTCATAGTATTCTCTTATAATCTTTTGTATTTCTGAGTTATCCGTTGTAATTTCTCATCTTTCATTTCTGATTTTACTTGTTTGAGCCTTTTCTCTTTTTTTCTTGGTGAGTCTAGCTAAAGGTTTGTAAATTTTCTTTGTCTTTTCAAAGAACCAGCTCTTGGTTTTATTATTTTTTTCTCTTGTCTTTTTAGTCTCTATTTCATTTATTTCTGTTCTGATTTTTATTATTTCCCTTCTTCTACTGATTATGGGCTTTGTTTGTTCTTCTTTTTCCAGTTCCTTCAGGTTCATTGATAGATTGTTTATTTGTGATTTTTCTTGTTTGTTGAGATAGTCCTGTATGGCTATAAACTTCCCTCATAGAACAGCTTTTGCTGTATCCCATAAATTCTGGCTTGTCGTATTTTTGTTTTCATTTGTCTCCAGGTATTTTTTGATTTCTCCTTTGATTTCTCTATTGACCCAATTGTTGTTCAGTGGCATTTTGCTTAATCTCCACGTATTTGTGGCTTTTCTGATTTTCTTCCTATAGTTTAGTTCTAGTTTCATACCATTGTGGTCAGAAAAGATGCTTGATATTATTTCAATCTTCTTAAGTTTATTGAGACGTTTTGTGCCCTAATATGTACTCAATCCTGGATAACGTTCCAGGTACATTTGAAAATAACGTGTATTCTTTGGTTTTTGGATGGAATGTTCTGTATATATCTACTAGGTCCATCTGTTCTAGTGGCTCATTTAAGACCAATGTTTCCTTGTTGATCTTCTCTTTGGATGATCCCTCCGTTGGTGTAATTGGACCTTAAAGTCCCCTACTATTACTGGGTTACTGTCTACTTCTCTTTTTATGTCTGTGAATAATTGTTTTATATATTTAGGTAATCCTATGTTGGGTGCATATATATTTACACATGTTATATCCTCTTGTTGGATTGTTCCCTTGATCATCATGTAATGCCCTTCTTTCTCTCTTTATACAGTTTTTGTTTTAAAGTCTATTTTGTCTATTTGATGTTAGTATTGATACCCCAGCTTTCTTTTGATTGCCATTTACATGTAGTGTCTATTTCCATCCCTTCACTTTCAGTTTGTGAGTGTCCTTAGGTCTGAAATGTGTCTCTTGTATGCAGCATATATGTGGGTCTTGCATTTTATCTGATCAGCCACCCTATGCCTTTTAACTGGAGCATTTAGTCCATTGACTTTTAAAGTATCGATTGATAAGTGTGTACTTACTGACATTTTTTAACTATTTTTCCCTCAGTGTTTTAGCAGTCCTTCTCTATGCCTTTTTTCTTCTCTTGCTCTCTTCCCTTGTGGTTTGATGACTTTCTTTAGGATTATGTTTGAGTTCCTTTCTCTTAGTTTTTTTGTGTATTCATTATAGGTTTCTGATTTGTGATTACCGTGACGTCCATATACAGTAACCTACGTATATAGGAATCTATATTAAGTTGATGGTCTCTTTAGTTTGACCTCTTTCTGAAAGCTCTACTCTTTAACTCCCCTCCTCCCACATTTTATGTTTTTGATATCATATTTAACCTCATTTTTGTGGATTTGTATCCGTTACCCTCTTTTCATAGAAATAGATAATTTTTCCTATTTGTGGTCTTCTCTTTTCCCCTTAAATAAGTCCCTTTACCTTTTCTTGTAGTACTGGTTTCTTGGTGACAAACTTCTTTAATTTTTACCTGTCTAGGAAACTTTTTATCTCTCCTTGCATTTTGAATGATAACCTTGCCAGGTAGAGTATTCTTGGCCATAGGTTTTTTCCTTTTAACACTTTAAATATATCACGCCACTCTCTTCTAGCCAGTAAGGTTTCTGCTGAGAGGTCAGCTGATAGCCTTATGGAGTTTCCTTTGTATCTAACTTGTCCTTCTCTTGCAGCTTTTAGGACTCTCTCTTTATCTTTAATTCTGGACATTTTAATTATGATGTCTTGGTGTATGCCTCTTTGGGTTTGTCTTGTTTGGTGCTCTCTGTGCTTCCTGTAGCTGGATGCCTGTTTCCTTCCTTAGGTTAGGGGAGTTTTCAGCTATTATTTGTTAAAAAAGATTCTCTACCCCTTTGTCTCACTCTTCTTCTGGGACACCTATAACATGTATGTTAGTGCACTTGATGTTGTCCCAGAGGTCCCTTAGACTGTCCTCACTCTTTATAATTCTTTTTATTTTACCTGTTCAGCTTGGGGGATTTCTTCTAGTCTTTCATCCAGCTCTCAGATCCGTTCTTCTGTATCTCCTACTCTGCTTTTGAGTCCCTTTAGTGAATTATTCATTTCCACTCTTGTATTCTTCATTTCCGATTGTTTCTTTTTTATATTTTCCATTACTTTGTTGACGTTCTCACTGAGTTCACCAATTCTTCTCCCAAGATCAGTGAGCATCCTTAACACTCTTTGTTTGAACTCTCTGTCAAGTAGGTTGCTCATTTCTGTTTCACTTAGTTCCTTTTCTGGGGTTTTGTCCTGTTCCCTTACATGGAACATATTCTGTTGCCTCCTCATTTTTCCTCTTTGTCTGTGTTTGTGTTTATGTATTAGGTAGGTCAGCTACATGTCCTGCTCTTGGAGAGCTGACCTTATATAAATGATGCATTATGAGGCCCTGCAGTGTGCTTCCCTCAGTTCCAAATGTTCCAGGAGTGACCCCATGTGGGCTACGTGTGTCCTTCTGTTGTGGCATTGTTGCTCTCCCTGTAGGTTCCCAGGGAGGCTGAGCTATGCCCCTGGCCAGCTGTTGTAATCCTCAGCTGCTTGTAGTTGTTTGGGGCCCTTCAGTCTCTTTATTGTGTTTGGGGAACCTCAGCACAGTTGGCTGCAAGTTCTAATAGCACATTTTTGTTGTAGTATTTCTTTTAAGTGAGTAGGCCCCCAGTGTGGCAGGTTTTTAGGCTCAGGCGATTACAATTGCTATAAGACTCCAGCCTTTAGGTCTCTTGTCAGCACTCAGAGGACTGCAGCTGTGTGGGGTTGGCCTCAGGCACAGTAGCACCCAATTTTTTCAGGCTTTGGAAGGTGAGGCAAACCCCCTATGTGGGTCTTTGAGAAGCACAGTCTTATGCAGCTGACAAGCCCCACCACCCACAGGTCCACACACACAGTCAACGCAGTCCTCCCCTATGTGCATGCCCCACCCTCCTGAAGTGGATCCAGTCTCTCCAAGGCAGGGGCCCCACAAACTCCATCAGTTTCCCACACTCTCCACTGGCTCCTTGGATCTACTCACCAATCTTTGGAGAATCCAGGCAGCTCACTTAGCAGCCCCACAAGTTGCCCAAGGGCTTGTTGTTGTGTGGGGCCAGTCCCTATTGTGGGCTGCCTGCCCTGGCTGAGCTGGATTAAATCAGTGCTTTAGTGGTTATGGCAGACCCTGGGCTAGCAGGCCCAAGGGAGAACTCCAATGGCATCTTCCAGTGTCTGTGTCATAACACCCACACCAGGCCACAACAATGGCCACCACCAATGTCCCAGTCCCTGGAGAGGTCTCACCTCTCACTGAGATGCACTCGGAGTCTATCAAGTGAGTCTCTTTTCAACAAAGCACTGTGCACCTTTCTTACTGGTGATTTTAGGTTGTTTTCTGAAACAGGTGAATTTGTGCCTGGGCCCTATAAGAGCCAGTTTTAATTTCTTTGTGAACCTGCTTCTCTGAGGGTACTCCCCAATGTTTTAGTAACAAGAAAAGTCAGATATTATGCCACTCATCTCAATTGCGCTGGGTCCAAAAAATGCCTACAGCAGGGCCGCTCCCCATCTTAGGGCCCCTGCTCCTCCACGGAGGTCTGCATACCTTTGGGCTGCTCCCTGGTGGCTGTGAAGCACTGCAGCTTGTGAAGGTGGCTTTTTTTCTCACCAGAAGGGAATTTCTGTGTCTTCCACCTCACTTAGGATTGTCATTTGTTGCAGGAATTCCTCTCATCCAGTTTTCAGTTCTTGCTCAGGGATAATTTTTTCACAAGTAGTTGTAAATTGGCTGTGTCTGTGGGAGGAGGTGAGTTCAGAGTCTGCCTACCCAGCCATCTTGACTTCTCCCCTCTTTAATTTCAATATAGTCAAATTTCTCTATTTTCTCTTTATGGTTAATACTTCATGTTCTTTTAAGGAAGTCTTTGCATATCTCAAAGTCATGAAGATATTCTCCTACTGTGGTACATTGCATTACTTTGTAGAAATAGTCACTTTTCTCCTTTTCCACTTTCATGGGCAGAGCGTATTTCTTAGTTCCTTGATTTTAGGCCTGGCTATGTGTATTCTTTGGCCAATGGGATGACAGCAAATGAGATGCAAGCAGAGGCTTGAAAATCACTTAAATATTTGAGCTTTCTCTCTTGTTCTCTGCCACTGACAATGAGAAAAACATGCCCCAGATATCCCACTGGTCCAAGGAGTATGAGAGATATGTGAGGCAGATCTAAGCCAAATTCATAATAAGGAATTGATCCCAGCCAGACTGGCAGCTTGAAGCAGAACTGCCCAGTTGAGCCCAACATAGATCAGCTAGCCCCCAGCTGACCCACAGACACGTGAGCTAAATAAATACTCATTGTTGATGCCACTGCTATTTTGTAGCTGTTACAAAGCAAAAGCTAACTAATATATATGTGTTTTCTTCTAAAAGCCATATTGTTTTACCTTTCAATTTTAGATTCTACAGTCTATCTGGTATTGACTTTTATATATGATATGAGAGATCGGGTCAAAATTCACTTTCCCCCAATGAATATCCAATTGACAAGTGCCATTTATGGTAAAGACCGTCCTTCCCTCATTGCACATCAGTGTCATATCAGTCTTATCTTTTATACTGAATTTGTTTAGCTAATTTTGTATTATAATTTCAGATTTTTGCCTCTGTATCCTTGGGTGAAATTGTCCTATAATTTTTCGTTCTTGCATTGCACTTGTTAAAACGAGTTGGGAAGCTTTCCCACTTCTCTTCTCTAAAACACTTTGTATAAGATAAGGACTACATGTTCCTAAAGGTTTGATCTTGGCCTAGTGTATTTTCATATTTGTTTGCTTATTTACTCATTAATCAAAAGTTATAACTATATTTTGATATTCTATTTTTTCTTTGAGTCAGTGATATACATGTGTATATTGGTTAGCTTTAATCTGTGCCCTAGGAGAATTTAATTGCCTTAATCCAGTAAACACATTTCAATGGTGGTTAGCTAGCATTTAATTGAGTCTATACCCCAGAGGCAGTTTTTAAAAACTTTTCAACTATGATAATCTTTAATCAACACCAGAAGCTTTATTACTTAATATAATTTATATTGGGAACGGATTTTTACTGATGAAAACATTGGTATTCAAGATATGTAGATTGCCTAGCAATATCATACAGAAATTCCTCCCCTTCATGAAAAAAGGTAAAAAAATTAGCAAGCCTTGTATCCCGTATTCTTTGGAATGGTGCTTAAAGCTTGATTCTGAAACAGTGTTGTATCTCTCCACTTATTTGGAATATTATGTTCGCCTCTTGCCAACAATAAGGTTAGCTGAAACCTGACTCTAGAATATTGCTGTATTTGCCTTAAATGAACTTTTTTTATCAAAAATGTGATTAGAACACCTAAAAGGACAAAATACTGAGGCTTTATTGAGTTTACCTAATAGGTGATATGACCATTTCTGTGTCTGTATGTGTAGGTCAATTCGGTCTGAAACTCTCTTTTGTGCAATTTGTAAACTGGTGAATTAGTTTGTTGTTGCTGCAATTTACCACAAACTCAGTGGCTTAAGTGACACAAATTTAATATCTTACAGTTCCGGAAGTCAGAAGTTCAAAACTGGTTTCAAGGTGTCGACGGGATTACATTCCTTCTGGTGAGTCTGGGTGAGAACCCATTGCTTCCCTTTTCCTGTTTCTGGAGTCCTCCTGCATTTCTTGGCTTATGGTTGCATCACTGAGATCTCTTCTTCAGTTGTCACATCTTCTCTGACTCAAATCCTCTTATAAGGACCCTTGTGATTACACTGTATCTGCTGAATAATCCAGGATAATATTCCTATCTCAAATTCTTGACCTTTATAATATCCACAAAGCCCCTTTGCCATGTAAGATAACATAGCCACAGGTTTTAGGGATTAAGACATGTACATTTTGGTGGACCCATTTCTATATCCCTTCCTTATCTCTAACTATTGAAGGCCACCAGTATTTATCAAGAAGGCTATAATAATTATGAACAACCAAATTGACTTAGGTCAGTTTGTAACAGGACCATTTACAAAGTCAAACTCAAGAGAAGAACGAGTATGTACAAAAGGAATTGTGACATTCGGATAATTTATGATGGCAAAATATTAGGAATACACATATGGATATATTTTAAGAATGCCAAACCAATGAGAGAAAAACATAATATTGGATAGGATTACATTTATTGATCTGGAGGAATCTCCTAGAGATCTTGAATTCACTGAACTCTCTTGAGCAGATGGGCATAGTTCTCTTTGTTCGGTTGGTGTGCAGAAATTCAGCCACCATAATGGCCTATGCTAAAGAAAAAGAAATGCCAGAAATTCCATGCTATAATATATCAGAAGAAATTCAAAGGCTTAGGGAGATGAAACTGATAAATTCAGCATTATTATGTACAACCTGCCAGGCCAACTCCTGCATTTGATTCCCATGAAAGCCCAGAAGTGACTCCCTTCATTAAAGCCTTGAGACATACATTGGTGAGGGGAGTATCAGAGTCTTTTAAAAATGGTTCATATTAACTATTCTCTCTATATGAGGGTATTTCTCAGGCAATATACAGTTAAAATAAAAAGTGAGCTCCATGAATCCATGGGGATACCAACATCCTACACTGGCAGAAATAAAATGGTTTCCACTTAGGCAATAGGGCTATGTGGACATCAGAACACTGTGTTACAAAAAGATATTTGATGATGGCTAATTGACCATGGCATTCCTAGAACCAAATTTGTTCCTGTATTTATAAACATGTTGATGGTGACACAGCCACAGAAAAGTTTAATTCAAAATTGAACTCACCTCTGTGGAATATTTAAATGCTATGAATCAGAATAAATGATATGGTTTTAATTCGTATATAATTTACTTTGGGGAGAATAATTATAATCTCTATTTAGGAATCTTGTTTGATTTTTTATAACAGCGTTATTGAGATATAATTCGCTTACCATACAATTTACCCATTTAAAGTATACAATTCAATGGTTTTGAATATATTCACAGAGTTGTGCAACCATCACCACAATCAAATGTATGTATGTACGTATTTACTCCAGAGGAGGCATAGATTTATTTATTTTATAAGTGCTGCTAACACAATCCAGTGTGTGTCCCTCTGCCTGCATTACAGACACTCGGAGCTCAAGCCCAGTACTGTCTGTCCAAGCCTCTGTTTCCGCATTGGAGGGCAAACTTATAATTAAGGCAGGGAACAACCTTGTGCCTCTTAGTTTGCTGGTAAGTGATGTGAGTTCTCTGGCCCACCTGGGCTTCTGGAACTAGCAAGATGATGTGTGGATTTGGGGAATCTGTTGGTTCTTACTAGAGAGAATTCACAATAGCCAGGAGTCTCAACCTCTCCCGGGCCCCTTATGTAAAACAGTGTCCCATAACTGCCCTAAACACATCTGTTGCTGCTGGGGTTTTTTCCAGCTTTATTGAGATATAAGTGACATACAACATTAAGTAAGGTACAAGGTGATGATATGACACATGTATATATTGTGAAATGTTTACCAAAATAAAGTTAGTTAACACATCCTTTACCTCACATAATTACCATTTTGTTGTTGTTATGGTGTGAACATGAAAGCTCTATTGTCATAAAAACTTTCAAGTACACAATACAGTATTGTTAACTGTAGTCACGAGGCTGTACATTAGATACTCAAAACTTTTTCATCTTATAAATGAAATTTTGCACCCTTTGAACATCTCCCCATTTCCCCCACTCTAAGCACCATTCTACTCTCAGCTTTCATAAATTCAATGTTTTAAGATTCCACTCATAAGTGAGATCACGTAGTATTTGCCTTTCTGTTTGACTTATTTCACTGAGCATAATGCCCTCAGGGTTCATCCATTTTTTTTAATTAATTAATTAATTTTTGAGCTTTGAGATATAATTGACATACATCACTGTTTAAGTTTAAGGTGACCAGCATAGTGATTTGACTTACATATATTGTAAAATGATTACAACAAGCAGTTCAGTTAACATCCATCATCTCGTAGAGACACAAAAAAAAAAAAAGAAAAAATAGGCTTTTTCCTAGTGATGAGAAATCTTAGGATTTACTCTCTTAACAACTTTCATGTATACCACACAGCAGTGATAACTATAGTCATCACGTTGTACATTAGAACCCTAGTAATTATGTATCTTGTAACCGGTAGTTTGTACCCCTTGACCACCTTCAACCATTTCCCCTCTCCCCCCACCCCTGACATTATGAAACCACAAATCTGATCTCTTCTTCTATGTTTGTTGGGGTTTTTTGTTTCTTTGTTTTAGATTCCACATATAAGTGCAATCATACAGTATTTGTCTTTCTCTTTGTGACAATTTCACTTAGCATAATGTCCTCAAGTCCATCCATGTTGTTAAAAATGTTTGGATTCCCTTCTTTTTTCAGGCTGAAAAATATTCCATCTTCTTCATTCATTCATTCACTGTTGGACACATAGGTTGTTTTTATGTCTTGGCTATTGTAAATAATGCTGCTATGAACATGACGGTGCAGATTTCTCTTTGACATAGTGTTTTGTTTTCTTCAGATATATGCATAAATGTGGAATTGCTGGATCATATAGTAGTTCTATATTTAATTTTTGGTAGAACCTCCATACTGTTTGATATAGTGGTTGTACCTATTTACATTCCTACCAACAGTGCACAAGGGTTTCCTTTTCTTCACATCTTCACCAGCATTTTTTATCTCGTCATTTGATGATAACCATTCTAACAGGTGTGAGGTGACATCTAATTGTGTTTTTGATTTGTATTTCCCTAATAAGTAGCATGTTTTCATGTACCTGTTGGTCATTCGTATAGCTTCTTTGGAAAAATATCTATTCAGGTCTTTTGCTTTTTTTTTAATTTGGATTGTTTGGCTTTTTTAAAGTTGTATGAGTTCTTTATATATTTTGGATATTAGCCCCTTATCAGATATATGCTTTGCAAATATTTTTTCCAGTTACATAGGTTATCTTTTCATTTTGTAGATCATTTCTTTTGTGGTGCAGAAGCATTCTAATTTGATGTGGTCCACTTATTTATTTTTTATTTTGTTGCTTGGGTTTTAGGTGTCATATTCAAAAAATCATTGCCAAGATTCATGTCAAGGAGCCATTTTCCTATTTTTTCTTCCAGGAGTTTTGTGGTTTTAAATATTACATTTAAATCTTTAATCCATTTGAGTTAATTTTTGTGAGTGCTGTAAGATAGGGGTCTAGTTTTACTCTTGTACATCTGAATATCTAGTATTCCCAGCACCATATATTGCAGAGACTGTGTTTTCTCCATTGAGTATTCTTTCTCCCTTATCAAATATTAATTTATCATATATGTGGAAGTTTATTTGGGGGCTCTCAATTCTATTCTTTGGTCTCTGTGTCCATTTTTATGCCAGTGCCATACTATTTTGATTACTACAGTTTTATAATATAGCTTGAAATCAGGAAGTGTGATGCCTCCTGCTTTATTGTTCTTTCTTAGGATTGATTTGGCTACTTGGGATCTTTTCTGGTTCCATATAACTTTTAGGATTGTTTTTTCTACTCTGTAAAAAATGCCATTGGAAGCTTGATAGGGATTTCATTCAATCTATAGATGGCTCTGGATAGTATTGACATTTTGACAATATTAATTCTTCCAATCCATGAACATGGGATACCTTTTCATTTACTTATTTCTTCTTCAGTTTCTTTCATCAATGTCTTCTAATTTTCAGTGAACAGGTCTTTCACCTCCTTGGTCACATTTATTCCTAAGTATTTTATTGTTTTTGATGCTATCATAAAGGGGATCCTTTCCTTTATTTCTTTTTTAGAAAATTCATTATTAGTGTATAGTAACACTACTAATTTTTGCATGTTAATTTTGTGTTCTGCAACTTTACTGAATTTATTGATTAGATCTAACAGTTTTTTGGTAGAGTCTTTAGAATTTTCTCTATATGAAATCATGTCACCTTCAAATAGAGACAATTTTACTTCTCACTTTCTAATTCTGATGTCTTTTATTTCCTTTTCTTGATTGAATGCTCTGCCTAAGACTTCTGGTACTATGTTGAATAGAAGTGATGAGAGTTGGCACCCATGTCTTATTCCTGATCTTAGGGGAAAAGTTTTCAAACTTTTACCACTGAGTATAATGTTAGCTATGGGATGCCATATATGGGCTTAATTATGTTGGGTTACATTCCTTCTATACTATATTTGTTAAGTTTTTATCATGAACAGATGTTGAATTTTGTCAAATGCCTTTTCTGCGTCTACTGAGATAATATGATTTTTTCTTTCATTCTATTAATGTGATGTATAAGATTGATTGATTTGCATATATTGAACAAATCTTGCATCCTGGGGATGAATCCCAGTTGATCTTGGTGAATGATCTTTTTAATGTGGTGTAGAATTCAGTTTGCTAGTATTTTATTGAGAATGTTTGAGTCTATATTCATCAGAGATATTGGCCTGTAGTTTTCTTTTCTTGTAGTGTCCTTTTCTGGCTTTGGTATCAGGGTAATTCTTGCCTCATAAAGTGACTTTGGGAGTGTCCCCTCCTCTTCTATTTTTTGGAAGAATTTGTGAAGGATTGGTGTTACCTCTTCTTAAATGTTTGGTAAAATTCACCAGTGAAGCCATCTGGCCCTCGGCTTTTTTTCTTTGGGAGATTTTTTATTACTGATTCAATCTCCTTATAAGGAATTGGTCTGTCCAGACTTTCTATTTCTTCCTGATTCAGTCTTTGTTGATTGTATGTTCTAAGAATTTTTCCGTCTCTTCTAGGTTGTCCAGTTCGTCAACCTATAGTTGTTCATAGTAGCCTCTATGTAGGCTTATTGTTTATTGCTATGAACATCCCTCTTAGAACTACTATTGCTGCATCTCATAAGTTTTGGTATGTTATGTTTTCATTTTTTGTTTGTCTCGAGATTCTTTTTATTTTCTACTTAATTATTTTTTAGATCCATTATTTGTTAATTCTTATAAAGCAGATATTGTTTCTTTTGATTGTGTCCCATAAATCTCTTAGGCTTTCTTCACTCTCTTTCATCTGTTTTGGGGTTTTTGTTTGTTTGTTTGCTCCTTTGACTGGATAATTGCAAATGTTCTGTCTTTCATGTCATTGCTTTTTTCCTCTGCATGGTCAAGGCTGGTTTTTAAGCTCTCTATTGAACTCTTCAGTTCAGTCATTGTATTTTTCAGCTGTATGATTTCTGTTTGTTTGTGGGTTTTTTTTGATGGTCTATTTATTTGTTGAACTACTAGTTCTCTTCATGCATTGTTTTCCTAATTTCATTTAGTTATATGTGTGTTTTTATTGTTCCCTGAACTTCTTTAAGAGGATTATTCTGAATTCTTTGTCTGACAGTTCATAGATCTGTCTTTCTTTAGGGTCAGTTATTAATTAACTTTCTTTGGTAGTGTCATGTTTACTGATTTTTTGTGATCCATTATTTCTTACATTGGTATTGGTGTTTTTTTTTCTTTCTTTCTTTCTTTTTTTTGTGAGGGAGATCAGCCCTGAGCTAACATCCATGCTAATCCTCCTCTTTTTGCTGAGCTTGGTTCCCGGCCTAGCGAGGCTGAAGGAGGTCTCTGCGGTTGCTTGAGTTCTTGGTTCAGGCTTGCAAGATGGTCAGGACTGAGTACAATACTCAGTAGTAGGTAGGGCTATGAATTAGCTTCCTTGTCCTGGCTGGACATGAGGATGGGCTGGCCTCAGGGCCTGCACAGCTCATTGTTTGGAGACCCAAATCAGGCAAGATTGTCCACTGAATTCCCTGGCCATTTGGGGACACTGGATTGCTCTGCAGAGAGGGAAAGCCATGGGCTGTGCTCTCTGTTGAAGTGCCACTGTAAGCATTGATGTTGGCTATGCAGCCTCCTGTGTTCCCTGGTTAGGTTCCCTGATTGGGCGGTCTTACAGCTGTAATCAGCAATAGGTGAGGCTACAAATTTGTTTCCCTGCCAGGGAATTTTTGGAGAAGGCCAGTAAGACTTTTTGTTTGTAGTCTTTACTCAAGCTGACCTGTGTCCTAAGTTCCTTGACTGAATGAGACTCTCTGCTTATACTCTATGCTCTGGTCATACCCCCTGCTCGAGTATTGTTGGCCTATCCAACTCCCAGATGTTCTGGCCATGCTTTCTGGTTAGGTGGGGCTAGGAGTTTCATTCAGTAGTGGGCAGGGCTATGACTCAGCTTCCCTGCTGAGCAGAGCAGAGGAACCCTCCATGCCTGGCACTGGCTTTGTTCTGTAGGTGATCAGCTCAGCCTGCTGAACTCTCTGCTCGAGCATTGCTGGGCTACGCAGCTTCCAGGTATTCTTGCCAGGCTTTCTGGTCACACAGGGCTAGGAGCTACACTCAGTAATGAGCTGCACTGTGACTCAGCTCCCCTGCCTGGGTGGGATGGGAAGGCCAGCTCGAAGCAGCCTCCTAGGTGTTCCCAGTAAGGCTTTCTGTTCAGGAGGGGCCAGGAACTACACTTAGCAATGGACCAGGCTATGACTCAGCTTCCTTGCCTGGGGCAGACCAGACCCTGGAGCCAGCAAGGCTCTTTATTTGAGAACCTGATCATGTAGACCTGGACCCCACCAAGTTCCATGGTCAGACTGTGCCACTAACTTGATTCTACAGATGAGCAAATCCACTGGTTGGGATTACTACTTGGGCACTGCAGGAAGGAACTTGATCTGCTAAGATCTGAGTGCTGATTTTTGCAAACCCCTTCTCCATTTTCCATCAAATTAGTTTCCAATTGGTCAAGCCCCACATATTCCCCTGCAATCCCCATGGGGTGAAACCAGAGTGGAGTCTCCCAAGGAGCAATCCACAATGCTGGGGGAGTTAGATGTCTGCCATGGGCTCTCTTTTCCCACTGAAGAAACCATAGGCTCAGGAGAGACCTCTTGGTGTGGTGCTGCATGGGTTTGGGTGTGGGGCAATGCAGACAGCATGTAGCTATTTCTCTTACCCTTCTAATGTTGTCTGTCTTGGTCTCTGTGGTGAACGGAGTGCTTCAGCCTCACCCCTGTGTTCTATGATTCTCTCAGTGGTGTCTTGTCTATGAATAGTTATTAATTGTTCTTCTTGTGAGGGGAAGAATAGCCACAGAATGACCTATGTGGCCATGTTGGTGACATCAATCCCCAAAGGTTATTAATTTTTTATTCAACTTCTTTAATAGACATTGGTCTACTCAGATAATTTTTTCTTTTTGTGTGAGTTTTGGTAAATTGTGTCTTTCAAGGAATGGTCCATTTCATCTATGTTATCAAATTTGTGGGCATAGAGTTGTTCATAGTATTCCTCTAGTATCCTTTTCATGTCCATGAGATCCATAGTGATTTCTTCTTTCATCTCTGATATTAGTAATTTGAGTCGTCTTTATTATTATTTTTTTTTGTAGGGTAGCCTTGCTTGGGGCTTATTGATTTTATTGATATTTTTAAAGAAACACCTTTTGGCTGCATTAATTTTCTCTATTGATTTCTTGTTTTCAGTTTCACTGATTTCTCCTCTAATTATTTCTTTTTTCTGCTTATTTGGATTTAATTTGCTCTTCTTTTACTAGTTTTCTATGGTACACACATAGAGGATTGATCTTTTTATTTATTTTTCTTTTCTAAAATATGCATTTAAGGCTATAAGCTTCCCTCTAAGCACTACTTTTGCTATCCCCCAAATTTTGATGTCTTGTTTGCATTTTCATTTAATTCAAAGTATTTTAAATTTCTCTTGATTATTTATGACTCATGTGATAGTTTGAAGAGTATTGTTTAATCTTAATCTATTTTAGGAGTTTCCAGTTATCCTTCTGTTACTGACTTCTACTTTAATTCCATTGTGGTCTGAGAGCACACACTGTATGATTTCTATTCTTTTAAAATTTAAAGTGTTGTTTTCAGCTTCATTGAGATATAATTGGCATGTAACGTTGTGTAAGTTTAAGGTGTACAACGTGTTGATTACATACACATATATTGCAAAATGGTTAACACCAGAGTGTTAGCTAACACCTCCATCATGTCACATAATTGTCATTTCATTTTTGTGATGAGAACGTTTAAGATTACTCTTAGCAACTTTCAAGTACATAATACAGTATTATTAACTAAAATCACCATGGTGTACATTAGATCTCCAAACTTACTTGTCTTACAACTAGAAGTTTGTACCCTTTGACCAATAGCTACCTATTTACCTAACCCCCAGCTTCTGGAACCACCATTCCACCTTCTACATCTTTGAGTCTGGCTTTTTTAGATTCCATATAAGTGTTATCATGAATATTTGTCCTTCTCTGTCTGACTTATTTCACCTAAAGTAATGCCCTGAGGTTCATCTATTTGTTGCCAATGACAGGATTTGTTTATTTCTCATGATTTCATGATATCCCATTGCAATATACACCACATCTTTTTTATCCATTCATCCACTGAAGGACATTTAGGTTGTTTCCATTTTTTTGTTATTGTAAATACTACTACAATGAACATGGCTGTGCAGATATCTCCTTCAGACACTAATTTCAGTTTCTTCATATATATATACCCAGAAATGGGAATGCAGAACCACCATAATGTTTTCCATAATGACTGTACCATTTTACATTCCCGCCAAGAGTATATAAGGATTTCCTTTTCTCCAGATCCTTGCCAACATTAGTTATCTCTTGTCTTTTTGACAAAAGTCCTCCTAACATGTGTGAAAGGATATCTCATTGTGGTTTTGATTTGCATTTTCCTGGTGATTAGTGATTTGAGCATCTTTTCTTGTACTTATTGGCCATTTGAATATCTTCTTTGGAAAATTGTCTACTCAGGTCATTTCTCCATTTTTAAATTGGGCTATTTGGATTTTTTGCTACTGAGTTATATGAGTTTCTTACATATTTTGGGTTTTAACCCCTTATCAGATATGTGATTTGCAAATATTTTGCCCCATTCTTTGTGTTTCTTTTTTCAATTTATTGATTACTTCATTTGTTGTGCAGAAGCTCTCTAGTTTGATGTAGTCTCAACTTGTTTACTTTAGCTTTTGTTGCCTGGGTTTTTGTTGTCTTATCCAAGAAATCATCACCAAAGCCAATGCCAAGAATCTTTTCCCCTATGTTTTCTTCTAAGTATTTTACGGTTTCAGATATTACACTTAAGTCTTTGATCCATTTCGAGTTGATTTTTGTGAGTGTTGTAAGATACAGGCCTAATATTCTTTTGCATGTCAATATCCAGTTTTCCCAATACCATTTACTGAACCAATGGACTTTTCCCCACTGCATGTGTTTTTCACATCCTTCTCAAAAATTAGTTGATTGTATATGTATGGGTTTATGTCTGGGATTTCTGTTCCATTCCATTGGTCTATATGACTGTTTTTATGCCAGTATCATACTGTTTTGATTAGTATAGCTTTGTAATATATCTTGAAATTAGAAAGTGTGACATCTCCAGTTTTGCTTTCTTTCTCAGGATTGCTTTGGCTACTCAGGGTCCTTTGTGGTTCCACATAAATTTCAGGTTTTATTTTTTCTATTTCTGTGACAAATACCATTGGATTTTTGATAGAGTTTGCATTGAATCTATAGATGGCTTTGCGTAGTATGGACATTTTAACAATATTAATCCTTCCAATCCATGAATATGGGCTATCTTTCCATTTCTTTGTATCTTCTTAAATTTCTTTCATCAATATCTTGTTTTCAGTTTACAGATTTTTTCACCTGCATAATTAAATGTATTCTTAAGTATTATTTTTGGTTTTGATGGTCTTGTGGATGGGATTGTTTTCTTTATTTCTTATAGATACTTTGCTATTAATGTGTAGAAATGCAACTGATTTTTGTATCTTGTCTTGTATCCTGCAACTTTACTGAATTTGTTGAATAGTTCTAAAAGCTTTTTTGGTGGAATCTCGTGTTTGGGGGCCTGTAGTTGGTGTATTGAGAATATGCAAAAAATGACCTGCTGAATGAGGAGGCACAAGCCACCTACATAGTGTCAGCAGGTAGCTTCCTTAGCATTCAAGCTCCAGCTTTGGGGAAGTGAAAACCTTGAGGCCATTTTGATTGAAGGTGAAGTTTCAATACACACAAAAAGGAAGTAATATCACAAGATTTATTACTTACACGTCCCAGAAACAGAGGGAGCTATGGGTGGGAGGGGGGCAGTCCTCCATCTCAGGTCATGAGTGAGGAAGAGATGGAGAGCAGTGTAGTCAGCACCTATTACTTATAAGGCGGTTGGAGCAGCAGTCACTAACTTTTCACAGTTCAACTCTAAGTGGTTATTTTAAAATGTGTCCTGGGGGTTCCGCCCCATGGCTTAGCGGTTGACTGCACACGCTCCGCTACTGGTGGCCCAGTTCAGATCCCGGGCGCTCACTGACGCACCGCTTCTCCGGCCATGCTGAGGCCGCGTCCCACATACGGCAACTAGAAGGATGTGCAACTATGACATACAACTATCTACTGGGGCTTTAGGAGATAAAAGGAGGAGTATTGGCAATAGATGTTAGCTCACAGCCAGTCTTCCTCAGCAAAAAAAGGAGGATTAGCATGGATGTTAGCTCAGGGCTGATCTTCCTCACACACACAAAAAAATGTGTCCTGGGAAAAGCAAAGTGGGAGTTTGTGGAAGGAATCCTAACCTCAGGTCCTTATCTAAATGTCTAGACTCTGTGTGTGAGCAGGCTTCTCATACTATAAAATATTTAGGCAGCAAATCAAAATAGCTGTTTTCTCATCACATTTACCCCATGATGCCTAGGCATTACGCTTTAAGGAAAATCAGGGGCACTGTCTGAATGGTGGAAATATTAAAAGCCACTGGCAGGGTTCTGGTCACCCAGAGCATGAAATACTTAAGCAAATGAAAATGGCAATCAACAATATCAATTCACAAACAATAGTTTGAAATCCTGTCTGCAACCACCCCCCTCATTTGTTGGTGTCCAGCGAAGAAAATAAATCAAAGCCCTTGGAAAAGGTTAAGGTAGGTATTTGATTAAAAACTTGGGTGATATTATGGAATACTTGTACCTGTTGGAACATCTTTTGTAAGTTTGTCTGAATTTGTCCGGAATTATTAATATACATGCACCAGGTGGTGCCCTTTACAGCACATACATCTTCTTCTTTGGCCAATAAGTAATATAAAGCTAAACGGTTATCCCAAACCATCTGCACTCAAGAATAATGTTGTCGTTGCATTAAGGCTAGGTTTTGGTGTAACAGCCCAATGCATTTAGCCAGAGTGACTGACAGGTTGGTATTTGCCTTAATAATTTGCTGTTGCATCCTATTTTGGTGGCACCTAACCCAGTTCCTGTGAGGGATTATAGCGGACCTACTCCCAACGTGATAGAGGTGAATACTGCTTTTGACATGAGAGAGCAGAAGGAGGTGAATTTGGAGTTCTAGTCAGTGATTTGTAAGGGTAGTCCTGGGGAGACTAAAGTATGTCGGTATGAATAGAGAGGACTCCCCAGGGGAAGGCAAGGAGGCAACTGCATTGGAAGTTGAGGGGAGGAGAATTGCACATATGGAGAACCATGAATGTGTGACAGCCCCAGGGCACTGGACCCACAATGGATACTGTTTTATTGGGGAAGCCAAAGTAAATTGGGGTTTCCTCAAGATAGCTAGGCTGCGAGGCCCAAGACCATGGGGATTGTGCTCCTTGGGACAAGGTGTACGTTATATTCATTCATGTGGTGTTGATGCCTGGGCAGATATGGAAGATTATAAAGGGCACATGGGGGCTCCTGCCAGGTGCCACATATTGTATTGCAAAGTGTCCTGCATGGAAGCAGTTGAGCACCATAGAAAATGGCTGGGCAAGCTGCAGGGATGCGTGGGGTACCTTCTGATGGGCAAATGGGGCAGGGCAAATAAATCAGCCATGTAGACCGCTAACTCAGGAAAAAGCCTTTGTTCAGCCCCATAACATGCCCAGCAATTACAGCAGCCCAAAAATGAGCTCTGGTTTCTGACTATTGTATAAAAATATTGACTATTGGAGGGTTTGAACGGGAGGACTGTGGAGCCCTGAGTGGTGACAGTGGGAAATGGTCCCCTCAGGGTGGTATAGGGAGGTGACCCTGTGGTTGCCATGGTCCTGGAGGGCGTGGGGGGTGTTGTGGTGATGGTAGCATCTGCAGCTGGAGAGTGGTCCTCCCAACAGAAATTAAAATCTCTAACCCCTAGTAGGATGTGTAATGTGGATCAATCTAGTGGATGGGGTGAACATAAGCAATTAAGTGAAACGTTTAAAGGGGCCCCCATGAGGTTATGAGACTTTACATATACCTTGGCCTTCCAAAGCTCAAAGGTGCAGCAGAGAGCAGCCTGGTAGTCATAGTACCACCTCACACTCGAGCAGCAAGCATTGTAGTAAGCAAGGGGACCCTGGGGTAAACACATATTTAACTCTGCAAAATGCCACCCAAGAGGGTCATCAACAGGTAATTTAGATAGACAAGTCTTCAGTCCCAGGGAGTACTCAACATGATTAGCCACCATGTCATTTTGAGTGTCATCTCTGTTGTAGTAGAAGGTTGCAGAGGTGGCATTTGGGATGAAGTTGTGTCCTGCAGCATTGTGGGCTGGGGCATCATCATCTCTCCGATTGTCACATCCCGCACCATCATGGGATGGGGTGCTGTCATCTCCAGTGTTGTCACAGGTTGAGGAAGCCATCCTGGAGTGGGGTGGCTCTCCCAGGTAGCCACTCATGAGGGTAACTAAGGGGCCATGGGGTCTAACGAGGTCACATAGATTTGAGATGCCCTGCTTAAGGTTTTCTTGCACCATAAAGATCATCTACTTATATCACAAATTATCTGTAAATTTTGGGGGCACTCAGGGGCACATCTCAAAAATGATTGGGTGGTGCTCTCCTCTGAGGCATAAGAGATCTCTATCCATAAACAGTAAAAGTTGGAGGCACATGTGTAGCCTTGGTTTAGAGAAAATTTAGTTATATGTTTCCAACAATCTAATGTTTGGCCCTCTCTTACCAGAGATGGGTCTGAATCGCATCAGCTTATCAGCCAATTGGAGTTGAAATTAGGTCAATGTAATGGCCAGTGCCTGGAGGTCAGGGTGTCGGTGACAATTTGGGCAGGGCTGGCGGCCTTTAAGCATTTGTGCCATTGGTCCTGTTTAAGATAGAAGGCTTGAATCACCCAGGTAGTATCCACATCTGGTGGCATTTGGGGCATATCCCCTCTACGGCTGACTTCCAACATGTGTCATACCCCCATCCTGGGGTACAATTGCAGCAAGTGCTGTGTGGTTCAAGAAACTTTCTAGTGTTGCCTCTCTGGGGTCAAAGACCTCATGACTCAGATGGGCACAAAAGGCATAGAGTAAGGCCAACAGCAGAGAACATCTGCATTTTATGGTTTTGAGCCTTCTCACTGACTACCCCACATGAACATTTATTATAGGGCTGTTGTGGATCATCAGCTCATTGGTGGCCTCTTCCAAATAGGGGTAGGGCCAAGGGTTGTAATTGTATTACCATGATGTCGTCTTCTAATATTGCTGGTGTCAACCAACCTGAGCATCTCTTCACCCACATTAGAGAGCCATACTGTTCTTTCAGTGGGACTGAGTGCAATTATTTCCACCTGCCTCTGGGGAAGTACAGTTAGGAGAAATGAGCCATCCACCAAAGCCACTATACATTTGAATTTCAGCTGGAATTTGTATAGCAAGTAGGTAAGTGTGGTCCAGCAGCAGCATAGTTGGTTTATGTTCTTCTAATGGACCAGGACAATCTATGACCAGGGAGTCATAGATAACCACCTGTCCCCAATTGGGTCGCCAATGAATATTGGAAGGCAAGATGATCAACATTTTAAATTTGTAAGAGGACTCAAAATTGTTGGGGAAAAAAATCTAAATAATATTGTTCTGTATGATGAAGGCATTAAATTCCTCCATGATATCACTAATAGGCAGCATGGCCTAGAGTTTAAAATGGTAAGTGCCTCTGGTAGCAAGGAAGTCCATTTAAGAGTCCATTTACAGCTCTGTAACTTAAGGAACAAAGATTTTAGAAGACCATTGTGATGTTCGTGTTGGGGATGGCACGCGTTGGAAGTCAGCCCCAGAGAGGATATGCCCAAAATGCCACGAGATGTGGATACTACCTGAGGCCTGTGGCTAGTGGATACTAGCTGATACTAGTATGGGAGATGAAAGTTCCATTGGATGCCCTGTTGAGGAGGTCAATGCTGTGTTATATGGGCAGTAAAATGAGATCCTGCTCTGAGTCAATGATGTCAGGAGGGCCGAATTGGGGCAGGATATACTTAGAAAAGAAAGAGATTTCCTGCTCTGCAGAGGTGTTCCTGGTGGGTATAGCAAGCAGTAGGCTGGTAAAAGTATTCACACATGTAATGGTGAAGTGGGTAGTGCCTGCAGATGGAGGAAGCATCCCTATGAAATCAACCTTCCAGTAGCTAAAAGGGTATTTTCCCCGCAAAACCAAAGCATGACAGGGCAATGTCCAGTGTTTAGTTTGGGAGTATAACTTGCAATTCAAAACAATGAATTTTGCAAGAGCTATCATAAACAAAACGCCCCTGCAGCAGGCCCAGGCCAGTGTGGCAGCAGCTTCCCCATAACCCAAAGAGATATGGGACCATTCAGCCAGGGAATAAGGAGTACGGAAGTGGTGACTAAGAAAGGCCAAAGTGGTGGAGTCGAGGATTGATTGATGGAGAAGGGGAGGAACAGTGGTTTTGTGGTAGTGGGTGGAGCTAACGGAGTTGTTGGGAAAGAGTGTATGGTTGAGAGCCATGAATGGGTGGTGACCTGGATGCAGGCAATAGCATCTGCCTTGCAGATGAAGACAGCCTCTGTTGTGGTAGCATTTGTATGTGCTAAAACATGGGTAACCTTAGTTGTGACTGGTGCCTAGGCAATGTCCCTCCAAATTGGAGTACCCCAAATGGGACAGCCTTGAATGTGAAAATTAACCCTTTGCCATTCGCCTGACCAAACGGCTAGTCCATTAGCAACCACCCATGAGTCAGTAGAAATATGGATAAGAGGCCTGTCCAGGGCAACAGTGCTCTGCACAGACATTTGTACCGCCACTAGCTCAGCATGCTGAGCCAACTCTGACTTGCCATTTTGATAAGAGTGGCACCACTGGCAGGATGGTACACTGCCACTCTCCAATAGACTTCACCATATACAGTGGTGGTGCTGCCACCTGTGAAGTACACAGGCTCCCTTTCTCATTCTGTCAGCTTTCCCCGGGGCTACTCTAGCTCACCAGAGGTTTAGGCAATGGGGACACCATCACCAGTTCCTCAAGGTCCATGGGCTGAGGAGAGGGGAAGCCACATCCTTCTGTAATTTGAAAAGCCTGCCACAGCAGGTTTAGCCTATTCCTGAAGGTACCATTTCCATTTTAACAAGGAGGTGGTCGTGGCTGTGCCAAGCTGCTGTTGGGAGGCATATCTTATCCATGACATAAAACGAATGTGGGTACACAGGAGAACTGCCTTTGTTTCACAAGGGCTTCTGTTTCTAACAAAGCCCAATAAGCAGCCAAAATTTGATGTTCTAAGGGAGGGTAACAGGTGGCTGTGTGGGGTAGCCATCTGGTCCAGAAACCCATAGGCAGCCAAGAGGAACTGTGGTTAGTCCATAGGCTCCAAGATGCATAGTCCATGGTGGCCAGTGCCTCAACTCGGAAGAAGGAGCTGGGGGGATCCAGGGGGAGGGCTAGATGTATTGCCTTTGGGACAACTGTAAAGCTTGTTGTTGAGCTTCTCCCCAATAAAATGTGGAGGATTCACATGTGACTGCAAAAATGGGTCTAAGATTGTTGGATAAGTGTGGTATGTGTTGTCAGCAAAATGTAGAGACATAAGATGTGTTGGGCTTGAGAGAGAGTGATAGGAGGTCGATAGTTCACAATTGATATTTAACCACAAGCAGAATTTCCTGGTCTTTAGAGGATCAATTAATGCCCAGAAATTTAAAGTCATGGCTGGCCTTTGAATTTTATGTGGGGTGATAGTCCAATCTTTATGTTGCAGATGGGTCACTGGCCATTTTAGGGCCTTGCACACTGCATCCTCCCAGTTTAGAATGCCATTAATATAGTTCCAAACAGTGCAAGGGGACATGGTATGGTATCCAAGTCTTACCAGCAAAGACTGTAGGCAGTAGTCGGGATGTTAAGACAGCCCATAGGCAGCCAGGTAAACGTATATTGGGTGCCTACAAATGTGAAAGCAAATTGTAGCTGAGACTCCCCAGCAATTAATACTGAATAGAACATGTTAGCTAGTTTGATCATGGCAAAGTATTCCCCTGAGCCCTTTGGGTGTCCTCAATTAATTGGACAATTTGGGGAATGGGCACCTTAATAAGGGGCACCTGAGCATTTCAATTTTGCTAGTCAACTGTAAGGTGAAACTCATTAGTAGTGGGCTTTAATACCAGCCAAATGGGGGAATTGACAGGAGAAATGGTGTGTTTAATGACTCTTTCCTTTACTAAATCTTAAATTATGAGCCGCAGTCTCTCAGTCCCCTGTCGCAAACCATATTGGGGGGTATTCACTGTCTTAATGAGGGGTGACAGTCTTTTAGGCTCCCAATGTGCAGCTCCCACCAGGAAGGCCAGAAAATTGGATTTGTTCCAAATGGTGTGGCAGTACATCAAGGCATGCATGCCTATAACTGGAAAGGTTAGGGCCAAAGGGCCACCACTACTAAAAGATTTTTAATAAAGATTGTTGCAATAATGACATCCAATGGAAGTTGAACACCTTCTACTACCCTACATGTTATGCCTTGTAATTTTAAGGGTGCCCTTCACTTACATTTGCAGAGGGTCCCAGGAAGCACTGTAATTTGGTCTCCAGGGTCAATGAGGGCCGTAGAATGTTGTTTATTATGTGTGTCCTAATGGATAATTAAAGAAGTGTATGGGCGATTGTCCCCTGGAGGAGAGACAAGCTCTGGGGAATTGCCGGGTCCCTAGAGCAGGAGGCTTGGTGGCTGCCACTCACATAAGTCAGGGTACGAGACCATGGATCCCACTGCTGGGGCTTGGGTGTTCTGAGAGTTGACAGCATTCACCCACAGAGCAGTGCTGGCCATCTCTTGAAGAGCCCGCAGCACTTTAGCAAACGTTTCTAACGTGTTCAGGCTGTCCTGAGATTAAGTCATTAGGGACCTCAGATCTCCAGAGCTGCCAATACAGGGAAGCCTATTGGCTATGTCATAGGAAGAGAGCTGTGTCAAGGCACCACCCCTTGGTGGGGACCAATAAGAAGCCTGAGAGCCCCCATATCCCCTATGGCTCCTCCATTGGGTTCCTGGCTGTGGGGGCAGCGGGGCCCATTCAGCTTTACTGGCAAACAAGATTTGGTCCTCAGGAAAATTCTCTTTTTCATGTTTAACTACAGCATCAATGCAGTCTAACACCTGTTGTACTGATCGGACATTTCTATGAATTGTAACAGCATGGCCTTATAATTACAAGGAGCACCCTTTAAGAATTCCTTAGATTCTGGCCCCAACGGCACCTCCTCGGGGTTGAAAATGGTCAAGTCATCTGTGGGAGCATGGTGCTCAGCAAAATGACATACCCATTGAGCCATCCCAATTTTATGTAAGAGGAAGCACACTTCACCTAGGATTTTCCACTCGCATTGAGCCTTAGCTGTAATAACCTCAACGGATGGATGGGCCGAGTGCCAAGCCATAAAAATCCAAGTCAGGAGAGGCAGAGCTTCTTCTTCCTTATCCCTGTGGGCTTCAGAGGTTTGGAGGGTCTCTTTCTCAGAGTCCATCCCCTTTTTTATTTTATCTGCATCTCCTGCCCTGGTGGCTCGATGTATTTGGGAATGCCCTCACTATGGCAACAAATCCTGGGGCTCTTTTAGGATGTCTCTAATAAAATGGGCCCTCAATACCTTGGGGTTTTTTTTTAACAAGTTATGAATTTTGGGGTCTTTGGTCAATCCAGCTGCCTGGTGCATCTTAGCTGCTGTAAGCACCACCTCAGAGCTGGTTCCAAAGACCTGTAAAAGCCAATAAGTGTCCTTCTCTCTCCCTTTGGACAAATTTTTCCAAAAAATTTCGCATTTCTATCATGATGTAGTTATGTGTCTCCATTTCCCGTTCACATTGGTTGTCGTTGGACGATTTGGTACTATGGCTAGTGATGGGGAACACCTGGTAAAGAGGTCGTGTCTTCCCCAACTCATATACTGTCACATCCCCTTCTAGGGTGTCCCAATCAACCTCTGATGGGTTGGGATCCACCTCCATCAGTACGTTTTAGCTGATGTATTTGGAAAACTCCTAAGGCCCGAGAACATATCACCAGCAATTTGGCATGTTGATATGCGCCATGCTCAGTAGAGTCCAAGCCATTTGAGCAGGGGTCTTACAAGTGTCTAGTAGTTTTTCAACCTCCTCTGGGGACTTGGGAGTTACCATCTTCTTGGGGCCCCACTTTTAGCGAGAATTCACGTTGCTGCATCGCATCAGGAGTGGCACTCCTGATATCACATGGGCTTGGGGGATGACTTGTAAGAGTAGGAAAGAATGCAGCAACATAGAAGGCGCTTGCCTCAGCAGCATTTGCCTGCCTGGGGTGCCGTGATACTCCTGTCATGATTGTGACAGAGTTGCCTCTGTCATGGGTTAGGGCCAGCTCTCCAAGTTCAATACCCCAGTCTTGACCACCAACACAGTGAGCCCAGCAGCCAGTCTCCCCTTCTGGCACTAATCTAGGGGAATTCTCCTTGGCTTCCAGATAGTCCTTGCCTGGAGGCAGAGCCCTATTTTCTCAGTTAGCTTCTCTTGGCTCAATGCCAAGACTCTCGCATACAATTATAGCCAATTACCTCCAGACCCAATACCCAGTGAGGTCTCCTTTAGAGACTAATGGGAAATATGCCCACCTCAGACTGGGGCCTGCTGGTTGGTCTCTGCAGGAAAGTCTGACATTTTACAGCACTGAAAATTTAGGGTGAAGGTCTGAGGCAACACCCAGCAGCAACAATACACAGCAGCACAAAGCAACACCACAGGCTGCCAGCAAGCAGTGATTCCTTCCCAGAGATACTGAGTGGTCTGGGAGAGAAAGTTAGTGAGCAAAAAGGCATTGCATGAAGTTACAAACTGCACTCATAAACCATCCTCATTGCCAATTGTGTTGGGGGGTCTATAGCTGGTGTGTTAAGTGAGAATATACAGACTATGACCCACTGAATGAGGAGGCAAAAGCCACCCACAGTGGGTAAGCAGGTAGCTCCCTCAGCATGCAAGCTCCCACTTTGGTGGAGTGAAAACTCCAGGGCTATTTTTATTGAAGGCACAGTTTCAATACACACACAAAAGAAGTAAAATTACAAGATTTATTACCCACAGAACTCAGTAATGGGGGATACAATGAGCTGGGGGAAGGGCAGTCCTCTGTCCCAGGTCACAAGCCAGCAGGAGTTAGAGAGCAGGGTAGCAAGCACATATTACTTATAAGGTGGTTGGGGCAGCAGTCACTAACTTTTTGCAAGCTCAACTCTAAGTGGTTATTTTAAAAGGTGCCTCGGGAAAAGCAAAGTGGGAACTTGTGGTGGGAATCCTCAGCTCAAGTCCTTATCTACCTCTGGGTGTGAGCAGGGTTGTCATATTGTAAAAGGCCTAGGCAGTAACTCAAAATAGCTTTTTTTCTCATCACAAGTCTTTAGGATTTAATATGTATACATAAATGATCACATTATCTGCAAAGACAGTTTTACTTTTTCCTTTCAGATTTGGATGATTTTATTTCTTTTTCTTGCCTGAATACTCTGGCTAGGGATTCCAGTACTATGTTTAATGAGAGTGGCGTGAGTGTGCACCTTTATTTTGTTCCTGATATTAAAGGAAAAGCTTTCAACCTTTCACCATTGAGCGTGATGTTAGTTGCGGGTGATGGTGCTCAGGGCAAGCTGCCCCAGGAAGCACCACTCTGGTATGCGGATTATTTCGAGCTGAAGACAATAAGGACTCAGAGAGCTCAGGAAAAATATTTGAGTTTCCCCTCCCAAACTGCCTAAAGAATTTAAAACCAAAAAGTCTGTTTTAGGAAGGGGTTATTATCATGACTGCTATAAAAGATAATTTAGGATAGAGGTTACAATAGAAAAGGCACCAACAAGCCCATCTTTTCGGGAGTTCTGTCTCTCTGGCCACATTCTTTGGATGGCCCTGCGAGGAGTTGTCAGACAATCATTTACAAGGGAAGTCTCCATTTGTAAAGGTATCTCCCTCTCTGTATTGGGAAAAGGAGGGGGTGAGCTCATTTCTAGTAACTTATCAATGTGGAAGATGAGGCCTTGGGGCTGTATAATAAACCTTACTCTTGTTTACTGTGCTTTAGTGGTAATCTCCTGTAACTGACTCTCCTCACCCCCAAAATCCTCCTTTGTCATTGGCTGAAAATGATATTTAAGATGAGAATTTCTGCTATTGTGTTGAGAAATGCAGTGTCCCTGCTTTCTCCCATGTATACATGTTATTAAACTTGGTATTATTTTCTCCTGCTAACCTGTCTTGTTGATTATTTGGCCAGCCAGAAGAACCTTAAGGGAAAGGGCAGAGGGAGATTCTCCCTCTTCCCCCGACACGGGCTTGTCATATATGGTCTTTATTATGTGGAGGTATGTTCCATGTATACCCAATTTGTTGAGAGCTTTTGATATGAATGCATGGTGTGTGTTGTGAAATGATTTTTCCATATTTATTGAGATGATTATATAAATTTTATCTTTTGTTTAATTAATATGGTTTATCACAATTATTGATTTGCCTATGTTGAACAATCCTGGCATCCCAGAAATAAATTCCAATTCATCATGGTGTATGATCCTTTTAATGTGTTGTTGAATTTGATTTGATAAGATTTTCCTGAGAATATTAAAATCTATATTCACATTGTATATTGGCCTGTATATATTTTTTTCTCATGGTATACTTATCTGGCTTTGGAATCAGGGTAATTATGGGCTTGTAAAATCAGTTTGGGAGTGTTCCCTCCTCTTCAGTTTTTTGGAAGAGTTTGAGAAGGACTGGCATTAATTCTTGTTTAAACATTTGTTAGAATTCACTGGTGAAACCATCTGGTCCTAGGCTCTTCTCTGTTGGGAGTTTTTTCCTTGCTGATTCAATCTCGTTAGTCATTATTGGTCTATTCAAATTTTCTATTTCTTCATAATTCAGTCTTGTTAAGTTTCATGTTTCTAGGAATTTATTCATTTCTTCTAGGATATCTAATCTGTTGGCGTATAATTGTTCATAGTAGTCTTATGATCTTTTGTATTTCTGTGTTATCAGTTGTACTGACTGCTTTCATTTCTGATTTTATTTACTTCAGTTTTCTCTCATTTTTTCTTAGTTTGTCTAGTTCAAGGTTTGTCAATTTTGTTTATCTTTTCATAAAAACAGCTATTCTCCTTGATCTTTTATATGGTTTTCCTGGTCTCTATATCATTTATTTCTGTTCTGGTCTTTGTTATTTCCTTCCTTTTGCTAACTTTGGGCTTACTTTTTTCTTCTTTTTCTAGGTCCTTAAGATGTAAAATTAGGTTGCCTATTTGAGATTTTTCTTTTTCCTTAATGTAGCTGTTTTTCACTATAAACTTCCTTCTTAGAACTGCTATTACAGTACACCATAGGTTTTGGTATGTTGTGTTTTCACTTTTGTTTGTTTCAAGATATTTTTTCATTTCCCTTTGATTTCTTCTTTGACCCATTGGTTGTTCAAGAGTGTGTTGTTTAATGTCCACATATTTGTGAATTTTCAAGCTTCTCTCCTCTTATTGACTTCTAATTTTATACCATTGTGCTCAGAAAAGACACTTGGTATGATTTCAGTCTTCTTAAATTTTCTAGGACTTGTTTTGTCACCTATAATATTATCTGTCTTGGAGAATGTTCCATATGTGTTTGAGAAGAATGTGTATTCTGCTTCAGTTGAATGGAATGTTCCATATATATCAGTTAGGCCCATTTGGTCTAACGTGTAGTTCACGTCCAACACTTCCTTGTTGATTTTCTGTCTGGATGATCTATCCCATTGCTGACAGTGGGGTGTTGAAGTCCCCTACTTTTATCTAATTTTTGTCTATTTCTTCCTTCAGATCTGTTAGTATTTGCTTAATACATTTAGGTGCTCCATTTTGGGGTGCATATACATATTACTATTGTTATATCTTCTTGATAAATTTACCCTTTTACCATTATATAATGGCCTCCATTGTCCCTTGTTACATTTTTTGGCTTAAAGTCTCTTTTGTCTGATATAAGTATACCTATTCCTGCTCTCGTTTGGTTTCCACTTGCATGGAACATTTTTTTCCATTGCTTCACATTGAGGCTATGTGTCTCCTTAAAGCTGAAGTGAGTCTCTGGTAGGGAGCATATAGTTGGGTCTTGGTTTTTTTCTTTCTTTTTTTTTTTTAATCCATCCAGCCACTCTAGGTCTTTTCATTGGAGAATTCAATACATTTTTATTTAGAGTAATTATTAATATGTAAGGAATTACTATTGCCATCTTATTAATTGTTTTATGGCTGTTGTATAGATCCTTTGTTGCATTCTTCCTCTCCTGCAGCCTTTCTTTGTGAATTGATTATTTTCTGTAGTGGTATTCTTTGATTCTCTTCTCTTTATCTTTGTGAATCTACTGTAGGATTTTGCTCTGTGGCTATCATGAGGCTAATGTAAAATACCTTATTGATATAAAAGTCTATTTTACACTGATAATAACTTAACTTCAATTGCATACAAAAACTCTACTCTTTTACTTCCCCTTTTTATGTTTTTGATGTCAAAATTTACCTCTTTTTATATTGTGTATTCATTACCAAATTATTGCAGCTGTGGTTATTTTTAATGCTATTTTCCTTTAACTTTTATACTAAAGTTAACTGGTTAACATTCACAACATTACAGTATTAGAACATTATGGATTTCACTGTGTATACCTTTATCAGTGTATTTTATATTTTCATATGTTTTGTATGTTTGTTTCAGGTAGGAGGGCTCCTTTCAACATTTCTTGTAAGGCAGGTCTAGTGGTGATAAATTGCCTCAGTTTTTGCTTGTCTGGGAAAGCCTTTATTTCTCCTTCATATCTGAGGGTTACTTTGCTGGATAGAGTATTCTTAGCTGATAGTTTTTGTCCTTCAATATTTTGAATATATCATTTCACTCTCTCCTAGCCTGTAGAGTTTCTGCTAAGAAATCCACTGATAGCCTGATGAGGGTTCCTTTGTAAGTATTATTTTCTTCTCGCTCGCCACCTTTAATATTCTTTCCTTTTCATTGACTTTTGACAGTTTTAATATAGTGTGCCTTGGAGAAGGTCTTTTTTTGTTGAAATAATTGGGAGATTTATTAGCTTCATGTACTTGTATATTCAGTTCCTTCCCCAGGTTTGGGAAGTTCTCAGCTATTATCTCTTTAAATAAACTCCCTGCTCCTTTCTCCCTCTCTTCTTCTTTTGGGATACCATTATCCTTATGTTGCTTTTCCTAATTTAATTGGATATTTCTTGAAAAATCTCTTCCTTTTTTTAAAAAATCTCAGTTCTCTCTCCTCGTGCACCTGAATCATTTCTTTTCTTTTTTTGGGGGGAGGGGTGGAAAATTGGCCCTGAAGTAACATCTGTTGCCAGTCTTCCTCTTTTTGATTGAGGAAGATTTTCCCTGAGCTTACATCCATGTCAGTCTTCCTCTATTTTGTATGTGGGATGCTTCCACAGCCTGGCTTGATGAGTGGTGCGTAGGTCTGTGCCCGGGATCTGAACCCGTGAACCCCGGGCTGTTGAAGTGGAGCATGTGAATTTAACCACTATGCCACTGGGCCACCCCCACATGAATCATTTCTTGATTTCTATCTTGAGCTTGCTAATTCTCTCTTCCATTTGGTGTGCTTTATTTCCAATGCTTTCTACTTTATTTTTCATCTTGCTAATTGTGTTCTTCACCTCCAGAATTTCTGTTTATTTTATTTTATTTTATTTGAGTTTCAATCTCTTTGGTGAAGTACTCCTTCTGTTCATTAATTTTATTCCCAGGCTCATTGAGCTGTCTCTCTGAGTTTTCTTGTAATGCATTGAGTTTCTTCATGACAGCTATTTTGAATTCTGTTAGTTAGATCACAATCTTATGTGGTTTTAAATTTGGTTTCTGGAGAGTTGTCGTTTTCTTTCTGTTCTACCATATTACTGCAGTTCTTCATGGTGCTTGATGAGTTGATCCTCTGCCAGTGCATTGCGGTAGGAAACATCTTTCTTGTTTGGGTAAGGTTTTGGTTACTTTGAGTCTGAGCTGCTTTTGATTGTATTTGGGAGCCTGCACTTTCCACCCCCACTGCCTCTGCCAGAGGTGTCATCAGTGCCCTCCTTGTGTTGTTTGTGCCTTTGAGTTTGCTGGTGCCTTGCTGCTTATGATGTCACTGCAGTTGTGGGTGTCCCTGCCAGGGTCACCAGACTGTGAGCACCTCTGTTGCTTCTAGGGTTGCCTGGGTCTTGTGTACCCCCATTGGCTCTGTATGGGCTCTCCACAGGCTTGAGTGCTGCTGCCACGTGCACTGTCTGCACTGCTGTTCCCAGGTTATCTGGGGGCCTGGCAGCACTCTTGCTGGGGGCGCTGTGTTCAAGGGTGTTGCTGCCACTGCCAGGGGCCTGGGGTTGGAGATGCCACCACTGAGGGCTGGGTTATGGGTTCTACTGTGCTTCCGGAATCCTCAGGTCACAGGTGCCAGCCACTACTGTGGGGACAGCCACTGCTGCTTCTGCAGCCTGTGGTCTCTTGCATGGGTGTGCTTTTTGAAACATCAGGTCAGGACAGCACTACTGCTGCTGGAGGTATCTGCATTTTGGATGCTGCCCTTCCTACTGGAAAGATTGGCATCAGAGTAGGCACTGCTGGGGAAGGTGGATGGGGCTGGGTTGCTGGCACTGCTGTGTTTCCTGAGCCTCAGAACACGGGTGCCACCTGCCACCACTGGGGAGGGGCAGGGTCTAAATTAGGAGTGCCATTTCTGCTCTTATAGCCTTTAGTCTCTGGCGCCAGTGGGAGAGCTCAGGTCAGTGCACCACTGCCACTGCTGGGGGTATCTGTGTTTTGGATCACTGCTGCTAGGGGAAAGGGAGGGGGCTGCTCCCCTAGTTCCACTGCCTCCCAGAGGTCTAGTACACCCACCTTCAGATATAAAGATATATGGATCTCTCAGGCATTCTGGTGTGCTGTGCAGGGAGTTCTTTGTTGGTCAATGGATGGCCTACTGGTTGTAACTTAGAAGGGAGAGACAAAGGGAACAACTCACTCTGCCGTGATGTTGACTTCACTACCTTTTTTTGTTTCTAATTAGTGTCCTTCATTTCAGCTTGAAGCATTCCTTATGGAATTTCTTATAAGGCAGGTCTAGTGATGATGAACTCCCTCAGCTTTTTTTCCTCTCGAAAAGTCTTCATCTGTTCTTCATTTCTATAGGACATCTTTTTCAGGTAAGTGTCCTTTGTTGAAAGTTTTTGTTTTCTTTCAGTACTTTGAATATATCATCTAACTCTCTCCTTGTGTGTAGGTTTCTGCTGAGAAATCCACTGATAACCCTTGTAAGTCACAAGCTTCCCCCTCCCCCATCCCTTTAAGATTCTCTCTTTTCTTTGATATTTGATAGTTTTATTATAATGTGTCTTGGAGAGGATCTCCTTAAGTTGACTTTATTTGGAGATCTATGAGCCTCATGAACTTAGATAACCAAATATCTTCCCATATTTGGGACATTCTCAGCCATTATTTCTTTAAATAAGCTTTCTGCGCCCTTTTCCCTCTCTTCTCGTTCTGTAACTCCAATAATTCTCAAAATGGTTCTTTTGATGGTATCCCATAGATCACATAGACTGTATTCACTCTTTTTCATTTTTTTCTTTTTTCTTCTCTGACTGGATAATTTCAGAGTTCATGTTTTTAATTTTACAGATTATTTCTTCTGCTTGCTCAAGTATGCTGTTGATACTCTCTATTGCACTTTTTCTTTTATTCTTGTATTCCTTAGCTCTGGAATTTCTGCTTTGTTCTTTTTTATGATTTCTCTTTGTTGAACTCATTTTGTTCATGTTTCTTTTCTTGATTTCATTGAATTTTTTTTCTGTTTTCTTGTAGCTCATTGAGTTTCCTCAAAACAGATATTTTGAATTTTTAATCTGGTAAATCACAGATCTCCATGTCTTTGTATTTGGATACAGGAAGATTATTTTGATCTTTTGGTGTTGTCATGTTACTTTGAGTTTTCATGTTATTTGAAGATTTGTATTGCTGTCTTCATGTTTGAAGTAGCAGTTACCTCCTCCAGTCTTTACTAACTGCCTTCATGAGAGAGATACTTTCTCTCAGCCCTGCTATTTATTCTGAGGCCTTCAGATCTTGTGTATGTACACCTGTTTCATGCTTTCTGCTCCTTCTTGTGTCAGAATTATGAAGTTTGTGTGCTTTTTCTGGGTCTTGCAATGCACCAGGCCAAGTGCTTACAGTCTCTCTTTTGTCTTCACAAAGGTGGCACTAAATCTCAAGTTTTTGGTTTGTCCCTGGTCCCCAGATTTGGATAGCTTTCCGCACATTCTCAGCAGGTGTCTTCCAAAGCTTGCTCACTTTGCTGTCCAGGGCATGAATGGTAAGCTGGCCACAGGGTGGGGGAATGTTTGAGTAAAACAGGTGGAGCACTGTAGATTCCCATGGGCCATTTATGGGGATCTGTGCATGAGGCATTCCCAGGGGCTCATGAGTGGGCTTGTTGATAGATTATGTGACATATTTAGCACTATCTGTGTTCCTCTAATGTCCTCTAAGAGTTCTAACTGCCACTCTCCCCTCCTTTTCCCATCCTCCAAATCATGTAGCTCACAATTAAGTACTCTGGATGGGATGAGAGAGAAATGATCCCCTTTAGCAGCAGCCTGCACAGCTGGGGAATCCAGGTGCTCACTCACACGCTCTCTCTTTCCCTTGAGAGAAAGTCATGGGCTGAGGAAGATCTCTCTTGGCCCTAAGCTGTGCCATCATGTAGGAGGGCTGATGCAGGTAAAGTCAATCTGTTTCTCTTACCTATTCCAATGCATCAAATCTCCTATTTTTTTTTTTTGTTCTGTGTTCTGGAACTTCCTCTTGGAAAAAGCTACTTCCACAAAGTCTCTCTCATCTATGGTGTCAGTGTTTTCCAGGGGCACCTGAACTTCAGGTGAAAGGAGCTGGAGCAATTTCATAGGCCACTGCAGGGTCCCCGGCCAAGAACAAGTTCTGTCTTCCTATTACTCAGTGCATGGATGGATGAGACTCTTGCTGGGTCCCTTGGTGAATGGCCCTGGATCCCACAGTTCCTTCAGAGGCACTTTTGTCTGTGGGTGGATGCTGAATTTTTGTTGTTGAGGGGAGGGACAAAAGTGAGGGACATCTTATGCTGCAATGATGCTGACATCACTTAAGGTGTGTTTTATGGCCAAGTGTATGGTCTATTTTGGCAAATGTTCCATGTGAGCTTGAGAATAATGTGTATTCTGCTACTGTTGGATGAAATTGTCTATAGATGTCAATTATATCTAGTTTATTAATGGTATTGATAAGTTCAACTATGTCCTTACTGATATTCTGCCTGCTGGATATGTCATATGTGGTAGAGATGATGATGGTGATGGTGATGGTGGTGGTCATGATGGTGATGATGGAGATGGTGACGATTATGGTGATGATGGTGGAGATGATGATGGTGGTGATGGTGATGATAACTGTTGGTATTGAATGGTATTGAATTCTCCAACTGTGATAGTGTATTCCTTTGTTTTTCCTTGCAGTTCTATAAGATTTTGTCTGATGTATTTTGATGCTTTTTGTGTTTTTGGTTTTTTTGCCTTTTTGCCTTTGGTATGCCTTGTAATTTTTTTCTTAAATTAAAGCTGGACATGATGTACTGGGTGAAAAGAACTAGGTAAAAGGTAAATAAGCCTTTAGTAAAGTGGTGGTGAGGTGTAGGGGAAATTTTCTATAGTCCTAAAGTTAGGTGTCTGTCTTTTAGTGAGCCTATACCTCTAGACTATGAAATTCACAAATGTTTCCCAGTGTTTTTTCTCTCCCTTTAGTTGGGACAGGATGTCTAGAGTGGATTGGAATTGGGTATTTTCCTTCTCTCATGTGGAAGTCTAGAGCCAGCTGTATGTTGGGTCAGTTAGGCTCTGATGATACCCCAGCAGGTTAGGCTCTGGTTAACTAATTTCCTCTGGGGGCGGGCCTTTTATATAAGAACAGATTGCTCTGGCATATTTCAAAATGGTTCCTTTTCCCCATTCCGTGCCAGAAGCAAGATTAGATTTTTCTCTAATATTTACTGTTGGAACCTTGTTGAGCTCCTGGAGTTAAACCACTTAGTATTGTGGAGGCCCTCCTATGACTAGGTCCCAACTGACTTTTTAGCTCTCAAAGTTGTCTGCACTGAACCAGCAATTCCTCAATTATAGTTCAGGTGTTCTTACCCTGGCACTGGTTTCCATAGTAGATTCTGCTTCTGAGTCTCTGCTCAGGTAAGCCATGACTCCCTGTATTCACCTGTGTGTCTCTCCAATCTTGGGTGCAGAAGTTTACCCTGTTTCCTCTCCATTCTTATGGATTGAAGAAGGGTTGTTGATTTTTCAGTCTCTTCAGCTTTTTACTTGTTGTTAGGATGGAGTGGTGACCTCCAAGCTACTTACATGAGGAACTGGAAACCAGAAGTTTGATATGGTTTTATTTCAAGGTTTCTTGAAGAATAATTGACAAATAAAATGCGTATAGATCAAGACGGTGACATAGTCCCCCTCACAAGAAGACCAATTAACAGCTGCCCATAGGAAAGACACAAGAGTGAAGATCCTAGAACTCGAAGGTGAAGCTGAAGCAACCTCTGCACCACAGAGACTGAGAAGGACTGTATTAGAAGGGTAAGAGGATTGGCTCCACACTGACCACATCATCCTTCTCCAGACTGGCACAGAGTCACACTGAGCGGTATCCCCAGGACTATGGTTTCTCCAGTGGCAAAAAGAGAGCCCAAAGTGGATATCCAGCTCTCCCAGCATCGTGGATTGCTTCCTTGAAGACCCACTCAGGTCTCACTTCACAGGGGTGGTGGAGGAATCTGCACAGCATGATCAATGAAGATCAGATTGTGACAGAGAATGAGGGTGGGACTTACAGAAACCAGCACTTGGATCTTGGCAGACCAAGTTCCTCCTCACAGCAGCAACCAAGTAGCAATCTCAACTAGCGGCTTCACCCATCTTCAGAGCCAAGACAATGGCCTCATCTGGCCAGAGAACTTGGTTAAACAGTTGTGCCTGACTCAGGACCTCAAACAATGAGCCTTGTCAGCCTTGGAGCCTGTTCTGTCGCCCTGCCTGAACAGGGAAGCAAATTCATAGACATGCCATCCAACCAAGAAACTAGATCAGAGCACATGGGCATAGCCCAGCAGCACTCCAGTGGCGAGCCCAGCCAGCAGCTCTGCCCATCTCCAGAGCCAAGACACTGGCCCTGTAAGGCCAGGGAACTCAGTGCAATAGCATTTCTATACACTAACAATGAATAATCTGAAAGAAAGAAAGAAAGGAAGAAAGGAAGGAAGGAAGGAAGAAAGAAAGAAAGAAAATGATCCCACCTACAATAGCATCGAAAACAATAGAATACTTAGGAATAAATTTGACCAAGGAGGTGAAAGATCTCTACACTAGAAACTACAAATATTGGTGAAATAAATTGAAGAAGACACATATAAATAGAAAGATATCCCATGTTATGGAATGGAAGAATTAATATTGTTAAAATGTCCCTACTACCCAAAGCCATCTATAGATTCAATGCAATCCTTATCAAGATTCCAATGGCATTTTTACACAAGCAGAAAAAAAGAATCCTAAAAGTCGTATGGAACCACAAAGGACCCCAAATAGCCAAAGGAATCCTGAGAAAGAAGAACAAAGTCATTGCACTTCTTGATTTCAAACTATATTATAAAGACATAGTAATATAAACAGTGTGGTACAGCCATAAAAACAGACATAGACCAATAAACAGAATCAAGATCCCAGAAATAAACCCACACATATGCAGTCAACTACTACTTGACAAGGGAAGCAAGAATGATCAATGGAGAAAAGACAGTCTCTTCAATAAACGGTGCTGGAAAAATTGGATATTCACATGTAAAAGAATAAAATGACCCCTGTCTTATGCTACCGACAAAAATTAACTCAAAATTGATTAAAGACTTAAACATAAGACCTGAAACCATAAAACTCATAGAACAGAACATGGAGACAAAGCTTCTTTACATGAGTCTTGGCAATGAATTTTTGGATATGACACCTAAAGCACAGGCAACAAAAGCAAAAATTAGGAAAAGTAGGACTATAGCAAATAAAAAAGCTTCTGTACAGCAACAGAAATAATCAACAAAATGAAAAGGAAACCTATAGAATGGGAGAAAAATATTTGTGAACCACACATCTGATAAGGGGTTAATATCCAAAATATGTAAAGACCTTATACAACTCAATAGCTAAAAAACAAATAATCCAATTAAAAAATGAGCAAAGGACTTCAATAGACATTTATCCAAAGAAGAAATTCAGATGGCCAACAAGTACATGAAAAGATGTTCAACATCAGTAACTATCAGAGAAATGCAAATCAAAACTACAATGAGATATCACCTCACGCCCGTCAGAATGGCTATAATTAACAAGACAGGAAACAACGAGTGTTGGAGAGGATGTGGAGAGAAGGGAACTTTCATACACTGCTGGTGGGACTGCAAACTGGTGCAGCCACTATGGAAAACAGTATGGAGATTCCTCAAATAATTAAGGATAGGACTACCATACGATCAAGCTATTCCACTGCAGGTATTTATCCAAAGAACATGAAAACACCAATGCGTAAAGATACATGCACCCCGTGTTCATTGCAGCGTTATTCACAATAGCCAAGACTTGGCAGCAACCTAAGTGCCCATCAAGGGACGAATGGATAAAGAAGATGTGGTATATATAGACAATGGAATACTACTTAGACATAAGAGATGATGAAATCCAGCCATTTGTGACAACATGGATGGACATTGAAGGTATTATGCAAAGTGAAATAAGTCAGAGGGAGAAGGTCAAATACCATATTATCTCACTCATTAAGTAGTAGATAATAACAACAACAAACAAACACTTAGAGAGAGAGATTGGATTGGTGGTTACCAGAGGGGAAGTGGGAAGGGAGGAGGGGGAAGGGGATAATTAGGCACATGTGTGTGGTGATGGACTGTAATTAGTATTTGGGTGGTGAACATGAGAACATGATGTAATCCATGCAGAAATAGAAGTATAATGATGTACACCCGAGATTTATACAATGTTCTAAATCAACGTTACCACAATAAACAACAACAAAAGAAAAGGTGCTCAACATCACTACTCATTAGAAAAATGCAAATTAAAATTACAATGAGATATCACCTCACACCTGTTCGAATGGCTGTCATCAAAAAGACAAGAGAATCTGGCGACAATGTGGAGAAAAGGGAACCCTTCTGCACTGATGCTGGGAATGGAAATTGGTAATGCCATTATGGAGAACATTATGGAGATTCCTCAAGAAATGAAAGATAGAAGTAACATATGATCCAGCAATTTCACTTCTGGACATATATCAAAAGGAAATGAAATTAGGATTTTGAAGAGATATCTGCACCTTCATATTCATTGCAGCATTATTCACAATAGCCAAGGCATGAAAACAACTTAAGTGGCCATTAATGGATGAGTGAATAAAGAAAATGTAGTGCCATGTTGGAATATGGCAGGATTTCCTTCTTTTTTAAAGTTAAATAATATCCATTTTATATATATATACCACATTTTTTATATCCATTCATCTGTCAAAAGACACTTAGGTTGTATCCAATATGTTGGCTATTGTGAATACTGATGCCATGAACATGGGAGTGCAGATATCTCTTCAAGATAATGATTTCTTTTCCTTTGGATATATACCCAGAAGTGGGATTGCTGGATCATATGGTAGTTCTACTTTTAATTCTTTGAGGAACATCCATACTGTTTTCCATACTGGCTGCACCATTTTTCATTTCCACCAACAGTGTACTCAAGTTCCAATTTCTCCACATCCTCGTCAAAACGTATTCTCTTTTGTTTCTTTGATAATAGCTATCCAAACACAAGTGAGGTGATACCTCATTGTGCTTTTGTTTTGCATTTCCCTGATGACTAGTGATGTTGACCATCTTTCCATACACCACTTGGCCGTTTGTATGTATTTTTTTTGAAACATCTATTCAGGTCCTTTGCCCAATTTTTAATCAAGTTATTTGGGGTTTTATGCTTTTGACTTCTTTACATATTTTCTATGTTAACCTTATATCAGATATATGGTTTGCAAATATTCTCTCCCATTCTGTATGTTGTCTCTTTACTCTGTTGATATTTCCTTTTTTGTGCAGAAGGTTTTAGTTTGATGCAATCTCACAATCTATTTTTGCTTTTGTTGACTTGATTTTGGTGTCATATGCAAGAAATCACTGCCAAGACCCATGTCTTGAAGATTTTCCCTAGGTTTTCTTCTAGAAGTTTTATAGATTCAGGTTTTCAAGTCTTTAATCCATTTTGAGTTGGTTTTTGTATATGATGTAAGATAATGGTGCATTTTCATTCTGCAGGTGGATATCCAGTTTTCCCAAAACTATTTATTGAAGAGACTATCCTTTCCTCATTATGTGTTCTTTGCACAATTTTTGAAGATCATTTGACTTAAATTGGTGAATTTATTTCTGGGCTATTTTGTTCCTTTGGTCTCTGTGTCTGCTTTTATGACATTATCATACTGTTTGATTACACTAGCTTTGTAATATATTTTGAAATTAGGACGTGTAATGCCTCCAAACTTGTTTTCCTTTCTCAAGATTGCTTTGGCTATTCAAGGTCTTTTGTGGTTCCTTATGAATTTTAGGATTTTTGTTTCTATTTCTGTGCAAAATGTCATTAAATTTTTATTAGGATTGAATTGAATTTGTTACGTGTGGACAATTTCAAAATATTTAGTCTTCCAATCCAAAAACACAAGATATCTTTCCATTTATTTGTGTCTTCTTCAATTTCTTTCGTCAATGTGTTATAGATTTCAGTGTACAAGTCTTTTACGTCCTTGGTTAAATTTATTCCTAAGTACTTTA
This sequence comes from Ceratotherium simum simum, assembly GCF_057802395.1. Lineage (NCBI taxonomy): Eukaryota > Metazoa > Chordata > Mammalia > Perissodactyla > Rhinocerotidae > Ceratotherium > Ceratotherium simum. The sequence continues at coordinate 80,053,435 of NC_141940.1, read as the reverse complement.
TTCTTTTTGATTTAATTATACATAGAATTGTTTTCTTAATTTCCTTTTTTTAAAATTTTTTGTTTATTGCAGTAACATTGGTTTATAACATTGTATAAATTTCAGGTGTACATCATTATACTTCTATTTCTGCATAGATTACATCATGTTCACCACCCAAATGCTAATTACAACCCATCACCACAGACATGTGCCGAATTATCCCTTTCGCCATCCTCCCTCCCCCCTTCCCCTCTGGTAACCACCAATCCAATCTCTGTCTCTATGTGTTTGTTTATTGTTGTTGTTACCCACTCTTTTAAGATAGTTCTCTGTCAGTTTGTAGAACCACAACTGATGTTTGTATGTTGAATTTGTAGCCTACAACTTTACTGAATTCACTTATTACTTCTAATAATTTTTGGTGGTGTCTTTAGAGTTTGCTGTATATAATAAGATCATGTCACCTACAAACAGAGAAAAGTGTACTTCTTAATAGGGATTGTTTTTTCTTGTCTAATTGCTCTGGTTAGAACTTCCAGTACAATGTTTAATAAAAGTGGCGAAAGTGGGAATCCTTGTCTTGTTCCTGATCTCAGAGAAAAAAGCTTTCAGCTTTTCACTGTTGAGTATATTAGCTATTGGTTTGTCATATATGGCCTTTATTATGTTGAAATACATTACTTCTATGCCTAATTTGTTGAGAATTTTTATCATGAAAGGATCTCGAATTTTCTCAAATGCTTTTTCTGCATCTATTGAGATGATCATATGATTTTTATGCTTCATTTTAATATAGTACATCATATTTATTGATTTTTGTATATTGAACCATCCTTGCATCCCAGGGATAAATCTCACATGATCATGATGTAGATTCTTTTAATATTATGTTGAATTCGGTTTGCTAGTATTGTGTTGAAAATTTCTGAATTTACATTCATTGAGGATATTGGCCTGTAATTTTCTTTTCCTGTAGTTTCCATTTCTTGCTTTGGTATCAGGGTAATGCTGGCTTTGTAAAATGAGTTTGGAAGTTGTCCTTCCTCTCCAATTTTTTCGAGGAGTTTGAGAAGGATTGGCATTAATTCTTCTTTAAATGTATGGTAAAATTAACCAGTGAAACCATTTGTTAGTGGGATTTTATTTGTTGGGAGGTTTTGATTACTGATTTGATCTCCTTACTCATAATTGGTCTGTTCAGATTTTCTATTTCTTCAGGATTCTGTCTTGGTAGGGTGTATGTTTCTAGGAATCTATTTATTTATGTTGTCCAACTTTTTGGTGTATACTTGTCCATAGTATTCTCCTTATGATCCTTTGTATTTCTTTGGTATATTATATTTTTGTGGGTGTATATATGTTTACAATTGTTCTATCTTCTTGATGAATTGACATCTTTATCATTATATAATTACCTTCTTTGTCTGTTGTGAAATTTTTGTTTGCTTGTTATTTTGTTTTGTTTTGGTTTTTTTTTTGCCTAAAGCCTATTTTGTCTGATATAAATATAGCTTGTTACTGCTCTCTTTTGGTTATTATTTGCATGGAAGATCCTTTTCCATCCCTTGACTTTCAGCCTCTGTGTTTCCTTAAAGCTAAAATGAGTCTCTTGTAGACAGCACATGGTTAGATTTTGTTTTTTTTATCCATTCAACTACTCTATAGCTTTTGATTGGAAAATAATACATTGTAGTTATTGATAGGTAAGGACTGACTATTGCCATCTTGTTATTTTTTCTGACTGTTTTGTAATTCCTTTATTCTTTTCTTCTCCTCTTGGTGTCTTCTTTGTGATCTGTTGATTTTCCATAGTGGTATGCTTTGATTCCTTTCTCTTTATTTGAGTATGTGCTATAGGTTTTTGCTTTGTGGTTACTGTGAGGCTTACATAAAACATTGTTATAATAGTCTATTTAAGCTGATAACAACTTAACTTTAATCACATACAAAAATTCTATACTTTACTTCTCCCTCCAACATTTTATGTTATTGATGTCTCAATTTACATCTTTTTATATAATGTATCCATTAAGTTATTGTAGCTACAGTTGTTTTTAATAATTGTAACTTTTATACTTTTGTTGAAAGTGATTTATGTACCAGTATTAAAGTATTTTGAATTTGTCTATATATTTACCTTTCTCAGTGAGTTTTATCCTTTCGTATGTTTCCTGTTTCTAAATAGTGTCTTTTCATTTTAACTTGGGGAACTGCCTTTAGCATTTCTTGTAAGCCAGGTCTAGTGGTGATGAACTCCCTTAGCTTTTCTTTGTCTGGGAAAGTCTTTATCTCTCCTTCATTTCTGAAGGGCAGCATTGCTGGGTATAGTTTTCTTGATTGGCAGGTTTTTTTCTTTCAACACTTTTAATATATTTCCCACTCCCCCTGGCCTGCAAGCTTTCTGCTGAGAATTCCCCTTATAGTTTCATGAGTGTTGCCTATTATGTGACAAGTCATTTTTCTCTTGCTGCTTTACAAATTTCTCTCTTTGTTTTGATTTTTAACAATTTTATTATAATGTTTCTTGGTGAAGACCTCTTAATATTCAGTTTATTTGGGGGTTCTTTGGGCATGATGGATCTGTTTTTCCATCATTATTTCTTTAAATAAGTTTTCTGCCCCTTTCTTTTTTCTCTGCTCCTTCTGGGACTCTCATAATGCATATATTGATTCACTTGATGGTGTCCCATAAGTCAAATAAGTGTTCTTCATTGTTTTTCATTCTTTTTTCTATTTGTTCCTCTGAGTGGATAACATGAAATATTCTGCCTTAATTTTGGTGATTCTTTCTTCTGCATGATTATGTCTACTGTTTAAGCTCTCTATTGCACTTTTCAGTTCAGTCACTGTATTCTTCAGCTCCTGGATTTATGTTTGGTTCTATTTTATCATTTCTATTTCTCTATTAAACTTCTCATTTTGTTTAACTATTTCCCTGACTTTGTTTAGTTGTCAATCCATGTTCTCCTGTATATCACTGAGCTTAAGACAACTATTTTGAACTCTTTGTCAAGCAGTTCATGGATCTCCATTTCTTAATGCTCAGTTACTGGAGCTTTATTAGTGTCCTTTGGTGGTGTCATGTTTGCCTTATTCTTTATGATTCATGTAGCGTTGCTTTGGTGTCTGTTCATTTGAAGGAGCAGACACCTCTTCATTGGTTATGGCAAGTAAAGACCTTCTCTTGGCTACTGGGACTGCCTCCAGGATCACGGTCATATGGAGCTGTAGCCACATCCTATGGATGCTGCTGGTTCTACAGTTGGGTCTGTGGTTGGTAGGCCTGTTACCAAGAATGATTATGGTGTGGCTTCGGCTGGGTCCCTGATTGTGCACCTGATGGGTCTCTGGGTGAGCAGGACTGCCTCAGGACTACAGTAGAACAGGGATAGGGCTTGGTCACAGGACTGTTTTAGGGACTACAGTCAGTCCAAGGTCAGTGGGCCAAGTTACCAGGGTCATAGAAAGGTATGTCTCCTCATGGGTCCCATGGCAGAAGGAGCTGGTGGCAGGCCCATGGGCAAACAGGTTGAAGCCAAGTTCAAAGGAAGACAGGGCTGCTTCTGGTCAGCAATCAGAGCCATGGTCAGGAGGCCAGCCAGTGGTGCATGGGCCCACCTTCTCAAAGCAGGCCTCCTCATTCTTGGGCTTCACTGGTCTTTCCCAATCTCCTACCTGGATCCCAAAACACCCACAGGGGCATCTTTGTCTGTGGATAGCTGCCAAATATTTGCTTTTGTGGAGGGACATGGGCTAAGGACATCCTATTCACTGTATTGCTGAAATTTCTATATGTCAATATTTTTTGCACCCATTACAGTTCATTAGTTATTGGGTAGTCACATTTTTTATCTTTTTATGAGTCAATTCTAGAAATTTATATTTTCTTAGAAAAATCATCCATTTCATCCAGATTTCCAAATCTAAAGCTATAATGTTATAGTGTTTGTATTAGCATTTTCTAGAGAAACCAAATCAGAGAGAGAGAGAGTAATTATAAGGAATTGTATAATGTAATTATTGAGGCCAAGAAGTCCCACAATCTGCAGTCTGCAAGCTGGATATTCACGAAAGCCTGTTGCGTAGCTCTGAGAATTGGAGAAGCAATGGTGTAAGTGCCAGTCTGAGATAAAGAGAAGAAAGATGTCCTAGGCTCAAGTAGTCAGGCAGAGAACAAATTCCTCCATCCTCCACCTTTTTCTTCTCTTCAGGCCCTTAATGGATTGGATAATGCCCATCCACATTGTGGAGGGCAATCTGCTTTACTCAGTCCACAAATTCAAATGCTAATCTCACCCAGAGACACCCTCACAGACACATACAGAAATAATGTTTAATCTGGACACCCTGTTTCCCCATCAAGTTAACACATAAAATTAACCATCACAGTGTTCTATTTTTACAAGTCTCCTGCATATCTCTGGTATAGCACCTTCTTTATTCCTAGCATTGCTTGTTTGTCCATTTTCTGTCGCTTTGTTGTGTGTGCTCAGACTTACTACATGTTTTATTAATTCACTGATATTTTCAAAAAAAAATTTCTTGGCTTTATTTCTCAATTTTACTGTTTTTTGTGTTTTAAATTTATTACTTTATGCTATTTCCTTAGATTCTTTTCTTCTTACTTTTCCTGGGTTTAATATTATCATTTTAGCTTCTAGAATTGACTCCTTATTTGACTTTTCAATCTTTCTCACTTTTAAGTAAAAGTATATGAGATTATGATTTTGATTATGTTTGGTTACATTATGCATGTTTTGAGATGTAGTGTTGGTATTAATTATTAAATAGTCCCTAATTTCAGTTTTGAGTATGATTTTAATGCAAGAGCTATATGGAAGTTTTTCTTTTTCATTTGTAAGTGATTTTTACCCCTTCCCTCCCTTCCTTTTGTTGATCTTTTCTAGTTTTATTGCATTGTGATTGAAGAATGTGATGTGTGACATTTCTATTTTTTGGAATTTATTGAAAATTTACTTTGTGGCCTAGTACAGGATCAACTTTTGTAAATGTTCCATGTACATTTAAAATGTATGTACATGGTTTTAAAATGTCTATATTTCTATTTAACCAAGCTTTCTAGTTTTGTCATTGAAATCATGTATGTCCTTACTCATTTTTTCTAATTATTCTGTCCAATTTATGAGAGTAACATGTAAACATGTCTACTATAATTTTGGCTTTGTCAACTTGCTTTTGGAGGTCTTTTAAAAATATATTTTTGCTTTATATACTTTAGTACTGTACTGATTAATACATAAATTTCATGACTATTATTTCTTTTCAATGGGCTTTCCCTTTTATCAACATATGATAGCCCATGTATTTAATACTTTGTGACTTGAATTCTTCTTTGCTGAACAAAAATTACCATTCCTGCTTTCCCTTTGTTGTTACTTGTGATGGCTATGGTGGATTGGTGCTAAAAATCCATGCAACACTCCTTCTACCATTCCTTCCTCTACTGCAGACGCCCTTGCAAACTGGGGTCTTGGGTTCTACCAATCAGATGCACTCACATGAAATTGGGTAGTGAAAGTGAGGTAGAGCCACACTGATTGTAGATACTGGACACTGGCATTTTTCAAAAGTGTACCAAATTATTCCAATAGGTAGCCAGGGTTGAGAACCACTGCAATAAATGGTAGCTGTGAGGTTCTATGAATGGGTGTGGTGGGTGGATAGGAACAAGCCCATAGATGGGCTTACCTTCAGAGTATCCAGGAGGAAAAATAGAGAATTTCACATTTGTAATGAGCCATTGTTTTTCCACCTCTGCACTTGTTGAGGGGACTGAAAGATACCTAGTGCAGTGCTCAACTTTAACGTGCACATGAATCATCTGAGTATCTTGTTAATATGCAAGTTCTGATTTAGTAGGTCTGAGATGAGGTTTGAGATTCTGTGTTTCTAACAAGCTCCCAAATGATATTGACGTTACTTGCCCACAGACCACTCTTTCATTAGCAAGATGCTAGGACACTGATCTTCTATTTTGGGCCCTGACCCTGATATTTGGAGACTTTCTCGATTAAATGCCTCAAAGAGGTCCTCACTAGCTGCAACATGGAGGTGGTTGCAGCAGACACTCATTATTCACCCAATCGGGCATTGGCATTGTTCATGAAGCTCTGCCATTCTCCAAAAACTTCACAGCCCCCTATTGTGCCTAACTACTGCTGGAATTTGAGGGAGAGGTGAGCTTTGTAGGGCAGATCAGTGTAACCATTTTCCAAGAAGGTCCCACTTCACCTGCATTGGGTTGCTCATATCTCAGCTTTGTCTGATTTTCCATCAATCCAATCCTATGTGCCTATTATCTTCCAAACATTCCTCAAACTTTCTGGTTTGTTCTTTGTATCTTTCCTGGTTGTCCAGCACTGTTACAGACTTTTTTTTTCTTTTTATACTGCTTTTGTCATTTCATTGAGTTTTGCAAAGGGTAGGAGAGAAAACTGTATAAGCTCAGTTTGCCATCTTGGAGTAGAAGTCCTACTTTTGATTTCATAGTAATTGAAGTCTCTTCCCTTACCTGCTGTTTGAGGCCTGAAGTTCTACCATTAGAATTTTATTTATTTGTTAAAATGTGGGCAAGTTCCTGTTCTGAGCTGTTTTCAGAACAAAACGTGAAGCAGACACAAATGAGGAAGGTTATAAGGGACAGCCACCTCCCTTCATAAAAATCGAACCAGAATCTATAATTACAGGCCTTGGCAGGGAAGTGGCTGCTTACCAAGTGTCCCAAATCTATCCCTCCTGTTTCAGTTTCCTTCCAGGGCATGCTTACTTCAATTCCCACTGTCATCACCACACCTGACCCCAGGGGGGGGCATTGATTGTCCCTGGACACTCTGGTTCATGTGTGGACAAAATCCCATCCCTTGGTTTCTTCACAAGTAGTAGTATCAACAGCAATAACAATAATGATAACAACAGTTGCCCTTTACTCTTCTTATGTGCCAGGAACTGTGCTATGAACTTGGCATGAATTATCTAATTAATTCCTCATAATTATCCTGGAAGGTGGCTAAGATTATTATTCCCATTTTGATGAAACTAGGTACCAAGAGGTTAAATTTCCTACCCAGGTAGCAATTGGTAGAGCCAGAGTTAGAACTCAGATCTCACTGACCCCAGAGGTACAGACTTAACCATGTTACTAAACTAAATATTAATATATCCCAGTTCAACTGTCTATGAATGCCCTACCATTCACTCCTGGACTCCCATCTGAGGGACTGATAGCCTCCCCAGTGACTGAGGCCAGCCAAGGCTCTACCTGCAGGAATAGAGGATCTGTAGCTCTGAGGCAGAGAAAAAGTAGAAGGATCCCATTTGCCAAATGGTTTCAACCAAAATACTAGACATACCTGGTAAAAATGTATCAGCCTAAAAAAATGTAGACATGATATGGGAGTTTGTGGATGGCAATCCTCTATTTTACGTTCAAATCAGCAGTTTTATACTCTTTTTTATTCTTAAAAGCCTATATTTGGTTCCATACAAGTAAAGAGCATATTAAAGAGATTGGATTGGTGGTTACCAGAGGGGAAGGGGGGAGGGAGGAGGGCGAAAGGGATAATTCTGCACATGTGTGTGGTGATGGGTTGTAATTAGTATTTGGGTGGTGAACATGATGTAATCTATGCAGAAATAGAAGTATAATGATGTACACCTGAAATTTATACAATGTTATAAACCAATGTTACTCCAATAAACAAAAAATTAAAAAAAAAAAAAAAAAGAAACCCAAAGTTCACAGTTTACTAACTCAGCACTCAATCTGTAGTGTTCACTGGTTTGTACCATGTGTTCACTGGTTTTAACTATGACACTAAAATCTCTTTATGCGCTGGCATTCAAACTGAATTTTGAATCATTTTTAAATAATATGAGAGCAGCAGGTTCTTTTCATAAAAAATATTTTCACTCATCAAAATGTGGTGTTCTTTCAAAGGAAGTGAACATCATGTTCAAAGTATTCATTTTATTATAAAAAGCATTTGGAAGGAGCTCTTTTCCCATAGTGACAACACGAAAATTTGAATAACTTCATCAAAGCAGGACTTCTGATCAGCTAACCTCAAACCACTCAGAGAAGGCTATAATGAGTTTTCAAAAGGGATCCATTTCTTCAGATATTTGAGTTTGTGTGACCAATCAAAGATTCTGAGGTAAATGTACTGATCATATGACCAGTAAACAGATTTTGCAACGTAAATATAAGTTCCACACTGAAAAACTTATCAATTCGTTTTTTTCCTGGGGAATTTTGCAAGTCAATTAAATGAAGTAAATGAAACAGAAAAAAAAATCATGATATATAGCTGCCACATTTTTTGACAGAAAGCTGCCAAATATTCTTTACCCTAAAAGAAGACTGTAAAATGTCATAATCTTTTTTTAATTGACATAATTAGAAAAGACCAAATGTGTATCTGAAGGATAATGCATGAGTGTATATATAGATCCATCAATTTGTTTTCTGAACAGAAAGCTGGGCTTATGCAGCCTCTCCTCTACCCTCACATCTCTCCAGGGGACAAACCTAGTGGGATGAGGCCATAGATCCTTGCTGGCAGGGAGGACAAAAGAGAATTGATGGGGAGAAGGCTAGGAGACAGGCAGAAAGAAAGGGGAAGTCATTGTCATTTACTTGAGAAATTTTGTTTTCATATAGCCATGGGGGTGGGGGCAGTGGCACAGGGGTTTCTCCTTGAGGCAAATTTGGAGAGCTATGTTGGGGAATTCTTCAAGAGCATGGGAGCAGGAAAGTGTTGCATTAAGGCCCCCTTCCTTTGATTTGTAACAGCTTTATTGTGATATAATTCACATAATATAAAATTCAACCTTTAAAAAGCATACAATTCAGTGCTTTTTAGTATATTTGAAGAATTGTGCAACCATAAACACAATCAATTTTAGATCATTTTCATCACCACCAAAAGAAACCCTGAACCCATTAACAGTCACTCTCTGTCTACTCCCCAGCCCCTGGCAACCAGTAATTTACTTTCTGTCTCTATGGATTTTCCTATTCTGAACATTTCATATAAATGGAATCATAACAAAGCCTTTTGAGTGTGGCTTCTTTCACATAGCATAATGTTTTCAAGGTTCATCCATGCTGTAGCATGTATCAGTATTTCATTTCTTTTTATGATTGAATAATATTCCATTGTAGGGATATACCACATTTTGTTTATCCATTCATCAATTGATGGACATTTCAGTTGCTTCCAACTTTGGCAATTATCAATAAAGCTGCTATGAACATTTATGTACAAGTTTTTGTGTAGACATGTTTTCATTTCTTTTGGGTATATACCTAGGGGTGGAATTGCTACTGGGTCATATGGTAACTCTCTGTCAAACTTTTTAAGGAACTGTGAAACCCCACCTTTAACAATTTGAGTGCTTACTATGTCCTCGTCATTGTGGTGTTTTCCATGTTAGCTGTAAACTGATTTACTCCTTACAAAAATTATGTGAGGTAATTACTAACTACTCTTATTCCCATCTGACAGATGAAGAAACTGAGGCTCAGAGAAAGAATGTCATCTGTCTACGGTCCCACAATTAGGAAATGGGTGATGGAGCTGGGATCTGAACCCAGGTAGTCTGGCTCCAGAGTTCTTGGAGGAAGAGATGGCCAGGCAGAAATAAAATAATTCTCTCTAAAAAAATGATAATTTCAGATTAGTATATCCATTTTATAGCAGAAGCTTGGATTTTGGCTTGCAGTGAATAATCCTTTTAGTTTAACCAAGTGGTTAAAAGTGCAAACCCTAGGGGCCGGCCTGGTGGCGCAAGCGGTTGGGTGCATGCGCTCCGCTGCGGCAGCCCGGGGTTCGCTGGTTCAGATCCCGGGCGCGCACCGATGCACTGCTTTGGCAGGCCATGCTGTGGTGGCATCCCATATAAAGTGGAGGAGGATGGGCACGGATGTTAGCCCAGGGCCGTCTTCCTCGGCAAAAAAAAGAGGAGGATTGGCGGATGTTAGCACAGGGCTGATCTCCTCACACACACACACACACACAAAAAAAGTGCAAACCCTATAGCCTGACGGCTTGGGCTTGAGTCCAAGCTCTGTTGCTCACTACTTGTATGACCTTGGACAATTTACTTAACCAACATGTGCCTTAGTTACCTCATATGCAAAATGGTTAAATAATGGCATTTTTCTCATAGGGCTGTTGTGAGGATTAAATTGATTTAATACATGTAATGTGCTTAGAATAGGCCTTCTATATATGGTAAGTGCTCAATAAATCTTAAAGAAATATGGACTAGTGCTATCCCAACTTTTTGGATCATGCACCCCATCAGTAAAGCATTGCTGAGCACACCTTCCCAATATAGGTATATTTATTATAAATTACAATCATGTACTATTGACAACCCATATTTAATATTGAGACAGCTTAAGTTGCCTCTTATTTTTTAGATAATACAGAACTTCTAATATTTTCTTCTGTACTCCCCATGGATGACCTTGTGTGCTTCACTCTGATCACTGGCCTAGCCCCAGATGGGGTACCCAGGCCTGGAGTGGGAGCAGAAGTGACTTATCCCAGGTTCTCTAGTACTGCTATGATATAAGGGGGTAGGCCTGTGTCTCTTATGTAGGTAGGGAAAGGGATAGGAGCAGGCAAAATGAATAAGGGACTTCTAGGGGTTACAAACATGAGCTTTTTCTATTAAGGGTTTCCTCAGGGGGAAAGGAAGTACCTGGTTACCTATAAAACAATAAAAATTGTTTCCATTTTATAGACATCTACATCCTCACAGGTAAAGGGAATGGCCTCAGTCTCTTTCTGGGCAGGTATAAAGACCAGGTGAGTGCCAGATGTGATGGGCTCCTTTTATTCCTCAGAATTGAGAACAGCAGAAGAGGCCAGGAAAGACACCCTGCCTCAGCTATGTCAGGCTTCTGACCTCAGTGAGCACAGAGGACATGGTGAGCCCAAAAAGGACAAAGAAAAACTTTCAAGATTCCTCTGGACCATCCTGCCTTTCATTTCAGGGCACAGGGAGCTGCACAGGGCTTTAGCAGCCTTTGAGTCACTACTCTTCAGTCTATAGAAGAGAAAACCGTGATCCGGGAAAACCTCCTTCCCTCTTTGCCTTCTCTGAACCTTACAGTGATTTAGTGTAATAACAATAATAACACCCTTCATTTTATTGAACTATCACTGTTGTAGGTGCTTTACATGTATTAATTTATTTTATCATTGTAACACATCCCTGTGAGGGTCAGAAATTCTTTTGGCCTCAAGAAACAAAAAACTCATCAGGAGAGAGAAGTCAAGATGGCGGCATAGGCAGACTCTGAACTCATCTCCTCCCGCGGACACAGCCAATTTACAACTACTCGTGGAAAAATTACCCCTGAGACAGAACTCAAAACTGGATAAGAGGAACTCCTGCAACAACGGACAATCCTAATTGAGGTAGAAGAGGCAGAAACTCCCTTCTGGAGAGAAAAAATGCCGCCCTCACAAGCCGCCAGCGTCACGGCCGCCTGGGAGCAGCCCACAGGTAAGGAGCCTCCCTGGAGGCGAGAGGCCCTGAGCCAGGGAGTGCCCCCGCTGTGGGCATTCAGTGGACCCAGTACAATCGAGACGAGTGGCATAATATCTGACTTTGCCTGCTACTAAAACATTGGGGAGTAGCCCCAGAAAAGCTGGTTCACAAAGAAATTAAAACCGGCTCTTAAAGGGCCCACATGCAAACTCACCCGTTTCAGAAAGCAACTGAAAATCACCAGAAAGAAAGGTGCACAGTACTTTGGGGAAAAGAGACTCACTTAATAGGCCCTGAGTGCATCTCGGTGAGAAGTGAGACCCCTCCAGCAACTGGGACATTGGCAGCAGCCATTGTTGTGGCCTGGTGTGGGCATGCTGACACAGATGCCATTGGAGCTCTCCCTGAGGCCTGCTAGCCCAGGTCTGCCCCACCCACTAGAGCACTGATTTAATCCAGCTCAGCCAGGGCAGGCAGCCCACCCTAGAGACTGGCCCCACCCAACAACAAGCCCTCAGGCAACTTGTGGGCCTGCATAGATTGGTGACTGGATTCTCTGCAGCCTGGCAACTGAGCCGACTTCAGTGGGGCAGGGCAGGCAAAAGGAGCAGGTGGAGAGTGTGGGGCGGTGGTGGAGTGTGTGGGGCTCCCGTCGTGGAGAGACTGGGTCCGCTTTGGGTGGTCGGGGCGTGAACATGGGGCAGGACTGTGTTGACTGTGTGAGTGGACCTGTCGGTGGCATGGCTTGTCAGCTGCAGAAGACTTGTGCTTTTCAAAGACCCACATAGGGGGTTTGCCCCACCTTCCAAAACCTGAAAAAATTGGGTGCTCCAGTGCCTGAGGCCAGCCCCACCCAGCTGCAATCCTCAGAGAGCTGACAAGAGACCTAAAGGCTGGAGGCTTATAGCAATTGTAAGGCCCTGAGCCTAACAACCTACCACGCTGGGGGCCTACTCACTTAAAAGAAATACTGCAACACAAATGTGGTATTAGAACTTGCAGCCAACTGTGCTGGGGCTCCCCACACCTGATAAAGAGACTGAAGGGCTCAGAACAACTACAAGCAGCTGAGCATTACAACAGCTGGCCAGGAGCATAACTCGGCCTCCCTGGGCGCCTACAGGGAGAGCAAACAGGCCACAACAGAAGGAAACACGTAGCCCACATAGGGGTGACCCCTGGAACTTTGAGAACTGAGGGAAACACACTGCAGGTCTCCTAAGGCATCACTTACATAAGGTCACCTATCCAAGAGCAGGAGACATAGCTGAACTACCTAATATGTAGACACAAGCACAGGGAAAGAGGCAAAATGAGGAGGCAAAGGAATACATTCCAAGTAAGGGAAGAGAACAAAACCACAGAAAAGGAACTACGTGAAACAGAAATGAGCAACCTACCTGACAGAGAGTTCAAACAAAGAGAGTTAAGGATTCTCACTGATGTGGGGAGAAGAATAGATGAACTCAGTGAGAATGTCAACAAAGAAATGGAAGATATAAAAAAGAACCAATCAGAAATGAAGAATACAATACTGGAAATGAATAATTCACTAGAGGGACTCAAAAGCAGAGTGGAAGATACAGAAGAACGGATCTTTGAGCTAGATGAAAGACTAGAAGAAATTACCAAAGCTGAACAGGTAAAAGAGAAAAGAATTAAAAAGAGTGAGGACAGTCTAAGGGACCTCTGGGACAACACCAAACACACTAACATCCATGTTATAGGTGTCCCGGAAGGAGAAGAGCGAGACAAAGGGGCAGAGAATCTATTTCAAGAAATAATAGATGAAAACTTCCCTAACCTAAGAAAGGAAACAGACATCCAGGTACAGGAAGCACAGAGAGCCCCAAACAAGATAAACCCCAAGAGGCCCACCCCAAGACACATCATAATCAAAATGTCCAGAACTAAAGATAAAGAGAGAATCCTAAAAGCCACAAGAGAAATTCAAGTTACATACAAAGGAAACCCCATAAGGCTATCACCTGACTTCTCAGCAGAAACCTTACAGGCTAGAAGAGAGTGGCATGATATATTTAAAGTGCTAAAAGGAAAAAACTTACAGCCAAGAATACTCTACCCAGCAAGGTTATCATTCAAAATGGAAGGAGAGATCAAAAATTTCCCAGACAAGCAAAAATTAAAGGAGTTTGTCACCAAGAAACCAGTGCTACAACAAATGTTAAAGGGACTGATTTAAGGGGAAAAGAAAAGACCACAAATAGGAAAAATTACCTATTTCCATGATAAGAGGGTAATGGATACAAATGCACAAAAAAGAGATTAGATATGATATGAAAAACATAAAAGGAGGGAGGAGGGGAGTTAAACAGTAGAGCTTTCAGACAGAGGGAAAACTAAAGAGACCACCAATTCTGTATAGAAGAAGAAACAAACAGAGAAGGACTACTAAAACACTGAGGAAAAAAAATGGCAGTAAGTACATACTTATCAATAGCTACTGTAAACGTCAATGGACTAAATGCTCCAATTAAAAGGCATAGGGTTGCTGATTGGATAAAAAAACAAGACCCATATATTTGCTGCACACAAGAGACACACTTGAGACTTAAAGACACTCACAAACTGAAAGTGAAGGGATGGAAAAAGATACTCCACGCAAATGGCAATGAAAAGAAAGCTGGGGTAGCAGTACTCATATCAGACAAAATAGACTTTAAAACAAAAACTGTAAAAAGAGATAAAGAAGGGCATTACATAATGATCAAGGGAACAATCCAACAAGAGGATATAACACTTGTAAATATCTACACACCCAATGTAGGTGCAACTAAATATATAAAGCAATTATTAACAGACCTGAAAAGGGAAATAGACAGTAACACAATAATAGTAGGGGACTTTAACACTCCACTTACATCAACAGATAGATCATCCAAACAGAAGATCTATAGGAAACATTGGCCTTAAATGACACACTAGAATAGATGGACCTAGTAGATATATACAGAGCATTCCGTCCAAAAACCGAAGAATACACGTTATTTTCAAATGCACGTGGAACATTCTCCAGGATTGATCACGTATTAGGCCACAAAACCAATCTCCATAAATTTAATAATATTGAAATAATACCAAGCATCTTTTCTGACCACAACGGTATGAAACTAGAAATCAACTATGGGAAGAAAATCAGAAAAGCCACAAATACGTGGAGATTAAACAAAATGCTACTGAACAACGACTGGGTCAATGAAGAAATCAAAGAAGAAATCAAAAAATACCTGGAGACAAATGAAAATGAAAATACGACATGCCAGAATTTATGGGATACAGCAAAAGCGGTTCTAAGAGGGAAGTTTACAGCAATACAGGCCTATCTCAACAGACAAGAAAAATCTCAAATAAACAATCTAACAATGCACCTAAAGGAAATGGAAAAAGAAGAACAAACAAAGCCCAAAATCAGTAGAAGAAGGGAAATAATAAAAATCAGAGCAGAAATAAATGAAATAGAGACCAAAAAAATAGAAAAAATTAATAAAACCAAGAACTGGATCAACAAAATTGACAAACCTTTAGCTAGACTCACCAAGAAAAAAAGAGAGAAGGCACAAATAAGTAAAATCTGAAATGAAAAAGGAGAAATTACAAGAGACACCTCAGAAATACAAAAGATTATAAGAGAATACTATGAAAAGCTATATGCCAACCAATTCGACAATCTGGAAGAAATGGAAAAATTCTTAGAATCATACAACCTTACAAAACAGGATCAAGAAGAAGTAGAGAATTTGAATAGACCAATCACCAGTAAGGAGATCGAAACAGTAATCAAACACTTCCCCAAAAATAAAAGTCCAGGACCAGACGGCTTCCCTGGTGAATTCTACCAAACATTCAAAGGAGACTTAATACTTATCCTTCTCAAACTCTTCCAAAAAATTGAGGAGGGGGGGGAAGCTCCCTAACTCATTCTACAAAGCTGACATTACCCTGATACCAAAACCAGACAAGGACAACACAAAAAAAGAAAATTACTGGCCAATATCACTCATGAACATCAACGCAAAAATCCTCAACAAAATACTTGCAAATGGCATACAACAATACGTTAAAATGATTATACACCATGATCAAGTGGGATTTATTCCAGGGATGCAGGGATGGTTTAACATTCGCAATTCAATCAACATAATACAGCACATTAATAAAATGAAGACTAAAAAACACATGATCATCTCAATAGATGCAGAGAAAGCATTTGACAAGATACAGCATTCATTTATGATAAAAACTCTGAATAAAATGAATATAGAAGGAAAGTACCTCAACATAATAAAGACCATATATGAGAAACCCACAGCTAATATCATCCTCAATTGTGAAAAACTGAAAGTTATCCCTCTAGAGAACGGGAACCAGACAAGGATGCCCACTGTCACCACTCCTATTTAACATAGTACTGGAAGTCCTAGCCAGAGCAATCAGGCAAGAGAAAGAAATAAAAGGGATCCAAATTGGAAATGAAGAAGTGAAACTGTCACTATTTGCAAATGATATGATTTTTATATAGAAAACCCTAAAGAATCCACCAGAAATCTTTTAGAAGTAATAAACGAATATGGTAATGTTGCAGGATACAAAATCAACTTACAAAAATCAGTTGCATTTCTATACACTAACAACGAAGTAGCAGAAAGAGAAATTAAGAATACCATCCCATTTACAATTGCAACAAAAAGAATAAATACCTAGGAATAAACTTAACCAAAGAGCTGAAAGATCTGTACACTGAAAACTATAAAACATTGCTGAAAGAAAGTGAAGAAGGCACAAATAAATGGAAAGATATTCTGTGCTCTTGGATTGGAAGAATTAACATAGTTAAGATGTTCGTACTTCCTAAAGCAATCTATAGATTCAATGCAATCCCTATCAAAGTTCCAACAACATTTTTCACAGAAATAGAACAAAGAGTCCTAAAATTTATATGGAATAACAAAAGACCCCGAATAGCTAAAGGAATCCTGAGAAAAAAGAATAAAGCTGGAGGTATCACACTCCCTGATTTCAAAATATACTACAAAGCTGTAGTAACCAAAACAGCATGGTACTGGCACAAAAACAGACACACTGATCAATGGAATAGAATCGAAAGCCCAGAAGTAAACCCACACATCTATGGACAGCTAATCTTTGACAAAGGTGCCAAGAACATATAATGGAGAAAAGAAAGTCTCTTCAACAAATGGTGTTGGGAAAACTGGATACCCACATGCAGAAAAATGAAAGTAGACCCTTACCTTACACCATACACAAAAATTAACTCCAAATGGATTAAAGACTTGAATGTAAGACCTGAAACTATGAGACTTCTAAAAGAAAACTTAGGCAGTATGCTCTTCGACATCAGTCTTAGCAACATATTTTCAAGCACCATGTCTGACCGGGCAAGAGAAACAATAGAAAAAATAAACAAATGGGACTACATCAAACTAAAAAGCTTCTGCACAGCAAAGGAAACCAACAAAACGAAAAGACAACCTAACAATTGGGAGAAGATATTTGGAAACCATACATCTGCTAAGGGCTTAATCTCCAAAATATATAAAGAACTCCTGCATCTCAACAACAAAAAAACTTCCAACCCAATTAAAAAATGGGCAAAAGACCTGAACAGATGTTTCTCCAAAGAAGATATACAGATGGCCAACAGACACATGAAAAGATGTTCAAAATCATTAACTATCTGGTAAATGCAAATCAAAACTACAATGAGATATCACCTCACGCCCGTCAGAATGGCTATAATTAACAAGACAGGAAACAAGTGTTGGAGAGCATGTGGAGAGTAGGGAACTCTCATACATTGCTGGTTGGAGTGCAAACTGGTGCAGCCACTATGGAAAACAGTATGGAGATTCCTCAAAAAATCAAGGATAGAACTACCATATGATCCAGCTATCCCACTGCTGGGTATTTATCCAAAGAACCTGAAAACACCAATGCATAAAGATACATGCACCCCTGTGTTCATTGCAGAGTTATTCACAATAGCTAAGACTTGGAAGCAACCTAAATGCCCATCAAGGGACGAATGGATAAAGAAGATGTGGTATATATACACAATGGAATACTACTCAGCCATAAGAAACGATGAAATCTAGCCATTTGTGACAACATGGATGGACATTGAGGGTATTATGCAAACTGAACTAAGTCAGAGGGAGAAGGTCAAATACCGTATGATTTCCTTCATTAAGTAGTAGATAATAACAACAATAAACAAACACATAGAGACAGAGATTGGATTGGTGGTTACCAGAGGGGAAGGGGGGAGGGAGGAGGGTGAAAGGGATAATTCGGCATATGTGTGTGGTGATGGGTTGTAATTAGTATTTGGGTGGTGAACATGATGTAATCTATGCAGAACTAGAAGTATAATGATGTACACCTGAAATTTATACAATGTTATAGACCAATGTTACTGCAATAAACAAAAAATTAAAAAAAAAAAAAGAGAGAGGCCAAATCAGCATTTGAAGATGTTCCACCCGCTCACTTCCTTACTGGAGATGCTTAGAATATTATCATCTTTTCTCTTCCCTTTTTTTTAAAAAAAAAAAAAAGTAATGCCTTTAATATTGCACCCCAGTACACATACCTTTCAAAATCAAAGCACTAAATATGCTTTCTACCTGCCATACTCTATTCTTTCCATTCCATTCTATTCCATTCCCTTCCATTCTATCATTTTTTAAAATTCTGGTCAAGCTCAACTAAACTGATATCATGACCCTACAATGTGAAAATAATTTTTCCTGCACTGCTCTGCCTCAAAACCATCACTTCTCTAATGGGATATCTGGGGCACCAAGACAGACCTCCTGGTGCTGTGTCACTCTCTCAGCTTCTGTTGGAAATACCACTATTTGTTTCTTCCCTTTTGTCTAAACATTTCTTATTGAGTCTGATCCAGGAAGGGGAATACCTTATTTGAGATTTCCTGTTTTATACAGCCAGACACAATTCCTAATTGACAAAAGTACCAATGCTTTCAGTGAGCATTTAGAACACTTCACACAATACATAGTGAGGACTAATTCATGTGTCTTAGCTGAATCTCCCCAGGAATCACACCCTCTGATATGAGGGGAGTAAGGAATTTATACAGGGAAGTGAAGGCAGCCAATAAGGGGTGTGCTATTAAATCAGCTACTACAGTAGGCAACTCAAGCTTAATCCCTGGGGAATTTCTGGGGAGAATTGTCAAATACTTTCAAATTATCACACCTGAGGGGCAAGGGAAGCAGGGCATTTATACTCCTACCCCATCAGTCATCAGTTAAGGGTTATTCCCAGGGAAGGCCTTAATTCCCAGGCACTTCTGGCCTGCTATATTCTGGACAAAGTGGGTTCTGGCAGCCTGAGGGCAGCCCTCCAACAAAGATGCAAGTAATGGATATTGAAAGTCAGGTTGGTGTGTACAGTAAATGTAAGGGGAGATGGATGAAACACCAACAGCCTCTGCTATGTGTTAGCTTTCATCGTCATCAATATTATCATTAGCTCTAATATATTCAACAGTTCCTGGGTGTCTGGTCTAGTGCCATGTTGCTACAGGAATGAATGGCAGTGTCATAAGAACCTCAAATGGGGCAGGTCTGAGTTTTAAGCCCAGCTTGTGCATTAACTCTGTGACCCTGATCCTTACCTTTCTCATCAGTAAAATGGGGGAAATATTTATACCTATCCCTTAGAGTTATGGTGAGACTCCATCACAGAACTTAGCACATTAGCAAGTGCTCCATAAATGCTAGCTAGTATTTATTAATAATAAAAAAGATTTTGAGTTGATCCTGTGGTTTAATCTATGAAATGGGTAAAGTATACATGCCTATATGTATGGGGCTGGAAATGAGCGTGGGCTACCTTAGCTAAGGCTGAACAGGAGACAGAAGGTATGGAATCCAGTGACCAGGAAGTTGGACATTTAGGAGGGATCTGGCTGAAGCTCTGCTTGTGGTTGGTTTGCTACCAGAGCTTGGAAGCTCCCATTTCTTATCCCAAGAATACACACTTACAGAGGAATTTGTGCTTGAAGGTGATTTACCACTCCATAAGCACCAGGTAGATAGGAGCAGTATCTAATTTGTTCACCTGTATATCCTAGAGCCTGGAAGTGTTAGACATGCAAGCAAATATTTGTTGGATTAATAAAGAAATGAATATGAAATGATATACAGAGCCTTTTACTCAATCTGACCTAATCTACCAGGATTTTAGTCATGCTATTCCCTCCATTTGGAATACTCTTTATTCCTCTTCCCAACCTCTGCCTCATGCCTTTTCCACATGTGTGTAGAATTTATCCTAGCCCAAAGAGAAGTCTGGCCTTTGCCCTCAGCTTCTGGGAGGTAATCTCTAAACCCTTGGAATATCATGTCTGATAGGAGTGTTTTTGTTTGCCTGGGGGTGTTGGGTCACCTGATAGTCTAACAACGTGATTTAGGGTAAGTTTTTTGGTGACACCAACAATGTGATTTAGGGTGAGGTTTTTGGCCACACCAACAATGTGATTTAGGGTAGGAGCTCTGAGTTACCTAGCATCAGCTCACGTCCTGAGGAGACTGGAGACTGAGATTAGCCACAGGGGCAGTGATGGAGCCCCAATAAAATCTCTAGAAGCTTGGGTGAGCTTCCCTGATTGGCAATATTCCATGCATATTGTCGTATATTGATGCTGAAAAAGTAACACTGTCCTGACTTAACAGGGAGAGGACAACTGAAGCTCACCATTTGGTACTTTCTTGGACTCTGCCCTGTGCTTCTTCCCTTGGCTGATTTTAATCTATATCCTTTAGGTTTCATAAACCATAACTGTGAGTATAACAGCAAGTTCTGTGAGTCTTTTTAGTGAATTATCAAACCTAAGTGTGGTCTTGGGGACACCTGGACTTGCAATTGGTGTCAGAAGGGAGGGTGGTCTTGTGTGGACTACTCCCTCTAACTTCTCAGTTGCTCTAATCTGCACAACATGGTAAAATTTCCCCTGTCTTCTAAGTTCAAACCTTTCCTTTTTTGGTAGAGATTTCTAATATTCATACATATCTAGTTCTCCTGCCCTTCTGAGTTTATAGAACTTTTAGTTTTCTGTTCCCTTGAAATTGAGTGAGGCCATGTGCTGAAAGCAGAGTTAGAGAATTTAACTGTGAGAAACACTCCAGGGTTCTCTCTCCAGCTGTGATGATTATGGCAGTCTGTGTTGAGATGGAGGTGTAGTAAGGCAGAAGCAGCCCACATTGTGCATTATCACACGGAGGATAACTGCTCTGCAGAGTCACCTGACCCCACAGCAGAATTTGCATGAGCAAGAAATAAACTCTTGTATGTTAAGCCATTCAGATTTGGGGAATATCTGTTACTGAAGCACAACCAAACTTATCCTGACCGATTACAGAGATCTCCCTCAATCAGAACTAATCACTCCATTCTCTGAGTGCCTCTAGGCCCCCATCCATCCCTGTTATGGCCCATGCTTATATGTTCTCACTAAACTCTGTGGATTTTATTTTAGTCATCTTGGTATCCCTAGTGTACCTACCACAAGGCCTGGCGCAGATTACGTAGTCAGGATATATGGGTTAAATCTAATTCAGCTGGTTGGCAGCAGGACTGTGGAGAGTATGGCTATTGTGGAGATGAGCATAGCCTCACCTAGGAAGCTGCCTTAGATGACCTATTGGTGAACTAAGTAGAATAGAGGCTTCTGAAGAACACTCTATGCCCATGTAGCATCCCTCTTTTACTCTTCCCCAACTATACGAGAAAACAGTATCTATGTGATACTCACAGCCTACTAGAGAAGGATGTCACAGACCAAGACAAAAATGGGAGAGATGGAGCCAAAATAGTGTGCTTCCAGGGGACATTTATCTTACCTCCAACTCGTCCCTCTTCAACTGTGTTGCAAACCCAGCTGGTCTAATCTACCTATGGTCAGGCTGAACTGTTGTCCTGCAGGTGGTGGGACTTGGGGGAATGCTGGAAGTCTCATTTTGTTATCTTGGGCCTGGCAGGTAAAGACCTGGGCAAGGAAGATCTACCTCATCAGGCCCATATACTGGTCAGGACAGAAGCCTCTGGGAGCCAGGGCTGATCAGGTCAACATGAATAAGGACATCCCAAAGGGTCCAAAAGCTAAGTGGGCCAAGCAGCACAGTGATGGCTTCAGTGACTGAAACACTGAAGTAAGCCAAAGTCCACAGCAGAGACGTTGGTCCTCCTCCCATTTGCTCTTGGTACTAGAGACAAAAGAACCTATGGCTGCAGTCACCTGTTGGAGGCCTAGATTAGAGAACCTAAGAGTGAGGGCTCTCAAGAAAAGTACAGGGAGTGAGACTCATTCACATGTTGGTACCAGCTTATTCCACATTCTTGCTTCTAAGCCCCCAACCCACGCCTCCCCCAGGAACACTCTGAGAGTGAGAAGCTCTGAGATCAGTTTGAATGAGGGTGGAGGATAGAAGAAGAATACTCACAAGCTGGATAACCTTGACTGATCACTTTAAATGAGCCCCTAGCTTCCCCTGTGTGAAATGTGGTTAATAATCCCATGGCCAAATGGTTGTCATAAGGATTAAATGAGACCCTATATACGGTAAGGTCATTGAAAATAGGATGAACTGTTGTCTTTAGACAAGCCATAAGTCTCTTCCATTAGACCTGGTGGAAGCCCTCCAAGGATAGAGATAGGTCAGGGATGACTTGTTCTAGGAAGACACCTTTCCTGGAAGCTGGGATGAGTTTCCTCTCTCCATTCTAGTTCTGGCCGTCTGGGAACACCACAAACACATCTCTCCTCACCCCTGAGTCTCCAAAAGATCCTGAGGAAAGTAGAGCAAGAAGCCATCATCCTCGACACAATGACCTTGGGATGGGCTAAGGCCCTGTGCTCCTCCTCTTTGAAGCCCTCCTGAAAATGATACTTGAAATCCACTGCCCCTTCTGCCCCTAGTCAAAGGGAGAAACTTAATAATTAGAGAAGGTAAATTGAAAACTTATTAATTAGAGAGGCAAGTGGCACTCTCATCAGTGAATATAAGGTGCTTTGTAATAAAACCGAGGGCAGGAAGTGGGTACATGCTCTTAGCAAATAAGTTTCTAAGTAGTAGAGCCATTATTTATGGTAATAAATAATACAGATTTATCATGTGCACCATATGGGGCTCTTAGAAATAATTCTTCTGGTGATGAGACATGTTTGATTTTAGGTACCTTAGGAGAGAACCAGCTGCATCCCAGTGTAAGACACACACCATTTGTTTTCCCACTCTCCTCTCTAGAATCTTCAGAAGGTAATCAGGGAGCACTGAGACCAGATGCAGTCCTCTTGCTCTACAGGAGGTAATTGAGATTCACCTCTGGAAGCTGAAAAGGCTGAGAATTCACAAGACGTAGAAGGGACTGCTGAGAACTGAGCCTTCTGAGTTTGCTGGAGAGAAATGGCAGACCCCATGGAAAAGGGAAAGGGTGAGGACAGTAGAAAAAGAGGTTAAATGAGGAGAGAGCCAAGAAATGGAGAAAAGGTAAAGGTTATTGAAGGAGAGGGTTTAATCATCACTTTCTCCAAATCTAAGGGGGGGCAGATCCTGAAGGCCTAGACAGACAGGGCTCACACCCTAACCCAGAGGCACAACACCTACTCTTCCTCTCAACTCTGTAGCTTAGAACAATTATCTGGACCCTTTCAGTAAATCAGTACTTTATTAGTGTCAGTGTTTAGTTGCTCTGGAGAAAGGCAGGTGAAGCAGTGCCAGAACAGACACACTATTGTGTCTCTGATGTGCAGCCTTGTGGGCACATGGGGGCCTTGTGGGCAGCAAGGAGTATCTACGTGCACGTGATATCATGATGAAAAAAACAGTAAGGTCACTCCACTCACATTGGGATGTGAATAAAGAATGTGTCTGTCTCTGAGGAGATAAGACTGGAAGCATTAGGAAAGAACTAGAGGTGTGGGATTCCTAAGTGATATGGCCTCTGGCTGGGTCCATAAGCAACTTTTAAGCTCCCATGAGTACCCAGGGCAGGTACTGAACTTGCAGCTGCAAGAAAAAGTAGCAAGGTCAGGAATGGTCCTCCAAGTCTTGTCAAAGGGCCCGGTGACAGGAAGGACTGCCCCATTCATTAAGACATTTGAAGTGCCCCTGGTTACAGGATCAAACTTGGTTCTTATGGCCTACTCTTTCAGAAAGGGCATGGAAGGTCAAAGACAGTCCATGGGATGCCTGGCAATGGAACAGCACGGCTGGCAGGCCAAGACTAGGTTGGGGTAAGCAGCTCCCCACCAGGCAAATCACCTTTATTTTGCAATTGGTAAAACACACACCACACACACGCACAAAATGGCACGACAGCTATACCTACAGGGGTCTTTTTACTTCTTTTATTGAATTCCATAAATATTTTCATAAGGCTTTCTGTCATTACAACATCATATTTTTGTTGTTAAACATCTTTTTAAACACACAACTTTGACACTTGTTTGACAGGGTCAAACAGTCAGATAGAAGAAATGAAATAATAAACTGGCAAATGCAGAGCAGTAGGGGTAATCAAAATCACTGTTGTCTTTCCATCTACCCCAGCCCACCCCATCCCCAAAGCACTAAAAGATCACTATTTGGCTTCACACTAGAATTGTTACAACTCTCTTGTTGCTGCCCTTATAAATCCAGTAGAGATATACATATATAGAGAGAAGGGGAGAGAGGGAGAGAGAAAGAGGAGTTGGATTTCTGTGTTAGGACCATCCCACAGCAGGGCCCAAAGAACACACTAGCAAAGCCTTTTGGAGAGCAAATGCAGGCCTCATTGAGTTGATGAAAGGGGAGCTCAGGCCTTGCAGAAACAGAGATTTACAGAGTTCTTGGGGATAGCACTGCTGTGGGGACACAGAATAGGCTTGGACCCTGAGCCCAGGTAATGGGATTCGCCTTGGGGCTGTTGGTCACTGGTCTGCTTTGCTGCCATAGGCTGGGGGAACACTCCAACTAATGGAAACCTGACTTCTTGTTGTTTTTACAAGTTATTGGTATCTGACGAGGCCAGTGGGTTGGGTGGATGAGAAGTGGGTGGCGAGAGGTGATATCCCTGATCCTGGAGCTCTGGGAAAAGGCCCAGAGGAACAGGTGGGACAAGGGAACTTGGCCAAGAGATGTTGTAGGTCCAGGGACTTGTCCAGGCATCCCCTCTTCTTGTGCCCTCAGCCCCTGGAGAAACATATCAAGGCCAAGCCTAGTGGGGAAGAATGGAAAGTAGGAAAAGAATGTATACTCAAGGGAGGCGTACACAGCCACTGAAACACATTTTCTTTGCCAAGGCCATTTTAGCTTAGGCACTGGGTACCAGGTTCCTTGTGAAGGGGGCTTAAGTAGCTAGGATATGTGCTGAGCAGTGGTGGCCAGTCCCGAGCCCCAGCCCTCTGCTCAGCTCAGGTTTATCCTTGGCTTACTCCACAAGTCTGATTTGGCTGTAGTGGAATGGAATCTTAAACAGTTTGTAATTTGATTCCTACAGAGGAAAAATTACCAGGCTAGGCAGGGCCTGATTTAAGTAAGGAGGCATAGAGCAGCAATCAAGCCAGCTATGCTGAGGGCCCCATGCATCCATGGCTGCTGCTCAGTAAGCTGAAGTCCTTTCATGATGAAGTCTTCTCCCATGGGGTCCAGGACAGACTCAATCTCCAGATTCTTTGTTAGAGTGGCTCTCCATAGCAGGGCCCATCCTCACTCCTTTGTACTCCACTCTCCTCACTCTTCAAGGTCTATCAACCCAAGGAGCCATGTGGGGAGGAGGAACAGGTACTCCTGCACCCATAGGGAGCCTGCCTCTTTGTGGGAGAGGTTAGTTTTTCCCAAGTGTAAAGCCTGCCAAAAATGAGCCAGAGGGTAGCATCTTTGCCTCAGACCCTTTATCCACAGGGAAAAGGGCTTCTCATTTACTTGCTTCAAATTTCCTGGGATGGGATAATGTTGGAAACATGGCCTTCTTTGAGTGCTTTAACTATGCCAATACCAACAATTCTCCTGTGCCAGGAGAACAGGAGAAAGAAGGAAGACAGGGAGAGGGGAAGGAAGAAGCCATGGAATACTGTCCATGCAATTTGCTAACAATGGGGGAAGTCTCACATAACTTGAGTGGTAGGAACCACAGGTACATATCTTGGGCCAAGGCTGTCTCTTCCATGCCCATCCCTGTTCTTACTATAAGAGGTTACTATCAGCCTTGAATCCTGTCCAGGTCAATAATTTGAAGGCAGCTGATGATCTTGGTCAGGTGGGCTCTGTCTTGACCCCTCCATAGATTCCTATAAATGCTGCCTAAACAATCTGCAAATGGAAGCAGGAACGGCCAGGTCCCTGAACCGACTGCGGTCGGGAGCCCTGCCTGAAACCTACTTGGTGCTAGAGGCAGTCGAATCTCTCCCCCAAGAGGCAGAGTCTCAGCCTCTTTGCTTCTAGTTCAGATATTTTAGGTTAGGGGAGGGACAGGCCTAGAAGGAACACCATAACCAAAGCAGCTTGAAGAAGAGAATAATTGGCCCAAACTAAACCCCAGATACAAAATTCTCATGACCCAGCAGTGCAGCAACATGGGAACCCCCAGTGCTAGGGGAAAAAAAAAAAAAAACAGCCCAAATGCAGAATGTTCCCTGAACAGAAGTCCTCTCCAGCATCATTATACTCAGACACTCCCTTGTTTCTGTTTGCTTCTGATCCCTCTACAACACCTAAAATACAGTGAAAGCAATAGAAATATCGAGCAGTTATGTCACAGGGCACAAAAGATCATCTCCAGACTGGCACGACTGAGGACAGAAGACGCAGGAAAAAGGCTGTTTGGGGCAACTGCAGGGCTGCAAAAACATTCGCAGATGGTCAGCTGAGGAAGAGGAGAAAGGGGATTCTCCCTTTACCCAGTGAAAAGGAAAAGGAAAAAAAATTCCAAACTCCCAAACTCCACCACATCAAATTAAATTCAAAAGTCACCAAGATCAGTATCATCAGGAAAGAAAAAACCAATACAAACACATCTATGGTAATAATGACAAGTCAATGAATCACTCACAGGGGAGCAAAGAGATTATCTCAACAAGAAAAGGAACAAATAGAAATGTCAATTTCTCAAAGTAAAGGGGTGGGAGATAAGGTAAGAATGGAAAACTTTTAAGAAGGGGTCACATGTTTGGAAGTCATTGGTACCTCTTCCTACCAACTACGGATTTCACTTCCCCAAAACAACAGACAACGTTTTTGGTCCTTGTGTGTGTGTGCGTGTGTGTGCGTTTGTGTGTGTGTGTACACACTCAAGGGTCTGTGTGTGTGTGTGTATATATATCTACATACATATATACATACATACACATGTATGTAGATATATATATAAATTTGAACAGTGCTTCTCCGAAAAAAGGTCCATCTATAAATATAATTTTATTTACTTTATTTCAAAATTATCTGCCTCCCTGTAGGTATTATTTTTTGAAGGGGGTTAACCTGCTGAAGTTTTGCCAGAATGGTGACTGGCTGCGCTTGGGTTCGGTGAACTCAAAGACTTGCGACTGAGCGATGCCATCAGGGACCAGGTACTGGCCTTGGTTTAACGGGTCCTGCGGTGGTTGGTAGGAAGGAGGAACTGAGCGGGCAGAGTTGACACCTAGAGTAGATGGGAGACCAAAGGGAAAGGGTATAAGTTAAATAGCAAGGGGCTTCTCCAATCACCCAGTGACCATTGTGTGCCAACAATTCAACGCAGTCTATTTTAGAGGGTGTGAACTGGAATTGAAAATCATCCAAAAGAATTCCATTTCTTAACAGATTTTGGAGTGGTGCCACAACACACACTTTCCCATCTACTCAGGTATCATTGAGAAACATGGGGTGTTGCCATCAGCCATTTTACGTATGAGGACACTGAAACGTGGAGGGAAATGTAATACCCAATGTCACAAAGCAAGGGCTAGAACCCACATTCTTTGACTTCTCAGTTCAGAACTCTTTCCAAGAGACCATAATCCATTATGCAAGGCTTGGTCCTGCAAATAACCAAACAATCTCCATTTAACTTCAGAGGACTTTGGTTTTCTTCCTCCTCAACTCCCCCACTAGAAGTGTCAAAAGAGCCTGGTTAAGAGCTACTGACTTCAGGGCAGGTCTTTGAGGTGAAATGGTTTTCTCAAAGCTAAGATACAAGTGATCCAGTGTTCTACACCAGGTTGAGAGTGATGAAATCATATTTAACAGGGAAGAAACATTGGTAGTTGAGGGAGAAAGCAAATTCACCACTAGAAGATATGATACATGGAACACAAGGAAGACTTGGACTATAGCTGTGACCTTTCAAAAGGAATGCTTCAGTGACTTCTCAACTTTCATAGGAGGGCTTGCAACTATCAAAGCAAAATTCACATGAACAAAGGATTCCAGGAACTAGGGGGCCTAAACTTAAAGTTTAATCCTAATCTATATTCAGAACAAAATAGGCCGAGGCATGGGCCGACCCTGTGGCCTAGTGGTTAAGTTTGGCGTGCTCTACTTCGGTGGCCCAGGTTCGATTCCAGGTATGGACCTACGCCACTTGTTGGCGGCCATGCTGTGGCAGCAACCCACATATAAAATAGAGGAAGACTGGCACAGATGTTAGCTCAGGGTGAATCTTCCTCAAGCAAAAAAAGAGGAAGACTGGCAACAGATGTTAGGTCAGGATGAATCTTCCTCAGCAGTGGGAAAAAAAAAAAAGGCTGTGTCATATAGCATGATTCAGAATTCAAGGAAGACCTCTCTGCTGCTCCCAAATACCTTGCTCATCTGTTGGCCAGCGTCTGAAATTTCAACATTACAGCTTCTTTGTTTGCCTGTGTTTGATGACTTGATTTCATTACCCTGAAAGTAGTGTCATATTAAGTCATCATCAGCCATTGGCACTTCAGTGGAAAAGAACCAGTTCTTTTCTAAAAGCCAGTATTTTTTTGTTTTTGTTCTTATTTTTGTTTTCTAGCTTTATTGAGATATAATTAACATATAAGGTGTAAGTTTAAGGTGTGCAACATGATGATTTGATACACATATATATTGCAAAATGATTACCACAATAAGGTTAGTTAGCACATCCATCACCTTACATAATTACCTTTTTTTGTGGTAAGAACATTTAAGAACTACCCTCTTAGCAACTCTCAAGTATATAATAAAGTATTAGTAACTACAGTCAACATACTGTACATTATATACCCAGAACTTCTTCATCTTATAACATCTTATAAGTTTGTGCCCTTTGACCAACATCACTCCACTTCCCCCAACCCCAGCCCCTGGTAACCACCAATATACTTTCTGTTTCTATAAGTTTGCCTTTTTTAGATTCTACATAAAAGTGAGATCATATATTATTTGTATTTTTCTGTCTGACTTATTTCACATAGCATAATGCCCTCAAAGTGTATCCATGTTTCCATTAAGGCTAGGATTTCCTTCTTTTTATGGTTGGATGATATTCCATTGTATATATATACATCACGTTTATTTTATCCATTCACCCACCGAATGTCATGTAGGTTGTTTCTATGTCTTGCCTATTGTGAATAATGCTGCAATGAACATGGAGGTGCAGATATCTCTTTGAGATCTTGATTTCATTTCCTTCTCATAAATACTCAGAAGTGGGATTGCTGGATCAGATGGCCGTTCTATTTTTAATTTTTTGAGGACTTGCCATACTGTTTTCATAGTGGCATACCAATTTACGTTCCCACCATCAATGCAAAAGGGTTCTTTCTTTTCTCCACATCCTTGCCAGCACTTGTTATCTCTTGTCTTTTTGATAACAGCTACTCTAACAGATATGAAATGATATCTCATTGTGGTTTTGATTTGCAGTTCTCTGATGATTAGTGATGCTGAGCACCTTTTCTTGTAAGTGTAGATCATTTATATGGCCATTTGTATGTCTTATTTGGAAAAATGTCTATTCAGGTCCTTTGTCCATTTTTAATTGGACTATTTATTTGCTACTGAGTTGTATGAGTTACTTATATATTTTGAATATTAATCCTCTATCAGATATATAGTTTGCAAATATTTTCTCCCATTCCATACGGTGCCTTTTCATTCTATTGACTGTGTCTTTTGATGTGCTGAAGCTTTTTAGTTTGACGTAGCTCCATTTATTTATTTTTGTTTCTGTTGTTTGTGCTTTTGGTGTCAGATCAAAAAACTCATTGACAAGACCAACGTCAAGGAGTATTTTCCCTATGTTTTCGTCTAGGATTTTTATGGTTTTAGGTCTTACACTTAAGTCTTCAATCCATTTTGAGTTAATTTTTATGAGTAAGACAGGGGTCCAATACATTCTTTTGCATGTGAATATCCAATTCTACCAAGACCAGTTATAGAAGAGACTAACCTTTCCTCACTGAGTATTTTTGGCCTCCTGACAAATACTAGTTGACTATAAACGTGGGTTTATAATTGGGCTCTCAATTCTGTTCTATTGGTCTATAAGTCAGTCTTTATGCCAATGTCATACTGTTTGATTACTATAGCTTTGTAATAAAGTTTGAAATCAGGAAGCATGATGCCTCTAGCTTTGCTCTTCTTTCTCAGGATTGCTTTGGTTACTTGGGGTCTTTTGTGGTTTCATATGAATTTTATGATTGTTTTATCTACTTCCAGGAAAAATGCCATGGAATTTGAGATAAGGATTACATTGACTTTACAGATGGCTTTGGATAGTACAGACATTTTCACAATATCAATCTCTCAATTCATAAACACCAAATACATTTCCATTTATTTGTGTCTTCTTCAATTTCTTTCATAAATGTCTAATAGTTTTCAGTGTAGAGATCTTTAACTTCCTTGGTCAAATTTATTGCTAAGTATTTTATTCTATTTTGTGCTATTGTAAATGGGATTGTTTCTTTAATTTCTCTTTTAGATGTTCATTGCTAGTGAAACACAACTGATTTTTGTACATTGATTTTGTATCCTGAAACATTACTGATTTCCTTTATTATTCTAATATTATTATTTCTCAAGAGAGTCTTTAGAATTTTCTATATATAAAATCATGTCATCTGCAATTTTTCTTCTTCCTTTCTGACTTATTTTTCTTTCCTGATTGCTCTGGCTAGAACTTCCAGCACTATGTTGAATAAGAATGATGCGAGTTGGCACCCTTGTCTTGTTCTTGATCTTAGAGGAAAAGCTTTCCAATTTTCACCATTGAGTATGATGTTATTAGCAATGGGCTTGTCATACAACACATTGATTATATTGAGGTACATTCTTTGTATACCCAATTTGAGTTTTTATCATGAAAGTATGTTGAATTTTGTCAAATGCTTTTTCTGCATCTATTGAGATGATCACTGATTTTTATCTTTCATTCTGTTAATGTGGTGTATCACATTTATTTATTTGCATATGTTGGATGAATCCCACTTGATGATGGCGTATGATCCTTCTAATGTGCTATTGAATTCAGTTTGCTAGTATTTTGTTGAGAATTTTTGCATCTATATTCACCAGGGATATTGGCCTGTATTTTCTTATAGCGTCTTTACTTTGGTGTCAGGGTATACTGGCCGCTTAAAATGAGTTTGGGAGTGTTCCTTTCTCTTCAATTTTTTGGAAGAGTTTAAGAAGGATTATTGTTAATTCTTCTGTAGATGTTTCATAGAATTAACCAGTGAAACCATCTGGTCCTGGGCTTTTCTTTATTGGGAGGTTTTTGATTACTGTTTCAATCTTCTTATTTTTATTAGTCTTCTCAGATTTTCTATTTCTTTTTCTCCCCAGTTTTATTGAGATATAACAGACATATTACATTATATAAGTTTTAAGGTGTACAACATAATGATTTAATATATGTATATGCTGTGAAATGATAACTACATTAAGGTTACTTAACATCCATCACCTCATATAGTTACACATTTGTTTTCTTTTGATGAGAACTTTTAAGATCTACTCTCTTAGCAACTTCCAAATGTACAATACAGTATTAACTTCAGTCACCATGCTGTATATTACCTCCCCAAAACTTATTTATTTTATAAGTGGAATTTTGCACTTTTTTACCACTTTTACCCATTTCTTCCACCCCACACCCCCTGCATCTTGCGACCACCAATCTGTTCTCTGTTTCTAAGAGTTCAGTTTTACTATTCCATATATTGAGAACATACATTATTTGTATTTTTCTGTCTGAATTATTTCACTTAGTGTAATATCCTCCAGGTTCATCCATGATGTGGTAAAAGGCAGGATTTCCTTTTTTTATGGCTGAATAATAGGTCATTGCGTATGTATATGTGTGTGTGTGTCACATTTATTTTATCCATTCATCTGTCAAAGGACATTTAGTTTGTTGCCATATCTTGGCTAAACTCTTCAAGATCCTGATTTCATTTCCTTTGGATATATACCCAGAACTGGAATTGCTGGATCATATGGTAGTTCTATTTTTAATTTTCTGAGGAACTTTCATACTGTTTTCCACAATGGCTGTACTAACTTACATTCCCACTAACAGTGTACAACTGTTCCCATTTTTCCACATCCTTGCCAGCACTTATCACTTATCTTTTGATAAGAGCCATTTTAACAGGTGTGAGCTGGTATCTCACTGTGGTTTTGACTTGCATTTCCTGATGATTAGTGATGCTGAAAACCTTTTCATGTACCTGTTGGCCATTTGAAGCTTTCTTTGGAAAAATGTCTATTTAGGTCCTTTGCCCATTTTTAAATTGGATTATTTGTGGGGTTTTTTTGCTATTGAGTAGTATGAATTCCTCATATATTAACCCCTTCCCATATGTGCTTTGCAAATATTTTCTCCCATTCCATAGGTTGCCTTTTCATTTTGTTGATTTTAGCTGTGCTGAAGCTTTTTAGTTTGATGTAGTCTCACTTGCCTATTTTTTGCTTTTGTTGCATGTGCTTTATGTATCATATCCCAAAATTCACTGCCACGACCAATGTCAAGAAGCTTTTTCCCCATGTTTTCTTATAGCAATTTGTTGGTTTCAGGTCCTATATTTAAGTCTTTAATCCATTTCAAGTTAATTTCTGTGAGTGGTCTAAGTAAGATAGGGGTCTAGTTTCATTCTTTTGCATGTGAATATCCAATTTTCTCAGAACCATTTATTGAAGAGACTGTCCTTCTCCGTTGAGTATTTTTGGCTCCCTTGTCACACATTAGTTGACCATATATGGATGGGTTTATTTCTGGGCTCTAGATTCTCTTCCATTCGTCTATGTTTTTGTATTTTCCCCAGTACTATACTGCTTTGACTACTATAGCATTGTAATATAGTTTGAAGGCAGAAAGTGTGATGCTTCCAGCTTTGTTCTTTCTCAGAACTACTTTGGCTATTCAGAGTCTTTTACAGTTCCAAACAAATTTTAGGATTGTTTTTCCTATTTCTGTTTAAAAAAAAAGTGCCAATGGAATCTTGGTAGGGAATGCATTGAATCTACAGATGGCTTTGGGTAGTACAGACATTTTAACAATATTAATTCTTCCAATCCAGGAACAAAGGATATCTTTCATTTTTGTGTCTTCTTCTATTTCTTTCATAAATGTCTTCAAGTTTTCAGTGTAAACATCTTTCACCTTCTAGTTAGATTTATTCCTAAGTATTTTATCGCTTTTGATACTAATGTAAATGGATTGTTTTCCTTATTTCTTTTTCAGATAATTCATTGTTTGCAGATAGAAATATCACTAAGTCTTGTACGATGATCTTGCATCCTGCAACCTTCCTGAATTCACTGATTAGATCTACCAGTTTTTTGGTGGAATCTTTAGGATTTCCTATATATAAAAACTTTTCATAGGCAAACAGAGTCAATTTTACATCCTCATTTCTGATTCGGACACTTTTACGTCTTTTTCTTGTCTGATAGCTCTGGCTAGGACTTCCAGTACTGTGTTGAATAGGAGTGGTGAGAGTAGGCACCACTGTGTTGTTCCTGATATTAGAAGGATTGCTTTCAACCTTTCACCACTGAGTAAATGTTAGCTGTGGGCTTGTCATATATGGCCTTTATTATGTTGAGGTACATTCTTTCTACACCTAATTTGTTGAGAATTTTTGTCATGAAAGAATGTTGAATTTTGTCAAATGCTTCTTCAGCATCTATTGAGATGATCATCTGATTTTTATCTTTCTATCAATGTAGTGTATCACATTTGTTGATTTGCATATGTTGAACCATCCTTGCATCCTAGTGATGAATCCCACTTGATAATGGTGTATGATTCTTTTCATGAACTGTTGAAGTTGGTTTGCTAGCATTTTGTTGAGAAATTTTGAATCTACATTCATCAGGGATACTGGACTGTAGTTTTCCTTTGTTGTAGTGTCCTTATTCTAGCTTTGGTATCAGTGTAATGCTGACCTCATAAAATGAGTTTGGGAGTGTTCCCTCCTCTTCAATTTTTTGGAAGAATTTGAGAAGGACTGGAGTTAATTCTTATTTAAATATTTGGTAAAATTCAGCTGTGAAGCCATCCGTTCCTGGACTTTTCTTTGTTGGGGGTTTTTTGATTACTGATTCAATCTTATCACTCAATATTGGTATGTTCAGATTTTCTATATCTACATAATTAAGTTTTGGTACATTGTATGTTTCTTGGAATTTATCCATTTCTTCTAGGTAATCCAACTTGTTGGTGGATAACTGTTCACAGTATTCTGATTCTTTCTATTTCTGTGGTATCATTTGTAATATCTCCTCTTTAATTTCTGATTTTATATATTTGAGTTTTCTCTTAATTAGTCTACCTAAAGATTTGTCAATTTTGTTTATCTTTTCAAAAAACAGCTCTTAATTTCATTGATCTTTTCTATTGTTTTTCTGGTCTCTATTTCATTTATTTTTGCTCCAATCTTTGTTATTCTCTTTTTTCTGTTAACATTTCACTTTTTTCTTCTTTTTCTTGCTCCTTGAGGTGTAAAGTTAGATTCTTTATTTAAAATCTTTCTTTTTTCTTAGTGTAGGCATTTATGGCTATAAACTTCCCTCCTAGAACTGCTTTTGCTGTATCCCATAACTTTTGACATGTTGTGTTTCCATTTTCATTTATCTCAAGATAATTTTTTTTTCTGGTTAATATATTTTTTTTATTGATGTTTTAATGGTTTCTAACATTGTGAAATTTTGGGTTGTACATTTTTGTTTGTCCATCACCACATATATGACTCCCTTCACCCCTTGTGCCCACCCCCCACCCCCACTGCCCTGGTAACCACAGTCCAGTTTTCTCTGTCCATGTGTTGGTTTATATTCCACATATGAGTGAGATCATACAGTGTTTGTCTTTCTCTTTCTGGCTTATTTCACTTAACATAATACGCTCCAGGCCCATCCATGTTGTTGCAAATGGGATGATTTTGTCTTTTTTTTTATGGCTGAGTAGTATTCCATTGTATATATATACCACATTTTCTTAATCCAATCATCAGTCGAGGGACACTTGGGTTGCTTCCACTTCTTGGCTATGGTGAATAATGCTGCAATGAACATAGGGGTGCATAAGCCTCTTTGGATTGTTGATTTCAGGTGCGTTGGATAGATTCCCAGTAGTGGGATGGCTGGATCATAGGGCATCTCTGTTTTTAATTCTTTGAGGAATCTCCATACCGTGTTCCATAGAGGCTGCACCAATTTGCATTCCCACCAGCTGTGTATGAGGGTTCCTGTTTCTCCACATCCTCTCCAACATTTGTTGTTTTTTGTCGTGGTGATTTTAGCCATTCTAACAGGCGTGAGGTGGTATCTTAGTGTTGTTTTGATTTGCATTTCCCTGATGATTAGTGATGTTGAGCATCTTTTCGTGTGCCTATTGGCCATCTGTATATCTTTGTTGGAGAAGTGTCTGTTCATCTCCTCTGCCCATTTTTTGATTGGGTTGTTTGTTTTTTTGTTGTTCAATTGTGTGAGTTCTTTATATATTATGGAGATCAACACCTTGTCAGATGTATGTTTTGCAAATATTCTCTCCCAGCTGGTTGGTTGTTTGTTCATCTTGATTCTGGTTTCATTTGTCTTATAAAAGCTCTTTAGTCTGATAAAGTCTCACTTGTTTATTTTTTCTTTAGCTTCCCTAGTCTGGGTAGGCATGTCATCCAAAAAGATTCCTTTAAAACCAATATCAAATAGTGTGTTGCCTATATTTTCTTCTATGAGTTTTATAGTTTCAGGTCTCACCTTCAGGTCTTTGATCCATTTTGAGTTAATTTTTGTGAATGGCGATAGCACATGGTACACTTTCATTCTTTTGCATGTGGCTGTCCAGTTTTCCCAACACCATTTATTGAAGAGACTTTCCTTTCTCCATTGCATGTTCTTAGCACCTTTGTCGAAAATTAGCTGTCCGTATATGTGTGGTTTTATTTCTGGGCTTTCAATTCTGTTCCATTGATCTGTGTGCCTGTTTTTGTACCAGTACCATGCTGTTTTGATTACTATTGCTTTGTAGTATGTTTTGAAGTCAGGGATTGTGATGCCTCCTGCTTTGTTCTTTTTCTTTAGGATTTCTTTAGCTATTCGGGGTCTTTTGTTGCCCCATATAAATTGTAGTATTCTTTTTTCTATTTCTGTGAAGAATGTCATTGGGATTCTGATTGGGATTGCATTGAATCTGTAGATTGCATTAGGTAATATAGACATCTTAACTATGTTTATTCTTCCAATCCACGTGCATGGGATATCTTTCCATTTCTTTATGTCATCATGGATTTCCCTCAATAATGTCTTGTAGTTCTCATTGTATAGGTCCTTCACCTCCTTGGTAAGATTTATTCCTAGGTATTTTATTCTTTTTGATGCAATTGTAAATGGTATTATCTTTTTGAGCTCTCTTTCTCTTAGTTCATTATTAGCATATAGAAATGCAACTGATTTTTGTAGATTGATTTTGTACCCTGCAACTTTGCTGTAGTTGTTGATTGTTTCTAATAGTTTTCCAACAGATTCTTTAGGGTTTTCTATATATACGATCATGTCATCTGCAAATAGTGAGAGTTTCACTTCTTCGTTACCTATTTGGATTCCTTTTATTCCTTTTTCTTGCCTAATTGCTCTGGCCAAAACCTCCAGTACTATGTTGAACAGGAGTGGTGAGAGTGGGCAGCCCTGCCTCGTTCCTGTTCTCAGAGGAATGGCTTTCAGTCTTTCCCCGTTGAGTATGATGTTAGCTGTGGGTTTGTCATATATGGCCTTTATTATGTTGAGGTAGTTTCCTTCTATTCCCATTTTATTGAGAGTTTTTATCATAAATGGATGTTGTATCTTGTCAAATGCCTTCTCTGCGTCTATTGAGATGATCATGTGGTTTTCATTCTTTGTGTTGTTGATGTGATGTATCACGTTGATTGATTTGCGGATGCTGAACCATCCCTGAGTCTCTGGTATAAATCCCACTTGATCATGGTGTATGATCTTTTTAATGTATTGTTGTATTCGGTTTGCCAATATTTTGTTGAGGATTTTTGCATCAATGTTCATCAGCGATATTGGCCTGTAATTTTCTTTCTTTGTATTGTCTTTGTCTGGTTTTGGTATCAGGGTGATGTTGGCCTCATAGAATGATTTAGGAAGTGTTCCATCTTCCTCTATTGTTTGGAATAGTTTGAGGAGGATGGGTATTAAATCTTCTTTGAATGTTTGGTAAAATTCACTGGAGAAGCCATCTGGTCCTGGACTTTTATTTTTTGGGAGGTTTTAGATTACTATTTCAATCTCTTTTCTTGTTATTGGTCTATTCAGATTCTCCATTTCTTCTTGGTTCAATTTTGGGAGGTTGTATAAGTCTAAGAATTTATCCATTTCTTCTAGATTGTCCAATTTGTTGGCATATAGTTTCTCATAGTATTCTCTTATAATCCTCTGTATTTCCATGGTATCCATTGTAATTTCTCCTCTTTCATTTCTAATTTTATTTACTTGAGCCTTTTCTCTTTTTTTCTTAGTAAGCCTGGCTAAGGGTTTGTCTATTTTGTTTATCTTCTCGAAGAACCAACTCTTTGTTTCATTCATCAT
Organism: Ceratotherium simum simum; assembly: GCF_057802395.1. Taxonomy (NCBI): domain Eukaryota; kingdom Metazoa; phylum Chordata; class Mammalia; order Perissodactyla; family Rhinocerotidae; genus Ceratotherium; species Ceratotherium simum. Next base: position 80,015,846 of record NC_141940.1, on the reverse strand, counting down.
TTCTACTGTTTTTTTGGTCTCAATATCATTTATTTCTGCTCTGATTTTTATTATTTCTCTCCTTCTGCTGGCTTTGGGCTTTGTTTGTTCTTCTTTTTCTAGTTCTGTTAGGTGTAATTTAAGGTTGCCTATTAGAGCTTTTTCTTGTTTGTTAAGGTGGGCTTGTATCGCTATGAGTTTCCCTCTCAGGACCGCTTTTGCTGCATCCCATATGGTTTGATATAGCATGTTATCATTTTTGTTTGTTTCCAGATAGTTTTTGATTTCTCCTTTAATTTCATCAATGATCCATTGGTTGTTCAGTAGCATGTTGTTTAATCTCCATATTTTTGTCACTTTCCCAGTTTTTTTTCATGGTTCATTTCCAGTTTCATAGCCTTATGGTCTGAAAAGATGCTTGTTATGATTTCAATCTTCTTAAATTTATTGAGGCTTGCTTTGTTTCCCAACATATGGTCTATCCTAGAGAATGTTCCATGCGCACTTGAGAAGAATGTGTAGTCAGCTGTTTTTGGATGGAGTGCTCTGTATATGTCTACTAGGTCCATCTCCTCCATTTTTTCATTTAAGTCTAATACTTCTTTATTGACTTTTTGTCTGGATGATCTATCCATTGCTGTAAGTGGGGTGTTAAGATCCCCTACTATTATTGTATTGTTGTTGATTTGTCCTTTTAGGTTTGTTAATAGTTGCCTTATGTACATTGGTGCTCCTATGTTGGGTGCATATATATTTATAAGTGATATGTCTTCTTGATGGAGTGTCCCTTTTATCATTATATATTTCCCTTCTTTGTCTTTCTTAACCTGTTTTATCTTGAAGTCTACTTTGTCTGATATGAGTATGGCAACACCTGCTTTCTTTTGTTTGCCATTAGCTTGGAATATTGTCTTCCATCCTTTCACTCTGAGCCTGTGCTTGTCTTTAGTGCTAAGATGTGTTTCCTGAAGGCAGCATATTGTTGGGTCTTGGTTTTTAATCCATCCTGCCACTCTGTATCTTTTGATTGGAGAGTTCAATCCATTTACATTTAGGGTAATTATTGATATATGAGGGCTTAATGTTGCTGTTTTGTCACTTATTTTCAGGTTCTTTTGCATTTCCTTTGTTTCTTGTCCCATTTGTTTTGGACTGCCAATTCAGTTTGGTTGTTCTGTCTTATGATTCTTCTAGTTTTCTCCTTGTTTATCATATGTGGTTTTGCTTTGATTATTTGTTTAGTGGTTACCTTGAGGTTTGGGCAAAAAATCTTGTGTATGAGATAGTCCATTATCTGATAGCCTCCTCTTTCCTTATACTAAGTCAATTCAGTCACTTTCCTCTTCCCCTTCTAAGTTGCTCTTGTTATACCTTATTCTATCTTGTGTTGTGGCTGTGTGTTTACAGTGATGAGGTTAAATTTATTTTTGGTGAATTTCTTCCTTTGATCTTTGAGTTTAGTATTTAAGTGGTTGCTAACCTATTCCGGTAAAGATCTACTATTTCTCTGATTTTGTCTACCTACTTTTCTCCTTCCTCCAAGCTTTGTCTTCCCTTTCTCTTCTTTTTTTCAGGCCTGAGGACCTTCTTGAGTATTTCTTGTAGTGGGGGTCTCGTGGCCATGAACTCCCTTAGCTTTTGTTCATCTGGGAGAGTTACTATTTCTCCATCATATTTGAAGGATATTTTTGCTGGATAGAGTATTCTTGGCTGAAAGTTTTTGTCTTTCAGTATTTTGAATATATCATTCCAGTCTCTTCTAGCCTGAAAAGTTTCTGTTGAGAAATCCGCTGAGAGCCTGATGGGAGTTCATTTGTAAATCTCTGTCATTTAGTTTATGGATTTCTGTGTCTTCGGGGTTGATTTCTGGGTGCTTGTCATTTTGTTTCTGGTCTGGTGATTTCATATATTTTTGCATTGTGCTTCCTGTGTTGGTTTTGTTTTTCCTCATCCTGGAAGTCTCTGGTTGCAATTTCCACCTGCCGCCACTGTCTGGTGGTAAAGGGCTGTGTAGTCTAAGCCCCCTGCACTCTGCCCCAGTTTTTCTGCTGTGATCCGCAGTTTTGTTTTTTTTTTTCCCCGCTGTGATCCACGGGTCCAGTCGTTTGATCAGGTGTGCCTCGGATCACTAGGTCTGGTCTGGTCCAGCTGCAGACTCCGGGTTGCGGGGAGGGGGGAGCTCTCTCTTTTGCCCTCTGGGTCACTTACGTGGGAGGCTTCTCGTTTGCCCCTCTTTATCCGCTCTCTGGGGTGCTCAGATGTTGATGGTAGCCCTGTGGCTCCTCTGAGTCCTCTGTGCGGGAGTTTCCCACTGGCTGAGAGATTCTGAAGAGCCACGGTTTCCCCGCCGCGGGCCGCCCCTCCCCCCTCTCTGGGAGCCGCGTGGACCGGGATCGCTGATCTGATGGGGAGGGAGCAGAGTTCTCCTTACCTCTCCCCACTTCCTCCGGGGGCCCAGCACGTTCCACTCTCAGATGTGCGGCAGTGTGGATCCCTCCACTCTATGTTTTCACTGTCTGGGATTCCGTTGTTGGTCTGTGGCTGTTGCTTTTGTTGTATCTTGTCGGGGGAAGAGTTCACGGGAAAACTCACTCCGCCATGATGCTGACGTCACATCTCAAGATAATTTTTGATTTCCCTTTTATTATTTGACCCATTGGTTGTTCAGGAGTGTGTTAATTTCCACATATTTGTGAATTTTCCATTTTTTCCTCCTCATTGATTTCTAGTTTCATAACATTGTGGTTCGAAAAGATTTGATGATTTCAGTCTTAAGTTTGCTAAGTCTTGTTTTGTGAACTAACACATGATACACTGGAGAATGTTCCATGTGTGGTTGAGAAAAATGTGAATACTGCTGTGTTGTATGGAATGTTCCTCATATGCTTTTTTGGTTTATTTTGTTTAAATGTATTTCCAGTCCAATGTTTTCTTAATGATTTTTTTTTGTCTAGGTGATCTATTCGTTCTTGAAAGTGAGGCATTAAAATCCCCACTATTATTATCTTGTTGTCTGTTTCTTCCTTCAGATTTGTTATTTTTGCTTAATATATTTAGGTGCTCTGATGTTGGATGCATACACGATTAACACAACACCATAATAGAGCATTCTGAATTAGACTATACACTTAATTTTACCTGTGTGTTTATATTTTCATGTTACTAATTAGCATCCTTTTATTTTAGCTTGAAGTACTCCTTTCAGTATTTCTTGTAAGACAAGTTTATTGGTAATTAACTCTCTCAGTTTTTTCTTTTCTTTTTTTTTTATCTGGGAAAGTCTTTCTCTCTTCATTTCTGAAGGAAAATATTCCTGGGTTCAGTATTCTTGGCTGGTAGTTTTTTTCTTTCAGCACATTGAATATATCATCTAACTCTCTCCTGGCTTGCTAAGTTTCCACAGAGAAATTTGTTATTTGCCTTATGGGGGTTCCCTTGAGGATTTTTTTTCTCTTGATGCTTTTAATCTTCTCTGTCTTTGATTTTAGACAGTTTCATTATAATGTGTCTTGGAGAAGATCATTTTGGGTTAACATTGTTTAGAGACCAGTGAGCCTCATGAACTTGGATGTCTGAATACCCAGAATTGGGAGGTTCTCAGATATTACTTTTTTATGGTGAACATTAAAACTAATTTTATTTATTATTTTATTAAGGTCATATTGGTTTATAATATTGTGTAAATTTCAGGTGAACACCATTATATTTCACCTCCTATATAGACTGCATCATGTTCACCACCAAAAGTCTAGTTTGCAGTCATTACCATACATACTTACCCTATTACCCCTTTCTCCTTCCTCCCATCCCCTTCTGCTCTGGTAACCAGAATCTGTTCTCCTTATCTATGTGTGTGTGTGTGTGTGTGTGTGTGTGTGTGTATCTTCCACATATGAGTGAAATCCTACAGTATTTGTCTTTCTCTTTCTGACATATTTAACTTAGTATAATACTCTCAAGGTCCAACCATTTTGTTGCAAATGGCAAGATTTCTTCTTTTTTATGGCTGAATAGTATTCCATTGTATATATATACACACCACATATTCTTTATCCATTAAACCACTGATGGGCACTTGAGTTGCTTCCAAGTCTTGGCTATTGTGAATTATGCTGCAATGAACATAGGGGTGCATAAATATTTTAAAATTAGTGTTTTCATCTTCTTTGGATAAATACTCAGAAGTAGAATAGCTGGATCATATGGTAGTTCTATTTTCAGTTTTTTTGAGAAATCTCCATACTGTTTTCCATAGTGGCTGCACCAGTTTGCATTCCCACCAGCAGTATAGAGGGTTCCCTTTTCTCCACATCCTCTCCAATACTTGTTATTTCTTGTCTTTTAATAATAGCCATTCTGAGAGGTGTAAGGTGATATCTCATTGTAGTTGTGATTTGAATTTCCCTAATAGTGATTTTGAACATCTTTTCATGTGCCTGTTGGCCATCTGTATATCTTCTTTGGAAAAAATGGCTATTCATATCCTATACCCATTTTTTGATTGGGTTGTTTGTTTTTTTGTTTGTTGAGTTGTCTGAATTCTTTATATATTTTGGAAATTCACCCCTTATCAGATATATGATTTGCAAATATTTTCTCCCAGTTGGTGGGTTGTCTTTTCTTTTTGTTGATAGTTTCCTTTGTCATGCAGAAGCTTTTTGGTCTGATGTAGTCCCATTTGTTTCCTTTTTCTTCTGTTTCCCTTGCTTGAAGAGACATAGTATTCAAAAACATACTGCTAAGACTGATGTCAAAGAGGACACTGCCTATGTTTTCCTTTAGGAGTTTTATGGTTTCAGGACTTACATTCAATTCTTCAATCCATTTTGAGTTAATTTTTATGGATAGTGTAAGATAATGGTCTACTTTCATTCTTTTGCATGTGTTTGTCCACTTTTCCCAACACTGTTTACTGAAAAGACTTTCCTTTCTCCATTGTGTGTTCTTCACTCCTTTGTTGAAGATTAGCTGTCCATAAATGTGTGGTTTTATTTCTGGGTTCTCATTTCTGTTGCATTAATCTATGTATCTGTTTTTCTGCCAGTACAATGCTGTTTTGATTACTATAGTTTTGTAGCATATTTTGAAGTCTGGGAGGGTGATACATCCAGCTTTCTTCTTTTTTCTCAGGATTCCTTTGGCTATTTGGGGTCTTTTGTTGTTCCATATAAAATTTAGGATTATTTGTTCTATTTCTGTGGAAAGTGTCATTGGGATTCTGACTGAGATTGCACTGAATCTGTAGATTGCTTTAAGTAATATGGACATTTTTATTCTTCCAAGCCATGAGCACAGAATATATTTCTATCTCCTTATATTCTTCAATTTATTTTAATAATGTCTTGTAGTTTTCAGTGTATAGGTATTTCATGTTCTTGATTAAATTTATTTCTAGGTATTTTATTCTTTTTGTTGTGACTGTAAATGGGATTGTATTATTGATTTCTCTTTCTGTGAGTTTGTTATTAGTGTATAGAAATGAAACTAATTTTTGTATGTTGCTTTTCTATCCTGCAACTTTACTGCATCTGTTAATTATTTCTAAGTTCTTGTAGAACTTATAAATAAGTAGTAGTCTTTAGGGTTTCCTATGTGTTGAATCATGTTACCTGCAAATAGTGACAGTTTTACTTCTTCCTTTCTAATTTGGATACTTTTTATTTCTTTTTCTTGCCTAATTGCTCTGCCTAGAACTTCCAAGACTATGTTGAATGAGAGTGGCCAGAGTGGGCATCCTTGTTTTGTTCCTCTTCTCAGAGGAGTAGCTTTCAGTTTTTTACCATTGAATATGATGCTGGCTGTTTGTCATACATGGCCTTTATTATGTTGAGGTAGTTTCCTCCCATTTTATTGAGAGTTTTTATCATAAATGGATGTTGAATCTTGTCAAATACTTTCCCTGTGTCTATTGAGATGATCATGTGATTTTTATTCTTCATTTTGTTACTGTGGTGTATCACATTGATTGATTTGTGGATGTTGAACCATCCCTGGAATAAATCCCACTTGATCACGATATATGATCCTTTTAATGTTTTGTTGTATTCAATATGCTAATATTCTGTTGATGATTTTTGCATCTATGTTCATCAGCAATATTGGCCTATAATTTTCCTGTTTTGCATTGTCCTTCTCTCGGTTTGGTATCAGGGTAAAGTTGGCCTCATAAAATGAGTTAGGAAGCTTCCTGTCCTCTTCAGGTTTTTGCAAGAGGTTGAGAAGGATAGGTATTAAATCTTCTTTGAATGTTTGGTAGAATTCACCAGAGAAGCTGTTTGGTCATGAACTTTTGTGTTTTGGGAGGTTTCTGACTACTGTTTCAATCTCTGTAATTGTGATTTGTCTATTCAGACTCTCCATTTCTTCTTGATTCAGTTTTGGGAGATTGTATGATTCTGAGAATTTGTCCATTTCTTTTAGGTTATCCAATTTGTTGGTGTACAGTTTTTCACAGTACTTTCTTATAATCCATTGTACTTCTGTGGTATTCATTGTAATTTCTCCTCTTTCATTTTTGGTTTTATTTATTTGAGCTGTCTCTCTCTCCTTCTTAGTGAGTCTGGCTAATGGTTTGTCAGTTTTATTTATCTTTTCAAAGAATCAACTCTTAGTTTCATTGATCGTTTTTGTTGTTTTTTAAGTCTGTTTCATTGATTTCTACTCTGACTTTATTTCCTTCCTTCTACTGATTTTGGGATTTGTTCTCCTTTTTCTAGTTTTTAGGTAAGGTATTAGATTGTTTATTTGATATTTTTGTTGTTTCTTGAGGTAGACCTGTATTGCTATAAACTTCCCTCTCAGTACCACTTTTGCTGCATCCCATAAAGTTTTGGCATGCTGTGTTTTCATTTTCATTTGCTTCCAGGTATTTTTTTTATTTTTCCATTGATGTCTTCATTGATCCCATAGTTGTTCAGTAGCATGTTGTTCAGTCTCCACATATTTGTGACTTTTCCAGCTTTCTGCTTGTAGTTAATTTCTAGTTTCATAGCATTGTCATCAGAAAAGAGGCTTGATATGGTTTCAATCTTCTTAAATTTATTGAGGCTTGTTTTGTTTCCCAACATATGGTCTATCTTGGAGAATGTTCCATGTGCACTTGGGAAAAATGTCTATTCTACTGCTTTTGGATGGAATATTCTATATATATCTATTAAGTCCATCTGGTCTGGTGTTTCATTTAAGGCCACTGTTTCCTTGCTGACTTTCTATCTGGATGATCTATCCATTGATGTAACTAGCGTGTTAAAGTACCCCACTCTTATTGGGTTGCTGTCAATTTCTCCCTGTAGGTCTACAAGTAGTTGCTTTATATACTTTGGTGCTCCTATGTTAAGTGCATATATATTAATATGTGTTAATTCTTCTTGGTTGAATGGAATGTCCCTTTTATCATTATATAATGTCCATCTGTTTCTTGTTATCTTTTTTGGCATGAAGTCTGTTTTGTCTGATATAAATATAGCTATACCTGCTTTTTTTTGTGTGTGAGATCAGCCCTGTGCTAACACCTGTCAATCCTCCTCTTTTTTTGCTGAGGAAGACTGGCACTGGGCTAACATCTGTGCCCATCTTCCTCCACTTTATATGGGACGCCGCCACAGCATGGCTTGCCAAGCAGTGCATCAGTGCGCACCTGGGATCCGAACCGGCGAACCCCAGGCCGCCACAACGGAGCACTTGCACTTAACCGCTTGTGCAACGGGGCCAGCCCCTATACCTGCTTTCTTTTGGTTGCCTTTTGCTTGGAGTATAATCTTCCATCCATTTACTCTGAGCCTATGTTTGTGTTTAGAGCTGAGATGGGTCTCCTGGAGGCAGTGTATTGTTGGTCCTTGTTTTTTAATCCATCCAATCAGTCTGTGTCTTTTGATTGGTGAATTCAATACATTTACATTTAGAGTGATTATTGATATATGAGAGCTTAATATTGCCATTTTATCTTTTGTTTCCTTGTTCTATATTTCCATTGTTTCTTTTTCCTTGTATTTCTGTCTGCCATTTTAGTTTGGTGGTTTTCTGTGATGTTTTTCTCTGTTTCCTCTTTATTTATGATTTGTGACTCTGCTCTGTTTTTTTGTCTGTTTTGTGGTCACCATGAAGTTTGTATAAAGATCTCATAGATGAGATAGTCCTATTTCTGCTGATAGCATCTTATCTATATTAGTTTATGCAGGTTCCATCCCTTTCCTCTCCCCCTTCTATGTTTTATTGTCACAAATTATCCTTTTCTGTGTTGTGAGTTTGTTACCAAATTGAAGTGGTTACAGTTATTTTATGTTTTCTTGCACTTTAGTCTTTATGTTTTAATGAAATCTTTACTAACCTATTCTGATACAGAGGTGTGATTTTCTCCTTTTGTCTATTTATCACCTTGCTCAAAGCCTTGTAAACCTTTACCTTTTTGTTTCAGGTAAGAGGGCTCCTTTCATCATTCCTTGTAAGGCAAGTCTAGTGGTGATGAACTCCCAAAGCTTTTATTTGTCTGGGAAAGCTTTTATTTCTCCTTCGTATCTGAAGGATAAATTTGCCGGATAGAGTATTTTTGCTGACAGTTTTTGTTTTTCAATATTTGAAATATATCATTCCATTCTCTCCTAGCCTGTAGAGTTTTTCCTGAGAAATCCACTGAAAACCTGATGGTGGTTCCTTTGTAAGCCCTTTTTTTCCTTCTGGCCACCATTAATATTATTTGCTTGTCATTGACTCTTGACAGTTTTAATATAATATGCCTTGGAGAAAGTCTTTTTGCATTCAGATGATTAGGAGTTCTATTAGCTTCATGTACTTGTATATCCAGTTCCTTCCCCAGGTTTGGGAAGTTCTCAGCTATTATTTCCTTAAATAAGCTCTCTGCTCCTTTCTCTGTCTCTTCTCCTTCTGGGATACCCATTATCCTTATGTTGCATTTCCTCATCTAATCAGATATTTCCTGTAGAATTTCTTCATTTTTAAAAAATGTTAATTCTCTCTCCTCTTCTACCTGTGTCATTTCTAGATTTCTATCTTAGAGCTCACTAAATCTCCCTTCCATATGGTGTGCTCTATTTCCAGTGCTTTTTGCTTTATTTTTCCTCTCATTAACTGTGTTCTTCATCTCCAGAATTTGTTTTTTTTTAAGACTTTCAATCTTTTTGGTGAAGTAGTCCTTCTGTTCATTAGTTCTATTCCTGAGTTCACTGAACTGTATTTCTGACTTTTCCTATAACTCACTGAGTTTTCTTCATGACAGCTATTTGAATTCTCTGCCAGTTCAATTGCAATATTCTGTGATTTCAAGTTTGGTTTCTGGAGAATTGTCAGTTCCTTGCTGTTCTTCCATGTTACAGTAGTTCTTCACAGTACTTGATGAGTTGTTCCACTGCTAGCACATTTGTGGTAGTAAACACCTTCCTTATTTGGGTAAAGTCTTGGTTACTTTGGTTCTGGGCTGCTTCTAGTTGTATTTGAGAGCCTGCACTTTCCACTTTCCACTGCCTCTTTGTGCTCCTTGTGCCTCTGAGGTTGCTGGTTCTTTGCTGCTTGCGATGTCATTGCAGTCTCGGGTGTCACCACTAGGGCCATCAGGCTGTGAGCACTAATGCTGCTTCCAGGATCATCTGGGTCTTGTGTTCCCCTACTAGCTCTCCATGGGCTCTCCACGGGGTGGAGTGCTGCTGCTCCGTGCATCACCCTGCTGCTGCTCCCACATTATCTGGAGGTGCTGGCAGAACTGCTGCCAGGAGTGCTGAGTTCATGGGTGTTACTGTTGCTGCTGGGGGCCTGGGTCTTGTATACTGCCCCCACTGCTAGTAGAGATGGTGTCGGGGGTACTGCCACTGGGGGCTGGGTCATGGGTTCTATGATGTTTCCTGAAGCCTCAGGACATATGCACCAGCTGACACCACTGGGGGAGGTGGGGCAGGGGCTAAGCCATGAGTAATTGTCATTGCTGCTTGTGCAGCCTCTGCTCACTGGTGCATGCCGGTGTGCTTTTTGAGACCTCAGGTCAGAGCACTCAAACCCTGCCGGGGTAATCCACATTTTGGCTGCTATCCCCACTGCTGGAAAGAGTGGTGCCGCTGCCAGGGGAGGGGGAATGGGCTAGGTCACCAGTTCCACTTTGAGACATCATTTCTTTAAATAAGCTTTCTGCCCCTTTCTCCCTCTATTCTCCTTCTGGGACTCCAATATTTTGTAGATTGATACTCTTAATTTTATTCCATAATTCATATAGTTTTCTTCATTCTTTTTTATTTTTCTCTTTGTTCTACTCTGACTGGAAAATTTCAAATGACCTGTCTTTGACTTTACAGTTTCTTTCTTCTGCTTGATCAAGTCTGTTGTTGATGCTCTCTATTGTATTTTCGATTCCATTCATTGTATTCCTCAGCTCTATAATTTCTGTTTGGTTCTTTTTTTATGATTTCTACTCTCTGTTAATTTGCTTGTTTTGTTTCTGTATTGTTTTTCTGATTCCTTGAACTGTCTCCATGTTTTCCTGAAGCTCACTGAGCTTCCTTAAAACAACTATGTTGAATTGTTTATTGTTTATCAGGCAAATTGCAGATCTCCATGTCTTTTGGTGTCATTTTCTGGAAATTTATTGTGTTCCTTTGGTGATGTCATGTTTCTCTGATTTTTCATATTTCTTGCACTCTTGCATGGCTGTCTTCATAACTGAAGAAGCAGTCACCTCCCCTAACCTTTATTGACTGGCCTCTTCTATGTGTCTAATCATGGATTATATTTTTCTCCAAGGGTGGTCTGGAACTTATCTACTAGACTCCTGGACTTTCAGAAAGTACTCTCATCTGTGGGTGACTGTCAAAATCAGTGGTTTTTAGAAGGAGAACAGTAGAAAACTATTCTGCCATTTTGATGACGTTCTCTAACAACCAGTTTTCAAAGGTGGTAAGTGTTAGAAGTATGAGGGTACAGGATGCCAACAAAGGATATGGAGATATTAGGGAGGGAGTTTGGGGAATGCTCAATTTAACTTTTTAATTAAGCTTTTTATTTTGAGATCATTGTAGATTCACAGGCAGTTATAAGAGAGAATACAGAGATATTCTTTGTACACTTTACTCAGTTTCTCCAATAATAAGATTTTGCAAAACTACAGTACAATATTACAGCCAGGATATTAACATTGTTACAAGACACAGTCAAGAGACAGAACATTTCTATTATCACAAGGATCACTCTATTACTCTTTTATAACCATACTCACTTATCTCCAGTCCCCACTCACTTCTTAACTCCTGGCAACCACTAATCTGTTCCCCACTTCTAAATTATATCATTTTAAGAAAGTTATATAAATGCTTCGTAACCTTTGGGGATTGGCTTTTCTCACTCAGCATAATTCCTTGTAGATTCACCCAAGTTGCTGTGTGTACCAATAGTTGGCTCCTTTTTATTTATGAGTAATATTCTATGGTGTGGATGTACCACAGTTTGCTTAATTAATCACCCACTGAAAGACATCTGCGTTGTTTCCACTTTGGGGTACTATGAATAAAGCTGTTACGAACATTTGTTTAGAGGTTTTTATGTGAAAATAAGTTTTCATTTCTCTGGGATAAATGCCCAAGAGTGTAATTGCTGGGTCATATGGTCGTTGTATGTTTCATTTCTTAAGAAACTGCCAAATTATTTTCTAGAGTGGCTGTACTGTTTTACATTTTCACCAGCAATGTATGAATGATTCAGTTTCTCTGCATCCTTGCCTGCATTTGGTGCTGTCACTATTTTTTATTTTAGCCTTTCTAATAGGTATGTAATGATATCTCATTGTGGTTTTAATTTGCATTTCTCCAATGATCAATGATGTTGAACACCTTTTCATGTATTTAACTGCCATTCATATATCCTCTTCAGTGAAATATCTGTCTTTTACCCATTTTATAATTGGAGTTTTTACTGTTGAGTTTTACAAGTTCCTCATATATTCTAGATAGTAGTGTTTTATCATATATGTGGTTTGCAAATATTTTTGTTACCTAGCCTGTAGCTTGTCTTTTCATCCTCTTCACCTGGTCTTTCATAGAGCAAAATTTTCTATATTTTGATGAGGTCAATTTTTCATTTTGTGATTCAAGCTTTTGGTGTCAAATCTATGTACTTCTTTGCCTAGCCCTAGATTCTGAAGATTTTCTCCAATTTTATTTCCCTGAAAGTTTTGTAGCTTTACATTCAAGTCCATTATCCATTTTGAGTTAATTTTTATAGAATATGAGTTTAGGTTGAGGTTCTTTATTTTTGGCCTATGGAGTCCAATTGCTTCAGAGCCAATTGTTGAAAAGCCTATCCTTCCTCCATTGAATTGCTTTTGCACCTTTGTCAAAAATCAGTTGGGCTTATTTGTGCAGGTCTATTTCTGGGTTCTCTATTCTGTTCCATTCATCTAATATGTCTATCCTTCTGCCAACACCACACTGTCTTGGTTACTGCAGCTATATAATTAGTGTTTAAATCAGAGTCAACTGATTACTCCAACTTTATTCTTCTTTTTTAAGATTATTTTAGTTATTCTAGGGTACTCATTTCATTTTGAGCTGGCCCTAAAGCCTCTAGAGATGGGAGCTGTGCCCATGGCCCTAGGGAGCTCCGTGATGACAGACTGAAATGGGTTGATGGAGCAGGAATTAGTATCCAACTCCCAAGAAGTTATATTTATATTTTTAAAACCAAGGCAGTATGAAAGTCAAATGTAAAGTGAAAAGAACTTCCTTAGAGCTAGGTTTTATCTGCTTTGCTTTTCTTCCAGCCAGGCTTCCCCTTGTCCAGAGCAGTAGACTGAGTTGATAAGGTCCCATGGCAGTATAGACGGGGTTGGAAGGGGACACTAGAATAATTACTTACCCAATTATATCTGCATTAGAGAAATGTTAACAACAATGTTTCTCATAATTTGCAAGAAGGGGTCTTTGGAAGAGTTAAGGAAGCTGGCTTTCATGGGTATTTGAAAGAACTCCTTTCCTGCTCTTTCCATGTACATGATATAGCTATTGAATTTTTAAGTGTGACAACCCCTTCTACATGTATAGTATCCTTGAGTTTCAAATATATCAGTCACCACAGCCCTGGACTAGGAGAGTCTTGCAGACAAGAAATAGAAATAAGGGAGGGGATCTGAAGGAATTCTGGGAGATTTGAATCTAGATGAGTTTCTTTGAAGACTAAGATTACTGTTAAAGATGGAAAGCTCTTTAAGTGAACCAGTGTTTAGATACTGGGAGATAAGAGAGGACCTGAAAAAGACAGGCTTGAGACTAGACGTGTGGGGAAGGAACCTGACACAAAGGCTTTGTATGAGTGAGTAGGCTTGTTTTCTGATTGGTTTCTTGGTGGATGTTCCTTTGTTTTAAGGGTTCTAAGTGAAAAGACCAGCCAGTCTCAAGCTCAGGCTTGAGGAAACCTGAGCTGAAGTAAAGGGGCACCATCCGAGCATGAAGGTAAGTGTGGTGGGGACAGTGGAGGAAATCATAGTGAGAGAAGCTCAGGAGGTGAGAGCCTCCAGGAGACAAAGGCAGGAAGGTAGGACAGCAGCCCTTTTGTAGCCTGAAGATTCTCCAGCTGGCCAAGGCACTTTTATGCTCATATCTCTGTCTAAGTAAGGGGCACATTCTCTTACAGGGTTCTACTATTCATACAGATCATATCCTTACTGATGTTAACTCCAGATTGCTTTCTAACACTGTCTTTAATGTTTTCACTCCCAAGAGGTTAGGAGCGTTTGCCTTTAATTCCCTATCTAAAGAAAATCACATTTCCACAATGAGGAAAAGAGTCAGTGAGAGCCTCCCAAGAGCAAGAAGCAAGAAGCAGTCAAAAGGAAGGCCATATCTAGCCAGAGGGGCCCCAGCTAGGTGCAGTGTTTAATTGTAAATCAGATATTCACAGTCACTGGGCCTCCTCAATAAAAAGAAGCTTCATTGGGAATAATTAAGCATGCTTTATATGTGTCTGCTGGGATTTCAGGCAACTTGAATCTCATCCTGTTGTATGGTGACTCATTCTGAACCAGGGAGCCCTGCTTTCTGAGAAAGCAGAAGGAAGGGCATGGGCAAAGTGAGGTCTCATTAAGATCATCCACCCCTGGGGACAATGACAACAGCTGTCAGTAATAGAAGTGGCTGTCAATAATCAAGGCAAGACAAAAAAAATGAGCTCTTCATTCCCAGCATACAGAAACAGGAGAACCCTGAGATGGAGAGGAGAGAGCAGTGGACGTGGAGTCAAGCTGACTAAGGTTCGGAGTCATTTCACCTTGAAGATCCTCAGTTTCCTCATCTGAAAAATGGAGCTAATAATGCCTACGTTTTCAGGGGTGCCATACAGACGAAATGAAAGAACTTATATAAAATGACTGGTACTGAATAGGCTCTCAAATAAACAGAGGGTAGTTCTTTCCCTTCGTTCAACTAAGCATTTTAATTTGGTCTAGTTCACAAAAACAAGAAAATAAAGCTTCATTTCATATTCAAATTGATTCTCAAGATGTTTTTCTTTTTTCAGTACTGTAGTTTATGTTTGAGAGAAAGAAAATGAATATCTGAATCTTCTGTCTTGGTTCAGTTTGAAGTTCTCTATTCTGATTTGGGACTCCTGATTGGGCTAACGTCCCAAAACCAATGAAAGAACGTTGTGCACAAATCCCTAATATGTTTATACTTATTAATAAATTATACACATTTACTACTGTCCATTTGTCTCTATATTACTAGTAAAGTTTAAGTTTCTCTCTTTTATTTAAGTAAAAATAAAAAGAAACAAAGCTTCTGTTTTTTTCCTGTATCCAATGAGCTATCTTTGGACATGACTAACTTATACTACTCACTCCTAAGCCTTAAGACTTTAAGACCATTTACCACCTTCCATCAGGGACACTTGGGAACCCAGACACTCTTCACCACCCCAAGTGAACTTCAGCATGAAAACAAGCCTAGGAATATGCAAGCTCATAGACTATGGCTTCCCAGTCTCACAAAGAGAGTGAGTGGGGCCAGGGAAATGGTGGTTAAAGGCAGCTTTACCTTTTTGTTTAGGGACTTTTCTCACAGTCATTGCAGCCTGCCTCTTCTGGTTTTCGGAAATTTCAAAGCCTATAACATAAAGATAGATGATTTTGTTATTAAAAAAAATAGACCTTTCTTAAATGTATAAATTAGTACAACTTTTCTGGAAGAGTAATTTTGGTAAAATGTATCAAAAGCCTTGAAAAGCAAAAAAGGAAAGTAGTCAGAAACCTGGACAAAGATTTAGCTACAAAGATGCATTTCACAGTACAGACGGGCAAAAAAAAGTGAGAACATGAGGTAAGAGGCTGTTAAATGGAGCATGGTTGAATAAAGTATGGTGTAAAATGGAAAAATATTTCACAACCAAAAGCAAAAATATAAAGAAAAGGAAATAATGAGTCAAAAGATAAGAGATTACAACAGAAAATGTATAGAGATAAGAAAAGTTTCAGAAGGATGAAAAAATCAAATGGCAAAAAGCGATTAATGAAATAACAGAAATGTCTGTGCAAGTCCTTTGCCCCTTTTTCAATAGAGTTATTTGGTTTTCTGGTATTGAGTTGTATGAGTTCCTTATATATTTTGGAAATTAACCTCTTATCAGATATATGGTTTGAAAATATTTTCTCTCATTCCATAGGTTGCCTTTCATTCTGTTGATTGTTTCCTTTGCTGTGCAGGAGCATTTTAGTTTGATGTAGTCCCATTTGTCTATTTTTGCTTTGTTGCCTATGCTTTTGGTGTCTTATCCAAGAAATAACTGCCAAGACCAAAGTCAAGATCTATTTTTTCTTCTAGGAGTTTTACAGTCTCAGGTCATATTGTAAGTCTTCAACCCATTTTGAGTTGATTTTCATGTATGGTGTAAGGTAAGAGTCCAATTTCATTCTTTTGCATGTGCATATCCAGTTTTCACAGCACCATTTGTTGAAGAAACTATCCTTTCCTCATTGTGTATTCCTGGCACCCTTGTCAAAGATATGTTGATTGTATATTTGTGAGTTTATTTCTGGGATCTCTATCCTATTACATTGGTCTTTATGCCTGTACCATACTGTTTTAATTACTGTAGTTTTGTAATATATTTTGAATCAGGAATTGTGATGTCTCCAGCTTTGCTCTTCTCTCTCAAGATTGTCTTGGCTATTATGGGTTTCTTGTGGTTCCACATGAATTTTAGGACTGTTTTTTCTATTTCTGTAAAAAATACCATTGAAGTTTTGATAGAATCGCATTGAACCTGTACATGGCTTTGGGGAGAATGGACATTTTAACAATATTAAGTCTTTAATCTATGAACACAGGATGTCTTTCTATTTATTTGTGTCTTCTTTAATTTCTTTCAGTAATGTTTTGTAGTTTTCAGTGTACAAGTGTTACATCTCCTTGGTTAAGTTTATTCCTAAGTATTGTATTCTTTTTGATGTAACTGTAAATGGTATTATTTGCTTAATTTCCTTTTCAGACAGCTTGCTGTTAGTGTATAGAAACACAATGGACTTTTGCATATTGACTTTGTAACCTGCAACTTTACTAAATTCATTTATCAGTTTTTTTTTTTTTTTGTGAGGAAGATCAGCCCTGAGCTAACATCCATGCTAATCCTCTTTTTTATTTGCTGAGGAAGACCAGCTCTGAGCTAACATCTATTGCCAATCCTCCTCCTTTTTTTTCCCCCAAAGAAAGTAGATAGTTGTATGTCATAGCTGCACATCCTTCTAGTTGCTATATGTGGGACGCCACCTCAGCCTGACCAGAGAAGCGGTGTGTCGGTGCCTGTCCGGGATATGAACCCATGCCACCAGTAGCAGAGCATGCGCATTTAACCGCTAAGCCACGGGGCCAGCCCCATTTACCAGTTTTAAGAGCTTTTTTATGGAATCTTTAGGGTTTTCTATATATAACACAATGTCGTCTGCCAACAGAAATAATTTTACTTCTTCCTTTCTGATTTGGATGCCTTTTTTTGTTCTTGCCTAATCACTCTGGCTAGGACTTCCACTACTATGTTGAATAAAAATGGTGAGAGTGGGTATCCTTGTCTTGCTCCTGATCTTAGATAAAAAGCTTTCAGTTTTTCCCCCTTGAGTATGTTTGAGCTGTGGCCTTTCATATATGGCCTTTATTATGTTGAGGTAAATTCCTTCTATACCTAGTTTGTTGAGTTTTTATCATGAAAGGGTGTTTAATTTTGTCAAATACTTTTTATGCATCTAAATAGATGATCATGTGATTTTTATCCTTCATTTTGTCAGTGTGGCATATCACATTAATTGATTTGCATATGTTGAACCATCCTTGCATCCCAAGGTAAATCCCACTTGGTTATGGTGTATGATCCTTTTATTGTGCTGTGAATTTTGTTGGCTAGTGTTTCATTGAAGATTTTTCCATGTATGTTCATCAGGGATATTTGGCCTGTAGTTTTCCTTTCTTGTAGTAGAAGACTTAATATTGTTAAAATGTCCATTCTACCCAAATCCATCTGTAGATTCAATGCAAGCCTATTAAAACCCTAGTGACATTTTTTACAAAAATAGAGAAAACAATCCTAAAATTCATGTGGAACCACAAAAGGCTCATAATAGCCAAAGCAATCTTGAGAGAGAAGAACAAACCTGGAGGCATCACACTTCCTGATTCAAAATATATTACAAAGCTACAGTAATTAAAACAGTATGGTACTGGCATAAAGACATATAGACCAATAGAACAGGATAGAGAGCCCAGAAATAAACCTACACACATGGAATCAACATATCTTTGACAAGAATGCCAAGAATACACAATGGAGAAAGGACAGTTTCCTCAACAAATGGTGCTGGGAAAACTGGATATTCACATGCAAAAGAATGAAATTTGACTCCTTCCTTACACCATACTTGAAAATCAATTCAAAGTGGAGTGAAGACTTAAATTTATGACCTGACACTATAAAATTCCTAGAAGAAAAACATAGGGAAAAAGTTTCTTGACATGGTCTTGGCAATGATTTCTTGGATAAGACACCAAAAGCATAGGGAACAAAGCAAAAATAGACAAGTGGGACTACATCAAACTAAAATGGTTCTGCACAGCAAAGGAAAGCAACAACAGAGTGAATAGGCAACCTATGGAATGGGAGAAAATACATTTTCAAACCATATATCTGATAAGGGGTTAATTTTCAAAATATATACGAAACTTCTACAGTCAATAATGAAAAATAAATAATGATTAAAAAGAATGGGCAAACGACTTGCACGGACATGTCTTCAAAGAAGACATACAAACGGACAACAGGTATATAAAAATATGCTCAACATCACTAATCATCAGGGAAATGCAAATCTAAACCACAACAAAATATCACCTCACTCCTGTTTGGATAGCTATTATCAAAGAAACAAAAGACATTAAGTATTGACAAGGATGTGGAGAAACTGGAACCATAATACACTGTTGGGAATTAAAATGGTGCAGCCACTATGAAAAACAGTATGGAGGCTCCTCATAAAATTAAAAATAGAACCATCATATGATCCAGCATTCCCACTTCTGGGTATATATCCAAAATAATTGAAATCAAGATCTTGAAGAGATATGTTTATCGCAGCATTATTCCCAATAGCCAAGATATGGAAACAACCTAAATGTGTCTGTCAATGGATGAATGGATAAAGAAAATGTGGTATACACATATAATGGAATATTATTCAGTTCTAAAAAGGAAGGAAATTTTGCCATATGTGACAACATAGATCAATCTGGAGAACATTATGCTGAGTGAAATAAGGCAGTCACAGAAGGATAATATTGCATGATTCTGCTTATATGAAGTATCTAAACTAGTCAAACTCAGATATAGAGAGTAGAATGGTGATTCCCAGAGGCTGGAGGGAAGGAGAAATGGGGAGTTGCTGTTCAATAGGTATAAAGTTCCATTTATATAAGATATTAATAAGTTCTAGAGATCTGCTGTACAACATTGAGCCTATAGTTAAAATTACTATATCGTGTACTTAAAATTTTGTTAAGAACATAGAGTTCATAGTAAGTAGTTTTACCACTTAAAAAACAAACAAACAGGGCTGAGGCCTCCCCGTGAGAGAGAAGAAATTCCGCCTCACAGCTTCAGCCCATGTACATGGAGTTCCATCCTTCTCATGATCTTCCTGCCTATAGATGATAGCTTTGGTCTATGTCCATGTGTTCGAGCCTACTTGTGATCTTCCATTCCTGACTGCCTGCCCTGCAAATTTTGGAGTTGCTTAGCCAGGCTTCACAATCACATAAGCCAATTCCTTGTAATAAATCTCGTAATAATAATACATCTCCTATTGGTTATGCTTCTCTGGTTGAACCCTGACTGATATAAGAAGTTATAGTTAGATTCCATATTCTTCACCTGGAGAGTTACGATAAATTAAGTTTATAATTTTATTTATTTATTTATTTTTTCCCCCAAAGCCCCAGTAGATAGTTGTATGTCATAGCTGCACATCCTTCTAGTTGCTGTATGTGGGACGCAGCCTCAGCACGGCCAGAGAAGTGGTACGTTGGTGTGCGCCTGGGATCCGAACCTGGGCCGCCAGCAGCAGAGTGCGAGCACTTAACCGCTAAGCCACTGGGCCGGCCTGATAAATTAAGTTTAAAAAAATCAAGTTACGGAGTAATATGTATAGCATAATTTTTGTAAATAAAAACTAAAAAGTCTTATGTGTATATATGTTTATATGAGCATAAGATAGGTACAGAAAGAGGCACACGAAATTAATACTGATTATCTTACACAGCATAGGAGTGACAGAGAAGGGAAAAGAATGCTAAACTTATTTATTACATTTCCATATGTGTTTAAATGGTTATTATGGCCATGCATTAATTTTATAACTAAAAAGCAAAAATAAAAAACATAAAAATTATGGTAAATCCATGACAGCCATAAAAATTGATTAAAAATAATAAATGATTTAGGGGAATGCTAATGATATAATTTTAAGTGAAAACTGAGGATACAAAATTATATCTATCCATCATGGAGAGGCAGATGTGGGGGGAGACAGAAAGAAAGATTCAGCCACCCTAGTTTTTTTACTTAGATAGGAAAAAAAGATGGGACGGAAATATTTCAAAATGTTTACAAAACTTATCTCTAGGTAGTATGTTCATCTGTGATTTTTATTTTTTTCTTGTATTTTTCTGTTTTTTTATTCCCTCCAAAATTGCCTACAATGCAAGTGATTTACTGTTATAATCAGACAAAAAAAACCACAACATTTTTAAAAAGATGAACATAGGCATGTCAGGAAGCAATTTCTAGAAGCTTTTCTATTAGAAGAAGATTCTTACACTTACAGGTTATTAGGGCATTGTATGGGAGACATTGTGTTGGAACCAGAGGAAATTGCGGGGATTTCCTAGTTGATCTAGAGTCTGTAGAAAGCACACTAAGATAATTCCTTTAATAGCTCTAACAACCTAGGCAGTGTCAGAGGCTGCTGCCACCTGTCACTGGGAGAAGCAGCCAGTAGCATTTCTGTACCACTCCACATCATGTCCCAATGCAGTGCTCACATGCTAAAAGCAATCTGACTCCAATGGGACTCAAAGTGAATTATCAATGTGCACTCTACCCAAAACCTGAGGAGAAGACTAGGATTAGACTAAGTAGTGTCTTTCTGATTATCCTTCCTTGCCTCTGGACCATTTCAATCCCCAACACTGAAGGATAGGAGACTCCATCTGCACCAGGACTCAATGGGTAGACCCATTTTTATAGAGGCAGTTTTTACCAACTTGAGCATACAGGTGTTTTAAGGTACAATTCCACCCCCATTTGGAATGGAGCAAAAAACAGAAACCATGTGCCCTCTCTGGGAATTACAAAGCCTGGCTGGTATTTTTATGCCAGCAAGGCAGGACGATGAGCAAGAGACCAGATAGTACTTTGTAAACCACTAAGCTACAGCCAATGGCATCTAAATCTCACAGTTCGGAAGCAGCATGAAAAATATCTCTACCAGCTATCCCCTCTGGTAAAGAGGAACAACCTATTTCAAGCCAAAGAGTATGTTTAGCGTGATTCTAAATCATGCAAGTGGTCATGGTTTTAGATCCTGTTGTATTTTCCATAATTTACTTTACAATATTTTCATATAGAAAGCGTGATATATACATGCACATTAATTTTAATCTATACTCTAGGGGCATTTAGTTAACATCTGAATTGCCCTAATCAGGAATACACACTCAAGAGGCAATTTGTTAACATATTAAACACTCAGAAGTCTTTGCTCCAGAGGCCATTACTACCAGCAGTTCAGTCACCTTAATGCAGGAGGCCTAATTAGCCTAACACATGTTAAAAATTAATTTTCATTGGTAAAATGAATGTTATTCAAGATGTGCACTGGCCACGAATGTCTTACAGGAACTTTAGACCTCATAAAAACTGGGTATAAGAATCCAATGAGGGCCGGCCCCGTGGCTTAGCCGTTAAGTGCGCGCGCACTGCTACTGGCGGCCCGGGTTTGGATCCCAGGCGCGAACCGACGCACCACTTCTCCGGCCATGCTGAGGCCGCATCCCACATACAGCAACTAGAAGGATGTGCAACTGTGATGTACAACTATCTACTGGGCTTTGGGGAAAAACGAGGAGGAGGATTGGCAATAGATGTTAGCTCAGATCCGGTCTTCCTCAGCAAAAAGAGGAGGATTGGCACGGATGTTAGCTCAGGGCTGATCTTCCTCACAAAAAAAAAAAAAAAAAAAAAGAATCCAATTAGCCCTATAGCCTATACCCTTCAGAAGGAAGCCTGAAGCTTAAGATTGAATATGGGTGCTATGTCTTGGCCCACATCAGAGGATTTTGCCAGCAGACTCTGACTAGAAAGTTAGCTGAATCCTGTTGCTGTTAACACTACCAAATCTGCCTTGACTAACCTTTTCACAGCAGATGCTGTCATGTATCTAAGAACAGAGCTGGAACTTCATTGACATTACAAAACAGGTTGTATGACTGCTTTTGTATTTGTTTGCTAATAAATGTTTGTACGTTTGGGAGAATCGAGCCTGAGGTTTGCTTTCAGTGTAATAGTCTTATCTAGTAATGAGACTGTAAGGGAGGCCAACCGATAACTGTCACTTAACCCTGACTAATGGAAACTGCTGGTATCTACCAAAAAGAATCTAATAATAGGGAACCACCAAAGTAGATTAGGTCAGTTTGCAACAGAAATCTTTCCTCTGCCTCTAGAAAAATGAAAACTAATTCAAATCCCCTATGTTCTTCACAGCCATATTCTTCTTTCTCCTCTCAGGTCACTTACCAATTTTTTCATCTTCCTGTACCATTTTCCTCTCTTCTCTAAAAGCCCTGAGCCAGCGTATCTTTTCCT
The DNA here is from genome assembly GCF_057802395.1 of Ceratotherium simum simum. Taxonomy (NCBI): domain Eukaryota; kingdom Metazoa; phylum Chordata; class Mammalia; order Perissodactyla; family Rhinocerotidae; genus Ceratotherium; species Ceratotherium simum. The sequence continues at coordinate 79,993,481 of NC_141940.1, read as the reverse complement.
CTAGCTTCTTGGCAAAGAATAGATGTATCTCCTCAGTCTCCTTGTTGTGAAGCTTGAAGGCATTCTTCATGCTGATATTGAAGTCATCATCTCTGCCATCTTCAATGTCGACTACCTCGTATTTATCCATGTCAATGCGGCCTTTGTAGTACAGGATGTCTCTCCGGATCAGGTCCTAGGTGGGAAGGAACAGAAGGCTTTTTGTTGGAGGTATGTGGAGAATGGGTACCAGGAGAGCTGGCACATGGGCATAGCAGGCCTCTAACACTGCCATTGTTTTGGAGTACTAATTGTGGTTGGTTTGGTCTAAATTTGGGCAGGTTAGCTTAGCAGTATGACATTGACAGGTTGGTTAAGTAGATGCTCTTAGAGAAAGCCTCTGTCCTACATCCAAAGACTGTCTCAGACCCCAGCATCAATCAATTTGTTTACAAAATCACTGATGGGAAGTAGGAAGCAGTAAGCCACACAAGCACTGCTAGCAAGGGCTTTTCCTCTTCCAAAATACTTACAAACCTTCCAGAAGTATGAAATGAGCTGGCTGGTTGCCTGGAGTATACTTAGGAATCCAAGCAGGCCTGTGAGACCTGCATATCAGAGGGGGAATAAGTGGTAAGAGTAGCTAGGTGGCCACAGGCTTCTGGCCAGGAAGGATTACCTGGGGAGGGTTGGACACTTAGCACTCTGGGGATTTTGGGAGAAGGCCTAGTCTGGAAGGAGAAATGGGGATATAAGTGAATAAAGAACTTCATATATTGACATGGATGAATCTCACAAATCTTACTATGTGAGAAAAATAAAATTGTAGATGGCTATAAACAGTATATTGGCTATCTGTTGTTATCATTGTTTTGCTCTCGGGTACACAGAATTGGATTAATCCTAACTTTCAGTCCATGAGACCTCATCATTAGTCCATTTGTGGTGCTCTTATTTCTCTATTTACTTACTTATTTACTTACTTTTAATAATATATGAAGTTTTGGTGAACTCGTCACCTAATCCAAAAGCTACACTACCAAGGCAAACTCCACCTTAAATCCCATGCTCATCATTCCCCTAGCTTCTTTTCTATATAGTTTTATCTCATCTATATCTATTACCCTTATATAAGGTTTAAAAACATACAAAACAATGCCACATAATATTTAGGGATACATACATATGTACAAAACTTCTAAAAAATATATGATAATGATACACGCCAAATTCAAGAGAATAGAGAGAGGAGAATGGGGAGAGGTGAGAAAGGAAGGGAAGGAGCTGAGAGGGAGCGGAGGAAGACTGTATTTGTAATAAATTATTTCTTAAGTTGGATAGTAAGTACACGGGTGCTCATTATACTATTTTTCTATCTTTTTGAATGTCAAATACTTCGTAAGTTAAAAAAAGAAAAACAGGGATGGATGAAATGACCTGTAGGATATAAGGTCTGATAAGTAACTGTCTCTCAGAGTGGTCTTTTAGCACCTCCTGCTCTCAGCACTGCTCTCAGCTTCCCCTGAGAGCAAACATACTGCTGGGACATGTGGTATGGCTGAGTCTGGCCAAGAAGGGCCCCAGGGAGCCCTGTCCTGACAGATGTCCTCTACTGCAGCAGGGGACCTTCCTGGTCAACTCTCCCTCCTCTCTGCTTGTATTTGGCCTTTCAGACAATCTGATAGAGTCAGAAATGCTCATTAATTTTTATTAACATTATATGGTTTAGTTAAACTATTCCCATTCTACTAAATTGCCTGACATGCCTCACTTCTCAGCTGCAGGCTACCTGCCAAGGATTTGCCTTTGGCCACTCACCTTCCCAATCCTTACTCTTCACACTGCATGGTAAACTGGGCTTTTCAGTAGGTCTGGGAAAGGCTGTCTTTAAGAATTCCCAACATAGCTCTGTCCATTTCAAAGCCCCAGGCTGGGAAATACAGGTGTTGTTGAATTGCTTTGCAAAAAATAACCATCATGTTGTTCTTTTTCCTCCCGTAATGATCGTGCATACAAATAAACTCTGAGTACAGATGGGTTCTGATCTGTTGGGTGCCCCTGGTATCAAGCTCACAAGAGAGGAAGAGGTCAGCTGTATAGAGTAGGCCATTGTGCTCCAAGCCTGTTTCAGAGCCTGGGTTCCTTTCACTATGCTCAAAGTGGACAAGCTCAGTCCTGGCCAAAAAGATGGGGTGGCTCCCATGCACTGACTTCCATAAGGCTCAGGAAAACTTTGAGAGACACATGCATAAAAAGTGGGCCCTGTCAGGCTAATCTAACTACAAAAGCAGGATAAGCTGAGGAGAATGGATCAATGTAATCTAGTTTGACTTCATCAAGTCTTGAAATCTGCCTTACAATGCATAATACAAATACACATCGACCTGGGAAGCCAGGTCTGGACCACACAGCTAATAGGTGCGTGCCCACTTGGCTAGAGCAAAGTCAACCTTAACCTCCCTCTATTTCTAACTTCAGCTTGCAGCTTCCCTTCCTTCCAAGTTGGTATGTCATAATCATTGTTAGCTTTCAAAACCTTTACTAGTTTCCAAAAATGGGAAGGAAGTATAAGATATTGGAGCTAAATTAAAAGCATCAAATGAACTTCTTATTGTTTCTTTAGGTATTTCAGGATAACAAAGAACTAGAGAGAATTCTGCCTCTGTGGCAGGGGAACAGGGCTAGAGAGATATGTCATTAAAATTATTCCTTTGTTTGCTCTTTCTGGATCCCCAGAGAGTTGAATGTGAGTTCTCAGGCATCAGATTAGTCATAAAGCCAAGTGTAGGGATGTGATAGGAATGATTAAGAATGACCTACTGTTCAGAAAATCCAATCAGAAAGGGTAGCTAAGGCCACGAAGCAGCATAGAACAGTGGCCAGAGCGTGAGTTAGAGTCCAAAACCCTGAGTTTGAGTACTAGCTGCTTAAGTAGTAGCTACTAGCCGTGTGGTCTTAGGCAAGTCACCTAACCTCTTTGAGTCTCAATTTTGTCAACTATGAAACTAGGAGAAGTCATCTTTACCTTGTAAAATGGTTGTAAAGTTCAAAACTAAACATGTGGTTTCCAGGTCATGAGGTCAGCCTCGTCCGATAAACATGGTACTGAACTTTCTTGCTCTCAGACCAGTGTTTTGTAACCCTTTAAAAGTCCTTTTGAAGGGGTCGGCCCTATGGCTTAGCGGTTAAGTGCGCACGCTCTGCTACTGGTGGCCCGGGTTCGGATCCCGGGCGCGCACTGACGCACCGCTTGTCCGGCCATGCTGAGGTGGTGTCCCACATACAGCAACTAGAAGGATGTGCAACTATGACATACAACTATCTACTGGGGCTTTGGGGAGAAAAAGGGGAGAAAAAGGAGGAGGATTGGCAATAGATGTTAGCTCAGGGCTGATCTTCCTCACCAAAATATAAAAATTAAAAGTCCTTTTGATAAACCTAAAAATCTCACTGCCTCCTTTAGTTCATTTAAACTTTCAAAATAAGTTAAACATTGTGACTAAAAATAAATCAAAGCAAAGGTAACTCTGAATATTTTAAAATTTACACAGCTATCCCACTGTCCCTGGAAATTCCATATACTCTTTCAGGGTGGGGGTGGGAATGAGTGGCATATGGTATTTGCCACCCACTCACCAAAATCACAGATCTATACTTAGGCTTACACTAATATCTCCTCCCTGTCTCAGTGATGCCTCCTATTCCAATCCTTCCAGCCTTCAAGGTCAAATTCACACATTCTTCCTTTTCAAAGAAGCCTTCCCTGACTGCACCCTCCAGCTCAAGTCACTGTGGTTTCCCTTTTCAGAATGCTAGCATCGACTACGAAGACTCTTACACAGTTGGCACTCAGCCACCACACTGCTGAGTTGCGTTAGCTTTGTTACACAGATTTTAGTTTTGTCTGCCCATTTAGGCTGTGCCCAGCACTGTGCCTTCCTTGGTCTTGCCTTACTCAAGGATTGTTCAGGGAAGGACAGCTGACAAAGCCTCAGAGGTTTCTCTGCTCAGCTTCTGCACATGGCAAGGGGACTCAGCCCTCCTGAACCCTGGTTGCCTATGGTTCTATCAGGACCAGGCTGCCCATATGCCACTTGTTAATGGTGGTCTAAGTGCTTTCATAGGGACATAGTGAATAGGTGCTCACCACAGATGCTATTTGGGTCATCACAAGTTCCCTACCTAAGTGGTGTTGTTTCTAATAGGATGCCAGCCTTCCTCCTTTTCTTTTCCACTCATCTGAGTTGAAGGATATTAAGGGAGCTAGTGCTTCCCCAGGAGGGCCCTGGAGGTCTGCAGACAAGCATCCAGGTCCTGGTTCTAGCCATGGCTCCAGCAAGGAGCCTATGCCCATCTCTGACATTACATAACTGAAACAGCTGGGAGCTGTTTGAATTTGGCCTCACTGGATATACACAGGGTTTAGTAAGACACTGCAGGACATCTTGTACAAATGACAGATGCTGCAATCTGGGGAATGCAACTGTTCAGGATTGCAACCTGCCTCACTTGCTTGTCAGTAAGGTCCTCCCCACCTCTTTAGAAGGGGCCCTGGTTATTCCCCGCTAGCCTGGACCACCCTGGTTTTCTCTTCGGATCTTGGGGAAGGCACATGGGACTGGACTGGATTTATATTTCTCATTATTGTATTCCAGAATCTAGAGTACATACTTAATAAAACAACAACAACAACAACGGCAACAGTGAACACTTAAACAGCACATATTATGTGCCAGACACCATTCTAAATGCTTTGCATTTTTCCCCAGCTTTATTGATGTATAATTGACAAATAAAGATTGTATATATTTAAGGTATACAATGTGATGTTTTGATATATGTATACATTGTAAAATGATCACCATAATCAAGCTAATTAACATATCCATCACCTCACATAGTTACATTTTTTTTGTGATGAGAACACTTAAGATCTACTTTCTTAGCAAAATTTCAAGTATGCAATACAGTATTGCTAACTATAGTCACCATGCTGTACATTAGATCTCTAGAACTTATTCATCCCGCATAACTGAAAGTTTTTACCCTTTGATTAACATCTCCTCATTTACCCCACTGCCACCAGCCCCTGGCAACCACCATTCTACTCTCTATCTTTATTTCAACTGTTTTAGATTCCACATATAAACAAAATCATATGGCATTTGTCTTTCTCCATCTGTCTTATTATATTTAGCATAATGCCCTCCAGGTTCATCCATGTTGTCGCAAATAGCAGGATTTCCTTCTTTTTTAAGGCTGAGTGAGCCTTGTGTGACTGTGTGTACATCACATTTTTTTATGCATTCATCCCTCGACAGCTAAATGCTTTGCATTTATTAACTTAATCCTCACTACAATCCTACAAGGTAGGTACTGTTATAACCCCATTTTATGAGGAACTGTAGATATAAAGCAGTTAAGAAACTTGCCCAGGAATAAAAGCTACTAAATGACAGAGCTGGGCTTTGAATCCAGGCTATCTGGCTCTAAAATCTGTGCTTCTTTAAACACTGTGTATACTGCCTCCCAATAAAAATTTGCTGAATGAATAATTAGTAACATTGCATATACAGTAATAGTATCAATAGCTAACATTTACTAAGTACTCACTATGTGCCAGGCACTGCAACTGTATTGTCTCATTTAACCCTTGCAACCTCCCTTCCATGTAGATACCATTGATTCTCATTTTACAAATGAGGGGATAATAATAGGCACAGAGAATTTGCCCAAGGTCACACAGCTCATGGGAAAAAGGAAATTGGTGTCTTCTTGTCTGGCCCTAGAACCCATGCTCTTAACACTATACTTCACTTCACTGCTTCCCACTATCTCAGGTGGTTCTTCTCAAAGACTTCTGAGATAAATTCTATCATCAGCCTGATTTGACACTGAGGAAAATAAGGACTTAAAGAAGTGGCCCAAGGTTAAGCAAATTAGTAAGAGACAGTAGAGTCTAAGACCCAGGTGTTCTGGTTTCAAATCCCCATCTTCTTTCTGCACTATCCCCATCTCTGTTGCTATTGTTGCACTTCTGAGTTGTCCCAAATGGCTTATCCTCCAAGTCTGGCTCTTCAGTGCAAGAAGAAATGCCCCAAGTGTAGAATATTCCTTGAACAGAAGAAGTCCTCTCTACAGCATCATTACATTCTATTTAGTTCTCATCCTCCCAGAATACGGTGAAAGCAACCTAAATATTGAGTACTTATGACACATGGGACAACAGAGCATGTCCAGACTGGCACAACTGAGGACAGAGGATACAGGGAAAAGGCTGTTTGGGGCAATCACATGGCTGTAGGAACATTAGTGGATGATTGACTGAGGAGAGGGGGAAAGCAGGAGAGCTCCTTTCCCCAGTAAAAAATGAAAGGGAAATAATGAAAAAAAAATGGGAAAAATCCCCCAAAGCAGCAAAACAATTCCCAATATAATCATCTCAGGAAGAAAATAACAAAACACATGCAGTAACTAAAATAACAGTGCAATGAGATGTAGAGGAGCAGAGACAGTCATTGTAGAAGACAAGAGGACAAAAATTCTTATCTACATTTTTCAAAAGAAAAGTGACAAGGAAAGAGGGAGGATAGCAAAAGTTAAAGAAGGGATCACATAATATCTTTTCCCACCTAATCTAATAGCCATTTAAAAAGTATCTTCATAAATATATTCACATACACACATATATGCACACTCTGAAACAAGCTGCAAGTTGTTCAAGCTGTTCTAAGTAGCTTGGGCAATCCCAACTTCCAATGTACAAAATGGGGAAGTTTTTGCATAACTGACTGGGAATTAAGAGAACCTTAAGAGTTGGATGGGAACTTAGTGACTGGGCTAAATAATCTCAGATAGAGATCAGATAGGTGTGTCAATCTCTCCTATACTACCTAGCAGGTAATCATCTAGCTCATTTTTGGATATATCTAGTGATGTGGACCTCACTACCTTACAAAGCTGCTTACTTCTGAGTCGGGGGTAGGGGAAGACTAAGATTAATGAGCACCTACTAAGTGCCAGGCCCTCTGTCAGGCATTTCACATGCATTGTTTTCATTTAATCTTCACAACAATCCTGTGGAATAGTTATTATCCCCATTTTACAGATGATAAGGTGGAGGTACAGGAAGTGAAAAGTCAATCACTTGAAATTACATAGTTAGTGAGTCCCTGAACTAATGAACCCAGAATTGTCTGATCACAAAGTTTATGCTTTATCTACCTCTCCACATTGCTTCTGTCTGCAAGGAAACTGTGGGAGAATCTGAAGCACCAGGCTGAAATCCAGATATTCTCTGTCTAGTGCAATCCTCCCATCAACTAGTCTAGTTACTGGCAGGATAAAAACTGAGTTTTATGTGACGTGATTTGCTCTTAGGAAACCAATGCTGAGACCCTCTGGTCACTGTATCTCTTTCTAAATGTTTATAGACTGTTTAATAATCTGTTATAGAATTCTGACAAGCTCAATGGCAATAATGGCATAGAGGTTACCAGTGTAGAATCTGGAGTCAGCTTGCCTGGATTCAACTCCTGGGTCCATTGCTTACTAGCTATGTATCACCTTGGGCAAATTATATAACTTTTCTTTACTTCACTTTACATATCTCTAAAATGGGAATAATAATAGTACTTACCTCATAGGTTTGTCATGAGGATTAAAATGGGTTAACGAATGTAAACGGAATCATAGAGGCACTCAGTAAATGTTAGTTCATTATTATTTTATTGTCAATCTGTATTTTCTAGACTCCTTTATGCTTTGAAAATGAGTGCATTTTCCCATTTATATAGTGTTCTCACAGATCTCCTGGGGCTCATGATTCTGCTGACTTCCTACAGCAATTCCACTGGGGACATCTGAGAATTATTTCATTGCCCAGTCATGCGTATATTTTTAAATTACATAGCACCTAAATTCCATTAGACTATAAGCCCCATGAAGGCACAACTAAATGGCACAGAGCAGGGGCTCAATAAATACGGAACGAAAAAATGAATTCAGAGCAGTGAAGTGCTTTCTTAGAACCTCAAATACTTTGGGCTTAAATTCTCACTCAACAGGTTTATGCTCTTTTTCCCTTGACAGAGAAGTTTTGTGTTCCTCTGTTACACTGAACTATCTGCCTCAAGGAGGGGGTTGTCAGACTATCACTTCTTTTCTTTCTTTGAATAGATCTTTAAAAATCATTGATATTATCTTAGCATTTTTTAAAATTAACATTGACTCATTCTAGGATTCATGAAACTACTCTGTCACTCCTATTAAATATCCTATCACATGTAAAATGTTACATATTATCTAGCCACTTGCTAGGGGCCCGTGTTTGCTCGTTTTTAAAAATGAGCTCATCAGAAAGCTTAATGAAGCCACATTTGATTATTTAGCTTGCTTCTTCCCTTTCTTCCCTATAAAAAGGATTACTGAGCTTTGGGGTATCCTTTTAAATTGTCAAAGGAATTTTCACCTCAGGAAGGCTTGTACATTCTTTTCAGCTATACCTCAAGAGGAGAGTCTTTCATAGTAATAGCAAAAGTCCCTCAACAACCCAGCAGACAAAAGACCTTGTCTCTTTCTATACCTTCTTTTGTCCCCATGGTTGTTTCTCAACTTTACCCTCTATTTGCTGAATAGAAAGGCCTATTGCAGACAACAAATAGAAATCCTCAACCATGGCCTCAATACAAAATCAGATATAGTTTTAAAAGCTTTTGAAAAATCAGGCTGTAGCTGCTTATGCTCTGGGAAACCATAGTCAAGAAGGCCCAGGTATGTGGAGTTAGTGGCCTTTATACCCCAGACTCTGGGCTAGCTTTGCTCTGGAAAAAAAGCCCATGTTTTTTGCTAGAACAAGGCTGCTCCTGTGTGAAGGGAGCTATGCCTGCTTCAGGGTTTCTCTTGTTTTCATTATCTCTGTTGCCTAATTCCCTCATCTTGCCAGCTTGGCTGGCTTAAACCCCCAGCCCTCCCTTGACTTCCAGTTTCTCCTTAATCACTGGCTCTTACTAGCTGGCCTGGAGTTGACTCGTCATTCCATTTTAGTCTTCTGCTGCCACTTGCCTCTTAAAACTAAGCCCACTGTTCATCTTGTTTCTTTACTCCTAGCCTTTGCCTCACTATTTTGTGTCCTGGTTCCTGGCGCTGTCTCCTATAGCCACTGCTTTCCAGAGCTGAGTTTCACATTTTACTTAAAGTAATCCCAGCCTAGGCCGACAGATGGGTTTGAGTGGTGGGGGGACTCCAAAATAAACCAGCCTCCTAATTGTTTTGCTGTGTCTCTTTGTGACGGGTTGTTCTGAGTGTAAACATGCCTCAGTGGGAAGAATGGGCGCATGCCTATTGGTGACATGGCTTATATGTTGAGAATTTCCTTGGCTGCGTAAATTAACCCTCAATAATCCTGCCTTCTGATTTGATAGAAGTCCTAGGAAGAGTTGGGGGGAGATAAGAAGAGGCGTGGGTGTTTGGCCAAGTTCCAGATTCATGAAAGTACTCTCCTCCAGGGTCAGCTCCAGACCAAGGAAGTTATTATCCCCATTAACCAGCCAGCTATTGGTTCCAGAGCTGGCATTCAAAGCTTACCCCCAAACACTGAGGCAGTTAAGACTCAAAGCTAAATTTGTTCTCTCAATCCACTGGCAAAGACAAACAGACAAAGATTTCATGCAAGGTGTGGCATACATAGAGAACAGGGGGCTTAAAAACAAACGCGTGGTTCATGTTCCAGGCTGGAAAACATGATAGTGTTTAACCTGGTGTTTCGTGACTCAGCATTCCTCTTCAGAGGCATTTGCTACCGGGTAAGGAAGAGAACAAAGGGACTGGATGATGGAGAAAGAGCCAAGCATTTTTTTGGTTTTTCCCTTCTCTTTTACTTTCCCTGGTCCGAAATTCTTCTCAGCCAGTCCCTGGAGCCAAAAGTGGTCTGAACTCCCTATTATGCTGGAGGAAGTGGGGAGAACAGTATCCTATCAGAAGGGATCAGGCTGAGAACATATACCATCCTCCTACCTGCTAAGGAGAAGATATCAAGAAACCAACACTCATACTGAGTCAGCCAGGGGTCAATGACAAGAGCAAAACCTCTCCTCAGATGGATTACAGAGAAGGGAGGGTGGAAAAGAGCACAGTCGAGAGTTTAGGGAAGTGACACCTTGTGTAGGAAATGAGTAGGGGCACAGGGGAAATTCCTGTACCACAAAGGTACCTACTTGTCAGGGCAAAAGTATGGGGTCCCCTAAGAGGCCCCTTGTTGATTTCTAGGCCAGTGAGGGGCCAGGTGGCCAGAGCCATTAGAGTGAAAATTGGGGGAGATGCTCAGGGAAGCCACTGCTCACCCACTGTGATAGAAATATTTCAATATTTTTAACAACTGGTGCAAACCAGCAGGCTATCAGCTTTGGATGGAAGGGAGTGAGAAGGATCACTGAGGGGTGAAAGAGCCAAGATTAGAAAAGATACCAAGACAAAATGTACCAACTTTACAGTTTCATTGCCCATAAGCCAGCCCTGTCTGTGATATTCATGCCGTACCAGTGATCCTGATACAGAATTGCTGCCAATCTCCTGTCTGTTTTTCACCCAGCAGTGTTAGCCCACTTCACTGAGATCTGGAGATGATGGAGAGGGAGGGGCTGGTGCCCCTGAGGTGCCCATCTCACTCAGGGAAGAAGGGAATGGGGTTACCTTCTTGCAGAGGACCATCTGGTGGTCAAACAGGAAGAAGACTCGTTGCTGGTTGCGGCCGTAGGGCTGGTAGATCCAGGCCATCTCCCCAGTGTAGATCAGCTCCGAGCTCCTGTCTAGGATGTCTTCACCCTGGGAAGGACATGTGATAGTGAGGGGCATCCAGGCAGGAGAGATGGCCTCATCACCTGCCTGGAGGCACGTAGGACTGGGCATAGACTGGGGCAGGAGGAGGACAGAAAGGGCCTGATGGGGAAAGATGGCTCCATGAGCTGTCAAGAGCCATACTCTTGTTTGCCCTAAGGCCAAAGGAGCCCCACCACCCAGGACTGCTATAGTCCCTCTATGCCAGTTGCCCTCTGGCCCTAGAGGCACCAGCTGCCAGGAGGTTCGTTCTCTCTCTCTCTCATTCTCCTTTTCTCTTTTTCTCTATGAATCTCTCTTTCTGCCCCAGTCTTTCATCTCAGTCCTAATCTCTTAGTCTTTTCCTTATACTTAAAGAGTAATCCTGAGCATGTGGTAGAAGTCTCTCAGCTTCCCAGACAAGTAAAAGGGGACAAGGGAGGGCAAGGAGATGATAACAGAGAGAGATAAAGAGAATCCACTCACTCTCTCAAAAATATTTTTTCTTCTCCTGTCGCTTAATTAAAATCTATTGATCAAATAGGAAACTTCATGACCATATGCTTCCTTGGACTGTTACCCCGAGAGCCTGAAGCCACTTCTCCTTGCTACATAGAGCCAGACACAAAAAAAGCGCCAAGACACCTGACTTCTAGCTAATTCAATTATACAGTTTCCAAGGGCCCCTTCTTTATGGTAACTCTGCTAGGTCAGAGGTATGTGCGGGTGTACATCAGATGTCAAACCCGACTTGGCCCCTTTCTCAAGGAGCTTACATCTCAGTGGAGAAGACTAATATAGGTGGGATCAGAATTCACGGAAGACAAGGAAAACCACACTAAAGGCCATGGGCACAGGAGTGTGCCATAGGCCTAGTCCAGGGCCTATGTGAAGATGGGGAAGAAGAGTAGTGGTCCAGGACTCAAAAGGATTAATATCTACTGAGCACCTATATGGGTCAGACATTGTGCCACATACATACTTGCACTCTGTCTCTTCTGAGCCTCACCACAGCCCTGGGAGTTAGATATTCTTGCTCTCATTTTATAGTCTGAGGTATAGAAAGGTCAAGTGATCAGCCAAGGTCATCCAGCTAGTTCGCTAGAGATTCACAACCCAAATCCAATTCTGTAGCTCCAGAAAGTGTGCTCACTCTTGCCACTATATTACGCTGTCTCTAGGCCAAAAAGTCACTGGAGGATCAGCCCATTCCTCTCTCTGGGTCTCAGCTTTTGAGATGTTAAATAAGGTATATGAGGATGATCTCTAAGGTCCTAGCCCTGATACTCTGATGCTAAGATCTCAGCCTTGCAAACAAAAGCTTCAAATCAAGGATAAAGACGGAGGCCCCTGCATCCCCCTAGAAATAATCAGAGGCAAAAAGCCTAGGCGAGGCAGTGGGCCAAAAAGAGAAGTGGCTGGAAGTGGTGTTGTTGAGCATAACACTTTTTTCCAGTCTCAGGGATGGGAAGGAAAAGTGGAGCTTAGTGGAAATATTTTCTAATAATACAACCTCAGAAAGAAAGCTCAGAGATACTACTGTGACTCCAGAGCTCACCTCAGGGATACCCTGGAACTTAGGTAAACACTCCTCCTTGAGGGGCCTACATACTAGCACAGAACTTCCAGAGGTCCATGGCAGGAGCCGGGGTGCGGCACGTGGGCGAAGCCCTCAGAGTGAGGGAACTAACCAGGGCTTTCCTGTTGGAGGGATGAGAAGCTGAGAATGGTACCAGTCTGCCATGCTCTACCCTGAGGCAGGCCAGGAAGATATGCCACAGTCTATTTTGAATATGCATGAAGTGAAAGAAAACAATAACAAGGGGCCAGTGCCATACAAAGATGGCCAGGATGACTTTTAAAGGTACCACTTGCTAAACTGAGGATGATCATCACACCAGAAGGACTACTCAGTGTCATCTGGTCCACCCACTGTAACAGCCAGGAGCACCCCAATTCTATTTTAAATACTTCCCACATGTAACTCCACGAAGAGAAAAAAAAACACATGTGAAAAACTACAACCCTATGCCCACCAAACTGATTGATGTTGGGCAGCTCATACATCCTCTGTGTACCTCAGTTTCCTCACCTTTAAAATAAGGATAATAACAGTACCAACCTCATTTGGCTATTACGAAGATTATGTAAGTTCACATATATAAAATGTTTAGGAAAGTACACATCACACTGTAAGCTCTACATAAGTGCCAGTTATTATCTTGACTATCACTATGTGCCCTATATCCTGTGCCACATATTCCTATTAATACTCACAACAAACTAATAAGGAATGTACTGTTATAACCTCTAAAGCCAAGGTCAGAGAAATTGGAAGTAATTTGCCCAAAGTGGCAGAATCTAGGCCAGACTCCCTCCAAAGTCCATGCTCTAAACCACCAAACCACAGTAGAATGATGATCCCTTAGTGGAGCAACCAGCTAGCTTGGAAGATTTCTGAGACGAGAATCTCACAAGACTTGGGTTCTGGGCCCAGTGCTGCCACCAACTCACTCTGTGCTCTTGAGAAGTACCTTAACCACTCTCAATTGTTTCCTCATTTGGACAATGGGGATAATACAATGGTTCCTGTTTGTCTCACTTCACATAACTGCTTGAGAGCATCAAATCAGTTCATGTAAGGGAAAGAGCCCTCTCAGAGTTCAGAGCTCTCACTCTTTGCTTCCTCTGCCCAAATTGCACCACACAGTTCTTTGTCTTGCCCCAAAAAGTGCAATCTCTTACCACTGCCCCCTCCCCCACAGGCCTTCTGTTCTCTTCCATTCCTCCAGGATTTTGCTCACATTGTTCCCTCTGCCTGGAACTTGTCTGCCCCTACAGGATAGCCAAGGCCACATCTCATTAATTTCAATATCCCAATGCCCAGCACCCCACTCTAATTACAGGTCAATTGTCTTATGTGGGGTTGTGGCCTGAGAGGATCCAAGAAAAGAAGGACAAAGGAAATGTCATCCTTTTCATACAGTTTATGCTTCCTACTGACAGGAGGGCAGTGAAATAACAAATCCATCCAGCTCCACATTTGATCTCCTGGTCCAAGGAGTATACCTCATCAAACCACCTTAGCTTTTAAATAGATGCTTTTGCTGCCGCTATCACGTTGGGTTTTTGTGTTTTCTCCAACTTCTTTGGATTCAATCACCCAATGGTGAACTGTAACAGGCTCTTGAGTATTACACAACCAGGCTGTGAGGGGTGGGGTGTCATGGGAGGAAATCACAACCACATGCAATCAAGTTTCCAAACATGACTTGCAAACTTGGGCTCCTGGTGAAAATCTCCAGAAAAAATATAATTAAAAAGAAGCTGTCAGGAATATGTTCTTTCTCCCCTCCTTTCAAGTGGATCTAATGAGTGTAAAGGGTGGCAAAGTGACAGCTCAACCAAACCTCAGGTCAGAGAAATTTGAAATGGAAATTTCCCAGAAACTGCAGTCCTTGGGAACAAGTTCATCTCCCTGCTGCTCCCCTAAGCTGCTCTAAGGTACTGATTATTACTTAAAGGTATGGGTGACACTTCCACTCATCCATTTATTTTTCAGGAGTCCTGGGGGGTGGTACAGAGCAGGGGTTACTTCACGAACTCTAGTCCCCATAGGCTGGCAGGGGGCAGGGATGGTAACTGGAGTTGGGCAAAAAGACCCAGAATGTTCACAGAATAAGTTGAGGGAGGGTCAGACCTGGATATAATACAAGACCTCCTGCTCTCTAGCCAGGTGCTCTGATTTATCGAGCAGGCACCAACGGCCTGAATGCCACTGACCCTCCAACATCTTTCCCAATTCCTCTTCAAGGGAGACTAACCTATGAAGGTTTCCCCTATAACTCCTCTTTTTCATTTGACAAATTAAGCTAAAATTATCATGTGGATGCTTCTGACAGCCACCTTGTTTGTTCAAACATCTGGGTGAGGCAAGGGAGTGATAAAGATAGCAAAGCACTGCTTCATTTTCTTGATTTGCAAGGCTTGTCCAAAGCAGCCCTCAGTAAGTTGGCAGGATCCCTCTCTGCATGTTCAATTGCTTGGGCAGGTGGAACATACAAAGAACCTATACCTATGCCAAGAGTCAGTAAGCCATGGAGCGGACATGTCCTATTGTTTTCTGGGGGAGATCCCTCAGCACTCATCTACCTTTAGCCTTACTGGAATTTGCATTTTCCCCCCAAGGAAGTCTTACTGTCTTGCTTAGATATGGACCCTTTACTGCAAAAACAAGTCCCTACAGTATCACAAAGGGAAGCAATTGGGCTGTAGGAAGCAGAAGGTTAGAAGAGTATGTGGTGCAATAGTGAACAGAACACCACACAGGGAATCTGGAGACTAGATTCAAGTTTTAGCTTTGTCACTGACTTGCTGTGTGGCCTTGGTCAGAAATAAGCTTCTCAGACTTCCACCATCATTACAAGGGGTGTGTGTGTGTGTGTGTGCGTCTGTGTGCATGTGTGCATGCGCACAAGCATAGCCAGAGTTGTTATGGGGGAGTCCCCTAAGAGCCCTGGTGACTCTGACAGTCTTTAAGATCAGATATGCCAAACATGACAGACACTTTAGGCATGGCCTCTGAAATGTACCCATCAGGCCTTGCTGGAGAAAAAGCTTCCTACAGGGCAACCCCTCTGGAGCTGGTAAGTTCCAGTGACCCCAGAGTCTGAAAAGGGAACCATGAGGAATTTTTCTTCTTACCAATTTAGATGAAGAAGGGCTTTGCCAAGCAGGAGGGTGCCAGGGTTGTGCGAGTTTGGATGAGATTAGAGGACCAATCAATCATGCTAACAAAGGAGGCAGAAGAGTAATTGTTCTCCTACCAATCACGGCTCAGAATTGCCTTTTTGTTTCCCACCCCCACCCCCAGACAAAAACACATGAAATTCCTTCTGAGATGCCAAGTCTTTAAATCATAGTTCAGTGCCTTTGAGTTTGGTATTAATGAAGCTCCCTGGATAGGCCAAGGAATTTCAAGCTATTCTTGGTTCCCCATGGTTCCAGCTGCAGGGACCAGAGGCCCAGAGCACATGAAAGAACTAGATATTCCAGGCATTGGGACAGGGGAAGATGTTCCAGGGAACAGAAAGACAACCACTGCTGGGAACCTCCTCTTACAGAGAACCCTGCCAGGTGTACAAAAAAAGGGGCCTGCTAAGCAGCCACAATTTCAGAGTGCCTAAGGGTTGATGGGCTTGCTAGAGGTCACTTGATCCAGCCCTCTACCTCTGGTCAGGCAACTAGCCAAAGCAAACCAGACAACAATGCTGGTTTCCTCTTATGAGTAAGAGGATCTCTTTATATAGAGTCATTATTTTCTCTGTATCTCAAAGAATCACTGCTGTTTTCTACTCTGTATGGGGACATTATCCTTCAAATAAGATTCAAAAATATGCCAGCTGCTCAGATTTGTGGTCTTTTCCAGACATCTACATTAAGGAGGAACAGAGGTAGCAGAATAAAGGAAAGATGATTTTTTCTGGACCTTGGTTAAGTAGCCGTTTGTAAGGCCGATGCTTAATCCCCTTGAAACATGCTAAACTGCTTGAAATGTTAGATACTACCTCTCAATCACAGGAAATGATACCTGAGTTGAGGCCAGTGGAATGGGGAGCTAGCTCAATATCTACACTGTGACCATGAAGCCTAAGATTGCCACCTCCTCCCTGGTAGCATGTCCAGCCTCTCCCATCTTGGTTATGTTAGCCTGTGGACTGCCAGATTTCACAACTTGGGCCTGAGAGATAAATGTGAAATATCATTACTCCTGGTTCTCTTGGTGGGCACAAGGGACAAGCACTAAATAGCATACTCAACACACAGGTATCTCCAAGGCCTTATAATTCACAGCTCTGTTTCTATTGAATAGAAACCTCAGGAACCTCAACAGAGAAGTGGCATTACAGAGGCAAAATCTCTATTTCTTAGGCTGTGTATATCCTCTGCAAGTGAGCATCTAGGAAGGGAAAGCTTTAGTGACTTCAGCCCCTGAAGGCTTTCTGAGTTCAGAGAAGTTGTGACTGTTTTCAATGGAATGAAAGGCTGTCAGGGATTATTTTTATAAGCAGATGATAAAAAACAGAATTTGATCTGTCAGTTGGGAAGGGATGATGGTCATGGCCTCGAGTGTGCTGGCTTCAGTAGACCTAGTAGATGTTTCAGGGTGAGGTGAACCCACCAATAGGAAAGAAGTATGTTGGCTGGCCTGCACCAGAGAATCAACCTTGTGTTTTGTGTCTGGGAGTGAATTAGTACATACAACTCCTTATCCAGGTGTTCACCCGGTGATGATAAAATTCCAGGACTTGAAAAAGCTTTGAAAGGCTACTGAGTCAACCCAATTGTTCCCTGGCAACACCCAAAGAGAGGAATCTTTCCTTTCTTAATGAAATATCACCACAAAGATTTTTCCTTCTTAGAAATCCATCTAGAATTAGAAATCCTCCTCAACCTTCTTAGAAAGCTATTCACGTACACAACACCTCTCATTAGCAAGATGTTTTGCCTTAGCTCTAATCTAAGTCCTTCCTGCTGCTTTTCAAATCTCATGCCTCTTTGTCCATCCTTGGTTAAGATAGGAAGTTCTGGCTAAGCTATTCAGACTCCCCAGTGCCCCTATTGGTACGGAGCCTACCTCCCAGTCTAGGACAGAGGCCTGCCACTGGGCAATCTTGTCGATATTCTCCAAACGCCGCTTGCGCTCATTGATTTGCTGAGTCACATTTCTCATGACAGCCAGGGCAGCTGCCACATACCTGTAGTCACTGTGGAGACACAAAAGTACAAGTTTGACAAATCAATGTACCAGAGAACCAATGTGCTCTGTGCCAACCCTGACATCCATTCTCTTCTTCCTACTTAGTAACACAGCCCTGATTTTCAAATGGAACCCATGCCACATGGAGTAAAAAACTACATTTTATATCCTTTAGAGTAAGGGGTGACTATGCAACTAAGTTCTGTCCAGTGATATGTAAATAGAAGTGTCAGACAGCACTTTTCAGAAACCTCCTTTAAGGAAGACAGCATGCCCTTCTTTGCTCTTTACTTAATCCTTATGCTTGGAATGTAGGTGTGATGGCTAAAGTTCTAGCAACCATCTTGGACCATAAGAACAAGGCCCATAATCCTAGGGATAGGATAACAGAAAGCTGGAAGGAGCCCAAATCTCTGATGATCATGGAGCCATATAGCAGCCATAAACTACCCACTTGCAGACTTCTTTTACATAAAAAAGAAATAGACCCCTATCTTTTATATGCTATTATTTTTGTGTCCTATCCGATATAACCAGCCAAGGATCAAGAATGAAGCTTCACACATGGCATGGTCCAGACAACTTTACCTAATCTCTTCTATCACCTATTTCTAGGGAACTCTGCCCAAAGTCACTGTTAAATAACATCCACAGCTTTCCTCCTGTAAAATATAGAGATAGGATGTAGCATAGTGGTTAAGAACCG
Organism: Ceratotherium simum simum; assembly: GCF_057802395.1. Lineage (NCBI taxonomy): Eukaryota > Metazoa > Chordata > Mammalia > Perissodactyla > Rhinocerotidae > Ceratotherium > Ceratotherium simum. The sequence continues at coordinate 79,975,224 of NC_141940.1, read as the reverse complement.
AGTCTGGAGGCAGACTCCTTGGGCTCAAATCCTAGTTTTGTCACTGACTAGTGGTGTGGCCTTTGGCAAATCTCATTCATCTTCTCAATGACTCAGTTTCCTCATCTGTAAAATGGGAAGAATTACAGTAGGATTTGTTGAGGGTTTAATCATCCATGTAAATTCTTTTACTCTTGGCTCATAGTTAATGTTAGCAGTACTATTAATACAAATCAAACATTTCTCTAGTATAGACATCACATGGGTTGTCTCTCAAAACCTCTAGTCCCAGAAGTGCAAACCTAGGCCCAGCTTCCCAAGAATTCGGATGGCCCACTTTTTGAAGGTTATACCACCCTGCCCAGTTTTCTCTGCTTGTCTGATATGATTTCCAATCACATGGTTCCTGTGAAAAGCAGATTGAAAGTGAGATCCCAGACATTTGGTAAAGCTACAATAAACTGAGAAGACAGAAGGATGAGTTATGGTTCAGTCTTAACTAACTTTCCTTAGAGAACCTGAACATGCTTTGTGGTCACTAACTTGCTCAGTGTCCCAGCACCAACTAGAAAGAAGAGAGGAGAAATAAAAGATGCACAGCAACTGTCTTTTTCTTTCCTAATTCATTGAAGTGTGGGGTGGTGGACCAAAGAGGGACAGGGAAGGGAGTTCTAACTGTCAGAGCAGACACCATGCAGCACCTCCTCTCAGCTGGCCTCCCTGGCTCTAGTCTGTTCTCTGCACACCCACCAGACCATAGTCTTCAAATGTTACTGCATTTTATCACCTCCAGTAATAGGAAGCTCACTATACCTCCTAACCAGTCTATTCTGTCTCAAGACAACTCGCAAAAACAAAGCAAAATCTCTTCATTATTCTGAGCCTTAATGAATGTTAGCTATTATCAGTTTTTCTTCTGGATCTTGCTGCTGACTCGTATTGAGCTTATAGTCGACTAATGCTTCCTAAGTCTCTGTAAAACATGCTGTTTAGAAGCTGCATCTCTCTCAATTTGTCCTTGAACTGTTCATTTCTTAGACCCAACTGAAAAACTTGACATTTGCTCCTGTTACATTTAATCCTTTTACAGTTACTTGCTCCAGCCTATGGGGGATCTGTTGGGTTCTGTAACACTGTCAAATTTTCTCCCTGGAAAGACTATCTGAGCCTGCCATTTAGAAGCAGGGTATTAGGGTGATGATAGAAATGGTAGTTGCAGTATAGAAGTTTCTGACATAAATAAGTATCCCTGTTCTTTGGGCCCATTTTCTGTCTCCCATGCCATTCCTCTCTCTGATTTGAGGGCATCGGGAACATGCCTTAAGCCACTTTCTGGGAGGCAAAGCATAGAGCTACACTCTCCAATATGGTAGCCACTAGTCACATTTAATTAAAATTAAAATTATTTTTGCTCAGTTGCACCAGCTATATTTCTCAGTACTCAATAGCCATATATGGCCAATAGCTACTCTATGAGACAGCACAGACATAAAACATTTACATCATTGTAGAAAGGCATAAGAATTTTTATTACTCTGCCTGACCCCATGTACTACTCAGCCATGGATTCATCTCTGCCACTGTGCCATACTGTCAGTCAACCTTTGCCATTTTTAGCTGGCTGCTTTTCTCACAATGGTTAGAGGGGGAATGTCCCCATCTCTAACGTCCCCCACTAGCTTTAGGAGTGGGTAACAGAAGAAGTGAATAGCTGTAGTCCAGCCTAAACCCTGCTCAGAGCCCCTAAGTCTCCAGATGAGGTCTGGGCCCAACCCCCTAATGAGGAGATTGAACCAAGGCTGTCTTATTCCAGACATGTTAGCTAACCTCCCTCTTGTACAGAGTCTTCCTTCTTGTCAGCTTAAGGAAGGTTGGGTGGTAGAGGGGGACAAGTCACCCTTCTGTAAGCAAAGGCAGTGTTATTCTAAATTTATCTCTCTCCATCCATCTAATCTCCTTCATAGGCCACTCTGACTGCCTGCATTTCAGACCTACCTATCTGAACACCTATCTGACTAAGCCTTCAAGCTGGCAGTAGCCCCTAATTCCCTTCAGATCCAAGATACCTTGACATGCATCACAGGAGTTGTCATCTTGAGACAGCTTTCTGAGGCCTGCCAAAAGGGGCGGCCCATGGCCTGGGGGTAGTGCTTGGCCCAACAGGTCACCCTGAAGGAGTACAGGTATTGATGTAGTATGCCACTGCCTGAACTACTACTCTCTCAGCACTCTGCAGCCCATGGGGTAGAAGGAGAAGGGACCAGGGACCCAGAGGGCAAGAAGGCCTTGAGGCAGGGGTTCCAGTCACAATGTGAAGGAGCACAAGAATGGGAAATCCCTGGCAGATGTTTTATCTTACTGGCTCCCACTAAACCCAATAAGGCCCTGGGGTTGCTTTGGCCTAAGAAAGTAACATGGCTTTTGGCTATGCTTGAAAAATGGTCTTTCTGGGGCTCTTAAAAGCAATTATGCAATATATAATTTACCTAGTTAATATCATCAGTCCACAAGTATGATTTTTAGAGCCTCCTGCTAGGTTCCATGGAATGGATACTCAGGAGTAGGTAGAAGAAGAGCTGTGATATTAAAAACATTTGAGAATTACTCTTTGAATATCCTAGTTTTAAAACCATTGGTCTAAAGGGCTGCTACACTGAGATTTATGTACAATAGTGGCTACTTCTGGTCACGTAGCACCATGAAGTATAACTGTGGAGGTCATTTAGGCTCATGACATCATGGGATGGCAGAACTCAAAGAGGCCTTCTATATTGGCTAGTACAATGGCTCACAAACCTTCCTGAAAATCACCTGGAGGGCTTCTTAGAAAGCCCTTCTAGAAAGCCCAGACTACAGTCCACACTTTGTGTCCCTGCTTTGCCACAGACTTGCTCTTTGTTGTTTTCTCTTTCTGGGCCTCAGTCTTTCCAGCCATAGAATGAGGAAATGTGACTAGAAGACTTCCCTTTAAGGGTCGTTCCATTTAGGTGCCATAAATATTTTCCATTTTTATTTCTAAAATATCTTAATTTTAGTGGAGGTTCTTCAGTGTCCTGTTAGCTCTCACAAGAAACTGTATCCTTAGAAAACTTGGGACTCAGTTCTGGCAATGGGCTGTATTAAATCTTTTCAAATGAGATTTAGTCACCTCCAAATTTCATGTGTAATGAGTACCTCCACCATCCCCCAGTTAGTAAACAGACTCAGGGAGGAGGAAGCAGGGTCTTCTTTTGCAAGATCCTTCTCTACCTGCCTCCCTCACAAACAACAGAGCATGGAAGGCAGAGTTACCACTGGTGTTGTTGCTCATACTAAGAGCGAGTCTGGTGCCACTACATTTGGATTCAAATCTGATCTCTGTCCAGGGCTCCAGACCACTGAAGCACATGACCCATAATTTGCTAAAGGAACATCATCAAGTTAAAAATGAACCCAGGGATTATCCTAGAAGCTTGACATAAACAAAACCAACTGGCCCATACCCATTGCCTTATGCAACTAGGTTTGGAAGTAAGCTCCAAGGAAAGCAGGCGATGGAGCTAAATGAAAGTAGGAAGCAGGACTAATGAGAATCAGGCAGGAAGCTAATGGAAATTGAGCAAAGGCCTTCTTTCTTCTTGAAGTGCTTAATCAGGAAGAGAGTTAAAAGCTAGGCCAACAAGTCTGAGGTCAGGGATTTAATACCAATTAAAGGCAGGCTAGAAACAGGCTGGGGATTTAGGTCATCGAGTAAAGCATGTGAAAGAGTGGGGGATGGTTCACTGTAGACCATCCCCATTGTTGGAGATGACTCCCAACATATAACTTACTGGTTAGGGGTATCATTTGCATTCAGAGAGAGATAAGCACCTTGGTCCTTTCTGGGTTGGTTTTCTTCAAAATACTGAAAAAGTTTGAAAAAACATCAGGGGAAGTCTCAAGTCTATTTTCCCCCAGTCATGCTCTGGGCCTAAGGGAAAGGTACAGTTGGGATGAGGCAGAGGAGAGTGGAAAAGACTAAAAAAGACCAGAGATGCAGCCTTGCAGAAAAATCTAAGGTCAGTATAAATTGGGCATGCTGTTACCAGGTATCTGAATCTTTCAAGCAGAGTAGAACAAACAGTTAAACAATTACTCCATGCGGGTTGATTCACTCGGCTGAACTCAGGACCAAAAACCAGGCTATAAGATCCCTGAAGGCAAGGTCTAAGTTGTACAATAATTATGATGCATACTGATTTCATATGCATACTGATTTACAACTTTATAAGCAACTCTCACAAGCATTCCCTCACTTTATACACACAACAGTCTTGTGAGGTAAGCAAGAATATATTATTATCCCATTGTGCAGATAAGCTAACAGAAGCTCAGAAAAGGCAAAAGGACATACATTCTCAATAAGGACACACATTCTCAATAAGGACCAACATGTAGAGGAGACTCTCTCCTTCACTATTGTCTCCTTCAATCCCTTACCTATGGTCCTGGGCAGTATACTTGAGGAGCTCAGCCAACTGTAAGGGATACTTGCAGATCTTCTGCACTGGAGTCAAAAGGAAACCATCAATAGCGATATCAATCATCTGCTGCAAGAGGCGACAGGCCTCAAAGAAGTGCTGGTAGCGGCTGTCCTTCATCAGTTTGGAGAGCTCCATGCAGGCGTCCAGGTGGTTGTTACAGTATTCAGAGTATATCCAGAATCCATCTTGCTATGAGCAGAGGAAAAAACGGAGAGAAAGGAAAATGATATTGAGGACTGCAAAAATAGTTTTAAAGAAATGGAAAAATAGATCTTGCTCTTATGTAAGAATATTAAAATGATGATAATATCAATCTTTCCTAAATTGATTCATAATTTAATAATAAAAATAAAGGAATTATTTGGGAACTAGACAAACTAAATGTAAAAAATTCATATAGAAAAAAATAAATATGTAGGAATAGTATGGAAATTCTATAACAGAAGGGTAATGAGGAGAGACTGGCCCTGACAATAGTAAAACACACTATAGCAATAAAACTCTGGCAGTGGATCATAAAGGATATAGGTCAGAGGTTCTATTTCTGGAAATGGCAGACTAAGTTGTTTTACATAAATCCTACCACTGAGAAAAGCTATTAAAAGCTGGAAAATATAATACATTTGTTTGAAGGAATCATATCATCCAGAGCCTCAAATTATCTCCATAGAATATCCCTCAGGAAATATGCCTTGGAGTATTTAGGGGTAAAGAGGCCATGATAGGGCCGGCCCAGTGGTGCAGGCGGTTAAGTGCATGCACTCCACTGCAGCGGCCCGGGGTTCACAGGTTCGGATCCCAGGTATGCACTGACGCACGGCTTGTCAAGCCATGCTATAGCGGCGTCCCATATAAAGTGGAGGAAGACTGGCATGGATGTTAGCCCAGGGCCAGTCTTCCTCAGCAAAAAGAGGAGGATTGGTAGATGTTATCTCAGGGCTGATCTTCCTCACCAAAAAAAAAAAAAAAAGAGGCCATGATATATGTAAAAAAAGGACTGAGGAAAAAAATACATGAGTGTATGTGTGTATGTATTTATAAATATGCTTATAGAGAAAGGGGAGGAGAAGAGAGTAAGGAGAGCCAGGGAGGGAGAGCATGTTCAAATGATAAAGCAAAAGCAGTGAAATTTTAAAAATATGTGTATCTGGGGCTGGCCCAGTGGTGTAGCAGTTAAGTGCGTGTGCTCTGCTTCAGCGGCCTGGGGTTCGCAGTTTCAGATCCCAGGCGCGCACCGACACTCTGCTTGTCAAGCTATGCTGTGGCGGCGTCCCATATAAAGTACAGGAAGATGGGCACAGATGTTAGCCCAGGGCCAGTCTTCCTCAGCAAAAAGAGGAGGATTGGCATCGGATGTTAGCTCAGGACTGATCTTCCTCACACACACACACACAAAAAACAAATAAAAATAGGTGAATCTGGGTAAACGGTATGTGGGCATTCCTTGTATTGTTCTTATTTTTCAACTTTTCTGTAAGTTTGAAATTATTTCCAAGTTTTAAAAAAAATCTAAGTTTTTCTTATACATTGTTCAGTACTCATTCAAAAGTAACTTGATGCATGAGAATATAAGACATGAACAAAACCCAAGAGAAATAATAGGCAATAAAAACGGATAAAGAAGTCAAGATGAAGTTATTAGACATGTACTTAAAAAACTATTATTTAAAAAAAAAACTAAATAGGCAAGCCATACAGAGCAAAAGAAATCAGAGAAAACATATATATAACAAAGGACTTGTATCCAATATATAAAAAGAAATCCTAGAGCTTAATAATAAAGACAGGCAACCTAATTAAAAGAAAAACAGGCAAAATAGTACACTAAAAGTATGATACACCATGATTAGGAGGGATTTATCCCAATCCACTTCACCACATTAACAGATTAAAGGAGAAAATTCATGATTATTTCATTAGATGCATAATAAGCATTTGAAAAAACAAATTTATCATAAAAGCCACCAGCAAACTAAGAATAAAAAGAAACTTCTCCAATATGATAAAGGGTAACCATGAAAAACCTAAAGGTACTATCATTCTCAATGGCGAAATACTGAATGCATGCCCCTGAGATCAGGTACAAAACAAAAGATGCCTGCTCTCACCATTTCTAGTTAACACTGTACTGGAGGTCCTGGTCAGTGCAATAAGACAAGAAAAGGAAATAGAAGGCATATGGATTGAAAAAAAGCCTTCAGGGATCTTATAGCCTGGTTTTTGGTCCTGAGTTCAGAATAAAGGCATTCTGTCTTTATTGAGAAATGATATGATTGTGTAAAATCCCAAGGAATCTACAAAAAAAAAATACTAGAACCAATTAGTGAATTCAGTAATGTGTCAGGATTCAAAGTCAATTACAAAATTTAGTTGTATTTCTATATCATAGCAACAAACTATAGGAAATAGAAATAAAAATACCATTTACAATAGTAGCAAAATATTAAACACTTAGAAATCAATTTTTAAAAATAAGGTCAAGAGCTATACAATGAAAACTAGAAACAATGCTGGGATAAAGTATAGAAAATCTAAATAGATAAACAGATAGATGGTCATGGAACTGAAAATGTGTCAATTTTCCCAAAATTGATCTACAGATTTAATGCAATGCTAATCAAAATGCTGGCAGAGTTTGTTTGTTTGTCTTTGCTTTTCAGTAAAACTTGGCAAGCTGATTCTTTTTTTTCCAGATTCATTAAGAAATAATTGACATCACTGTATAAGTCTAAGGTGTACAGCACGATAGTTTGATTTATATATATTGTGAAATGATTACCAGAATAGGTTAACATCCTTCATCTCACATAGATACAATAAAAGGAAGAGAAAAAAATTTCTCCTGTAATGAGAGAAATTTATATAGAAATACAAATCACCTAAAATAGCAAAACTGTTTCGAAAAAGAAGGAATTTGGAGGACTTATGCTACCTGCTTTCAAGAATTGCTATGAAGCTACATTAATCAAGACAGTGTGAGAAAAAAAATTGTAACTATATATGGTGCTAGACTTATTGTGGTGATCATTTCACAATAGATACATATATGAAATCATTATGTTGTACACCTGAATCTAATATAATGTTATATTTCAATTATATCTCAATTAAAAAAACAGCATCAACAAAAACAACAAAAAGACAGTGTGGTATTAGTATATGAATAGTCACATTGATCACTGGAATGGAATAGTATCCTTAAAAATAGACTCACATATATACGATCAACTGATTTTTGACAAAGGTGCCCAGGTAATTCAGTGGGGGCATTAATAGATTTTTCAACAAATGGTGTTGCAACAACTGGATATCCATATGGAAACAAATTAACCTTGACCTTTCTTTTGCACCACATATAAAAATTATCTCAAAAAAGGATCATAGACCGAAATATAAGAAATAAAATTACACAACTTTTATAAGAAAACAGGAAAAAAAATTTTGTGACCTTGGGTTAGGCAAATATTTCTTTTTTTTTTTTTTTTTTTACATTTTATTTTATTTATTTTTTTTTTACAATGGAGTTATTAACATTTATTTTTTGTTTATTGCAGTAACATTGGTTTAGAACATCGTAAAAATTTCAGGTGTACATCATTGTACTTCTATTTCTGCATAGATTACATCATGTTCACCACCTAGGCAAATATTTCTTAAATAAGACCCCAAAAAGCATGAACCATAAAAGAAAAAATGATAAACTGAATTTCAACAAAATCTTTTAATTTAAAAATAAACTTTTATTTATGCGTTTCAAATACACTTAAGAAAATGAGAGGCCGGCCTGGTGGCGCAGTTAAGTGCACATGCTCTGTTTTGGAGGCCCAGGGTTCACAGGTTTGGATCCCAGATGCGCAGTGACGCACTTCTTGCCAAGCCATGCTTGGCAGCGTCCCATATAAAGTAGAGGAAGATGTGCATGGATGTTAGCCCAGGGCCGGTTTTCCTCAGCAAAAAGAGGAGGATTGGCAGATGTTAGCACAGGGCTGATCTCCTCACAAAAAAGAGGAGGATTGGCATCGGATGTTAGCTCAGGGCTGATCTTCCTCACAAAAAAAAAAAAAAACAAAGAAAAGAAAAAGAAAGGCCAAGCCACAGACTGGAAGAAAATCTTCACAGATCACATATCTGAGAAAGGATGTGTAAACAGAATACATAAAGAACTCTTAAAACTAAACAATAAGAAAAAACAACCCACTTAAAATGAGCAAAAGACATGAACAGACACTTCACTAAAGATTTTATATAGACGGCAAACAAGTACATGAAAAAATGCTCGACATCATTAGCCACTAGGGAAATACAAATTAAAACCACAATAAAATATCCACTATACATCTATTAGAACGGCTAAAATAAAATATACTGATAATACCAGGTGCTGACTACCATGTGGAGTGAATGGAATTCTTATAGTATATTAGAAGTGAGAATGCAAAACGGTATAGCAACTTTGGAAAACAGTTTGGCAGTATCTTATAAAGTTAAACAAACATCTACCATGCAACCTAGTAATTCCACAAATATAAACAACCTAGTAAACAAGATGTCCTGGAATTAACTGGTGAATGCGTGCTATATCCATACAATGGAATATTATTAAGAAATAAAAAAGAACCAACTACTGATACATGCAGCAGCATGGATGGATATCAAAGGCATTATGTTAAGAAGCTAAACACAAAGGATTACTACTGTATGATTCCATTTATATGACATTCTATAAAAAGTAAAATTACAACAACAGAAAGCAGACCAGTGTTTGACAAGGGCCAGGGGTAGGAGCAGAGATTGACGACAAAGAGAATGAGATAACTTGATGAAGTGATAGGAATGTTCTATATCTTGATTATGATGATAGTTACACAACTATATACATTTGTCAAAACTCATCAAATTACTTAAAATTGCTGAATCTTATTGTATGTGAATTATACATAAACAAAGCTGATAAAAAATGAAATCATAGAACTGAATAATAAAAAGGGTAAACAATCAAATTTTTTTAAAAAGGCAAACTAATACATAAAAAAGGATAATACACCACGATTGGGTAGGTTTTATCCCAGCAATACAATGTTAATTTAACATATGAAAATTGCTCGATCCAAATTCACCACACTAACAGATTAAAGGGTAAAAGCATATGATCATTTCAATAGATCAGTGGTTCTTTTTGTCCCCAGGGGACATTTGACAATGTCTAGAGACATTTCCGGTTGTCACAATTGGGGGGTGGGTGCTACTGGCATCCAGTTGATAAAGAACAGGAATGCTGTTAAACACCCTACAATGCACAGGGCAGGCTCCAACTGAGAACCACTATTCTATATTCTACTTTCCCCACTCAACAGTATGTTGACGATATCTATATGCATTGCTATAAGCTATATACATCTAGTCTGTTGTTTCTTACTACATAACACCCCACAGTAAGCATGCCCCACGTTTCTTATCCACCCCTCAGTGATAAATATCTAAGTTGCTTCTAACTGCACTCCACCACACACAACACTGCCATACAATCAACAGCCTTGTAAATGCTGCTTCATGGACTTCTGTGAGAATTTCTCTGGGATATATATTCAGGAATGGAAGCACTAGTCCATACACATACTTAACTTTGATAAATACTAACCAAGTGCTTTCTGGAATGGCTGAACCAGTTTAAATAGTGTGCAGAAAAGAGTTAACATATTAGGCCTGATACTGTTATCCTTAGGAAGGCCTGCTTGAAAGGCTGGCCCTTGGCTGGCATCTTGGAACTGGAATCTCAAGAGGGTTCTCACCATTCCCTGACAAGAGTGGCCCATCTTGCCTAAACTGTACGTATAAACAATGTGGTTTATACCTGAATACCTGCTTTCTTTTTGGAAGTGTGGAATTTTGATAGACTCTAGGTAGAGGATGCCAACACGACCAGCCCCTCATAAAAATCTTAGGCACTGAGTTTCTAATGAGCTTCCTTGGTAGACAGCATTTCACATGTGTTGTCACATTTCATTGCAAGGGGAATGAAGTGCATCCTGTGTGACTCCATTGGGAGAAGACTCTTGGAAGCTTGCACCTGATATCCTACAGACTTTGCCCCATGTATCTTTCCCTTTGGCTGATTTTGCTTTGTATCCTTTAGTTGTAATAAATCATAACTATGAGTATGACTATATGCTGAGTCCTATGAGTCCTTCTAGCAAATCACCAAACATAAGGGCGGTCTTAAGGATATTCCTCCAATGCACATTCCTATAAGCAAAGCAGGAGAATATACAAGATGACTTACTTTTAGCTGCACACATTTATGTGTCATGTGAATTTTTGTATTATATGCACATATTACCTCTTTAAAAATAAACACTTTATAAAAAGGGGGAGAAGAGTTGTCAAAACAACTAGGTCGCCTGTGAATGAGACCCAAAAGATGTTAGAGAACCACAGAAGTGTACAGTGAAACCTTCTTATATTCCAGATGAGGAAGCCCAAAGAAATTAAGAGACTTACCCAAAGTTATGCAGACAGTCATTACAGACAAAGTACTCAAACCCTCGCTCTCCTGTTTCCTAGTGCTCCTTCCTCTAAGTCACATGGCCCCTTTTCCTACACTTGTCACTTCCCCTACCCTAGTGCTCTCCCCTAAAGGCCTTGCTACTTTTTCTAATTTCATGCTGACCACGGTCTTTCCTATTTCTCAGATTCCTGGATTCTCCGTGCTATGAATAAGCACAGAGTCCCTCCCAAAATACTGGGTCCCACAGAAACTGAAGCCAACAGGAACAGAAAAGTGAAGCTGAAGAAAAATCCTACTGGTAACTGTCTGGAAGAGGAAAGAAAAGTGAGGAGAATGGTAAAGAAAGAGAGTCCTACAGCAAATCAAAGTACCTTCCTAAGTTTCTCATACCCTGGGTCAACAGCAGGGTCAGAGAGGAATCCATCTCCGTAGGACAAAGCAGCTGAGCCAGACCAGACAGCTCAGACACCCCTTCCATCGCTTCCTAACCTCTCTCAAAACCCTCCCAAAAGGGGAAGATGCTTACGTGCTCCAGAAAGCAGGGTCCTATCTCACTGAGGTGGGGGTCATCATTGTTGTACTGTTTCTCCAGGTCTCTCACGAAGCCCATCTGAAACCTGTAGATGTCTTCAATGTTCCCAAAGATCACCTTCAGTTGCTCATCGCTGAACATGTCCCTTCTCTTCCGGCATTGCTTCAGGTAGCCCTGCAGACAAAGGAAAAGCCCAGGGTGAGGATGTCTCCAACTCCTCGAGGGCTTTACCACTTCCTAAGTATTTGGGAGCCTCATTTTAGTTCCATGAAGTAGACAGGGAATAATCATTTCCATTTTTCATATGATGAAATTGAGGTTTAGAGAAGGAAGTCACTGCACTAGTAAATAATTAGGAAAGCTGGATCTCAAGCAAAGGTCTTCAAAGTGCAGACTATGGAGCATAGAGCTTTCCACACCATTCTCTATGACAAGGACCCCAAAAGTCATAGGGCCCTTTCTCACAAGCTGATTAAGCACAGACATTTTCACTAGTTTTAGTACTTATTGGATTAGCTGCATACATTCATATCTCTAAAGTTCTATTTCTCATAGGACCAATCCAAAAGTTCTTAATAACACTGACAACAATTGGGCAACAAAGGCCCAGGCAGGAAAACTTCCCAAAAGAGAACGGGATTTGACAAGACCAAATCATTCCTTAAAAGGAATGCTTTAGCCATCTAAGGTAGCTGGCCAGGAGAGATCATTTGGATGAGCTCAGCCAACAAGCCCACAAGTGCCCAGGCATGGTGTTTTTAACAGGGTAAGTATTCAGGATACATTTGTGAATAAATGGATGAGTTAATACAGCTAGCCATTGATAAAAGGGAAGAATCAATGAAAGAGATTTTTGGTTTGATAAGAGAGCACTGAGGTAACAACCAAGACTCAGGGCACACTGTAAGTCAGGGCAAAAAAAAAAAAAAAAAAAGGCATGGTCTTCCATTCTGAACCTATTGGTGTAAATAACTAAATAATGGCCACTGTCCTCATTAAAAATCATCAGCACATGAAAATGTTCTTGGTGAGAATGAATTATGGTCACCTGCTTTCATCTAAAAGCTAAATGCAATTTTCATAACACCTTTCTTAACTGTTGAACCCCTAATGAGGCACATTGTAGTGACTGTTTACCACTTCTGGCCCTGTCTCTACCTCTACTTTGTCTCCCCTAACAGCTTCCAATGAGGTCATCGGTCACCTAGGCATACTCCAGGAAGATCCTCATCCCTGGCTTCAATGCCCTTTACCAACTCTTACCAAAATCTCACTTCCCTTATCTCTTCTTACTCTCCAATTCAGCCATTAATTAGTGTCTTTCAACAGTGTGCAATTTTTTTTTTAAAGATTTATTTATTTATTTTCACCCCAAAGCCCCAGTAGATAGTTGTATGTCATAGTTGCACAGCTTTCTAGTTGCCGTATGTGGGACGCGGCCTCAGCGTAGCCGGAGAAGCGGTGCGTCGGTGTGCGCCCGGGATCCGAACCCGGGCCGCCAGCATCAGAGAGCACGCACTTAACCGCTAAGCCACAGGGCCGGCCCAACAGTTTGCAAATTAATAGTCTGTGCCTGTGCTGATATTTACTTAACTAATGGCTGCTGCCTTCATTGACTGACATGCTCAAGATGTCCTGAATTCATTCATATCCAATTCCTGACCAGAAAGAAGACACCCTCTATTCCCAGAATACCTTTTTAGCTACACTCCCTTTACTGAAGTAGCTCCCAAAATTCTGCCTTCCTAGAAAGCTTTCCTTGACTAATAGGTAGAGAGGCAATAAACTACTATAGGCTCCTCCATGCCTAATATATCATAGGGTTGGCCTTCTTCTATTTCTTTCCCTTCTCTCCCTCATTCTTGCTTTCTCTTTCTCACCGTATCAACTTTGGAAGTATCTTAGCTACAGTGGAGCAGGGAAAGCAGTGAGTATATCATTTGGCAGAAACTTTTCCATCTTGACATTAGGCAAGGCGGCAAAGACTTCCTTACGCCTGCTCCCACTTCTTCTCCCTAAGGTAGGCCTGTGAGCACAGCTCAAAAAAATTGGTAACAATGTCACATCAGTATGTCATTTCTGGGTAAGTAGTAGGTAATGGTGAACGACCACATTGGGAGACAGAAGCCAGCCTAGACAGCTCATTCATCCCCTGAGAAGTCAGTTCAGGAAATATTTCATAGTTTTGTTCACTGCTCCCATTTGAAAGGTCTCAGGGAAGGAGCAAATTACCATCAAATCCCCAAAGTACAGCAAGGATACTAGATCTCAACATCAGTATGGACTATGACAAAATGAGAAAGAAGAAAAAAGTGGGTTCTGGAAAAGAAAGAACAGATAGAGATGTCAGGGTAGTTTCCTAACTCCCCAAATATGCTATTCATTGCTATTGTCAAGGACATCATTTTATTTCTATTGCATTATGTATGTTGTAGCAAGGGAACATTAAGCCATATATTAGGAGAAATGTAACTTCCCATAGGATGGTGGGACCCTAGAGTGTTTTGTCAACTGTTTTTCTGTAAAGTTAATGCAAGATTATAAATATATTCTGGTAGATTTTGCTTGATGGAATATTACATAACCATTAAAAATGATGATTAGGAAGACTGTCTAGAAACACAGAGAAGTGTTCATGATATAACGTCAAAAAGCAGAACACAAAATGGTATGTCACTATGATTATGTCTCTACAAATACATATACATATGGACAGATTTTAAGGAATTATGCAAAAGTGCAAACAGTTCTGTTCTATTTGGTGGATTCTGGTTGATTTTGTTTCTATTTTAAAACTTCCTCTAATGCTGTTTTTTAATTGTCTTTATGATTAAAAATGGGAAAAAAGGGGCCAGCCCGGTGGCGCAAGCGGTTAAGTGCGCCACCTGGGGTTCGCTGGTTCGGATCACGGGCACGCACCGACACACCGCTTGGCAAGCCATGCTGTGGCGGCGTCCCATATAAAGTGGAGGAAGATGGGCACAGATGTTAGCCCAGGGCCATCTTCCTCAGCAAAAAAAAGAGGAGGATTGGCGGATGTTAGCACAGGGCTGATCTCCTCACAAAAAAAAAAAAAAAAAAAAATGGGAAAAAAAAGCCTTTGTCAGACAGTGTAAAGAAAATATAGCCTCAAGAAGGCTGCCTTGAGCACAATATTAAGGAGAAAAGGAGAATCCAATGTCTTCTCAAAATCTTAAGAGACATGACCTGCTGAAGTGATTACAAATAATAGAAAGAAACTGCCCTTATCAAGGAAATAAACGATGGGACATAAGAATATGAGAGTAGTCAGAGAAGGCCAAAACGTCACCCTTAGCCCCTACACCACACAACTGCCTAGGATTCTGAGGGGAGAAAGGCCAGGTGAGATGACTAGTTCCCTGGAGACTTGCTTTTTATTTATTTATTTATTTGTTTGTTTATTTATTTATTCATTCATGCATTTATTCATTTATTCATTCATCCATTCTGTGAGGAAGATCAGCCCTGAGCTAACATCCATGCCAATCCTCCTCTTTTTCCTGAGGAAGACTGGCCCTGGGCTAACACCCATGCCCATTTTCCTCTACTTTATATGGGACGCCGCCACAGCATGGCCTGACAAGTGGTGCATCAGTACGAGCCCGAGATCTGAACCAGGGCCGCCAGCAGCGGAGCGCACGCACTTAACCGCTACGCCACAGGGGCAGCCCCAAGACTTGCTTTTATTTTTCATCCCCTTCCTTTGGCTGACCTGGTGACTCTACCACATTTTCCACAGCAATGATGAAGAGAGGCTTGGCTTAGGGGTCAATCAACATTTGTTTCATTCACTCATTTTTGAGGGTACATAAGTTTAAGATGAGGTGGCAGTGGAATGACTGCTAAAAAACCTAATGCCATTTTAAGTTAGGGAAAAAAGAAGAAACAGATGGAGGGGGTGGAATGAGAGAATTAATAGGAAGGTAGTCACATCACTGCAGGAGAGCAGCATTCAATTCTGAGCCCTGTTTTCAGAGGAACATGGAAGAAAATACAGAGCCAGAAGAGAGTATTCAGGGTAGAGACGGGGCCTGAAAAGCAACACCATGAAGAATTCTCTCAGGGCTCTTTGTCCTGGAGAAAAGATTTAGGGGACCTCTGAAGGCCTGTCACAGGGCAGAGAGAGCAGAATGTGTCTGGGGCTCATACTGTTAAGCATGCTTCAAACACCCTCTAACCCAATCTGAATGGTAAGAGAGAACAGGGTGATACGGCAATAGGTGTGAACTGATTTAACAGAGGCAGTTTCTGAGAGCCTCACTTCTGCCTCCTAAGAGTAAAGTGAGCATGGGTGGGAAGGCAGGCAACACAGTAGTTAAGAGTACTGTGGAAGTTATCAAATCAATCACCATCGGCATGAATTAGACCTGGCATTGCCATAGTAATAGTCAAGAAAGGTTGTCTATTTATTTCACTCTGTTCTTAAATCCACAAAGGTTGATCCAGAAGTCTAGATCTAGTTCATTAGGCTAGAATTAGTGCCTTGCTATGGGATACAAACTACAGCCATGATCTCCAGGGAAGATCTCCCAAGACTACAGGGAAATAAGATGGACCAAAGAACCTCTGGATCACCTAGGGTTTGGGAAACCCTTTAGGGAAAGGCCCTTATATAGACCTCAGGGTCTCCATCCCTAAAAGGCATATATCAGAAAAGATTTCCAAGGCCCCTTTAAGCTCTGACTTTCTAGAGATTTCATATATTGTTTTGCGTGGAAGCCTGAAGCCTGACAGGAGACCTGATAAACATCTTGAAAATAATTTTAGGAAAATTAGGGAATGATGACCATGGTTGTTGTGTTCACAGCTGTATCTCCAGAGTTTAACACAGTACCTGGCATACAATTGCTGCTCAATAAATATATGTTTAATAAATACAAAATGACTAGCTCTTTTCATTCTAACAATGAAAAAAGGTACGTTAGAAGCAGAATGTTTAAATTGGTGGTTTTCTTTTTTTCTTTCCCTTTTTTGGCCAGGAAATCCTTTTCTCAAATGAAATAAAACCATTAAAAAAACAAAAGGATGACAGAAAGAAGATATTTGCAACATAGAAAATTGACAAGGGATTAATATCAGGAATATACAAGAAACTCCTATAAACTAGCAAAAAAAATATGAGAAAGTACAGGAGAGTGGACAAAGGATAGGAACAGGGCCTGGAGTGTCCACGTGGTATGGATAGCTAGGGCCTACGGCAGCCAGAAACTCCTGGGTTTGTTACTTTTGGCTGACAAGTTGCCTCATCCCCTTAGCTTAGTATGCTATACAATTACCGTTTTATACAATGTGTTATCATTTTCTATGTATACACCAAGATTTAAAGACAATTGGGAAACATCAGTATAGTCAATACACAGAAAGGAAAACCCAAATGGCTAATAAGTTTGAAAACCCCAGGCTAAAACATATCAAATGGAAATGACTGGAAGCTATAGCATGATAAACTCAATTAGACCTAAGGAACAACTTCTTGACGGTCAAGGGTATGAGACACTAATACAAATGACTGAGGAAAGCTATTCCAGCTTCTCTGGAGGCACTGGAAGACAGAATTTATTTCACAGGTATGGGATGATAGACTATCTTCCTCAAGAGAGGCAGACAAAATAACTTTATAAGACATCTTTAGCTTTGCTTGCCCTGTGCCTCAGTTTCCCTGATTATAATATGAGTTCTAAGGTTATAAGAGGTAATACCACCAACCATTGGTCAAGGTAACCTAGAACTAAGCCAAGGCTCTTTTATTCCACTGTCTGGATTTAGAAAGAAGAATGTCATTTTTTGTAGAAAACTCATTAAAAAAAATCTTTTCTCTTATTGGCCTCACTGAATGATTTTGATAAAAATCACTTTATTGTCTACTTCCTCATTTGTAAAATGAAGGTATAGTAATTTAAATGTTTGTAAAGCGCTTTCTGTTCCTAGGAGTAAAAAAATATGTATATTCTCTAATAGATAGTGACTTTTTTCTATACTGAATGCAGTCTTTCTCATTTCCCCTTCAATAGCACAAGACTGGGAAGTGTTCAGGGATCTCCATTAACCTATAGAAAGAGTAGATTATGCCATGTTAACACATCCATGCCTGATGTTAACACATTCATGCCTGAGTAAGACATGCCTCCATGGGTACCAAGGAGAAAATGGTAGAAAATGCAGAAATAACCTGGATCTCTAACACAGCTTTCTCTAGTGAGAGCATATCTAGATAACACAGAATCAGAAAAAGGAAGATCCAGACAGCACTTAAAGAGCAACTCTTCCAATCAGCTCATTTTAGAGTTCAGGAACAAGGCCCAGGATGGAAAAGATTCGCCTGAGGTTGCTCAGTCAGTCAGTAACCAAGGTGGGACCTGAACCTGAACTCCTAATTTTGAGTCTGGTGTTCTTTCTGATAAACCATATTGCTCCTCACAGCTTTTTGTTTGGAGGTGACACAACCCTGCATTAAAATACTGTCTTCTGGCCCAGCTAGACAGAGCTTTCTCCACTTTTCTTTTGCTCTAGCTAAACCTTTCTTTGACACCTGTGGTTTCAGAGCGGTACAAAGAGATATTTCTCATTTAAACCATTAACTGCAGCACTAAGAATAACTGAGAAATATGGAATGAGCAGATTGCCAACAAAAGCTTTGCTCTGGTTGGCTGGATTGGGCAAGTCCTCAAAGCAGGGACATAGCACTTCCTCATCTGGAAAGATAAATACTTCCATTGTTGTCCTGAGCCTGTGCCCCGTAGGAAGAGGCCAAGATGTTTGGGAGTTGGGAACAGAAGATCCTTCTAAGATTAAAGGACTCCCACTGCGCCAGTGCCTGAGAACACAAGGAAAGTAATTTTGCCTCTTAGAGATTCAATCTATTGATCTAGAAAATAGGAATAACAATAAAAACTTTTGTCCTGTCTGAAAATCAAATGGCATAAGATGTGAATGTACTTTGCTGAAGTAGTACATACATGTGAGAACTTATATTTAATTCTGACTTTCAAACAATATTTATTGAGAATCTACCATGTGCAAGGCACTGTTCTAGGTGTTGGGGATACATCAGTAAATCAACAAGTGAAAACTCCTGCCCCTTATGGAATTTACATTCTAGTAGGGGAGACGGACAATAAATAAAATATAAAAGGAAAATATATAATACGTCAGATATTGATAAGCGCAATAGAGGAAAATAAAGCAGGAAAGGGGGAGAGATAGTGCAAGGTTACAACTTTAAACAGAATGATCAGGGAAGGTCTCAAGTTGAAGGTGATATTTGAGTAAAGACTTAAAGGAGGTGAGGGAGGGAGCCACGTAGACATCTAGGGGAGGAGAGCTCTAGGCAGAGGGAAAAGCCAATGCAAAGGCTCTGAGGGGGGAGCATGCCAGGAATTTTTAAGGAACAGCAATAGGCCAAGTGCAGCTGGAGTAGTGAGAGCACATGGGAAAGGAACAGGAGATGAAATCACAGAGGTAAGGAGGGGTTGATCACACAGGGCTTTGTAAGTAATAATGAGAAATTTGGCTTTTACTCAGGGAGAAATGGTGAGCCATTGGAGGGTTTCAAGCAGAGGAGTGATATGAGCTGACTTAGGTCTTGAGAGTATTCCTCAGCTACCAGGCAAAGAACAGACTGTACTTACTTGTATTACAGATCCTATGACATTGTAAGACAGCTACCATTCTATAGCAATGCTCCTCAAACTTTAATATGTATTGTAAGTCAAATGGGAACCTTGTTAAAA
Source organism: Ceratotherium simum simum (assembly GCF_057802395.1). NCBI lineage: Eukaryota > Metazoa > Chordata > Mammalia > Perissodactyla > Rhinocerotidae > Ceratotherium > Ceratotherium simum. Next base: position 79,955,955 of record NC_141940.1, on the reverse strand, counting down.
TGCAGATTTGGATTCAGTAGGTCTGGAAGGGAGCTAAAGATTCTGCATTTCTAACAAGCTCCCAGGTGATTCAGACTCTGCTGATCTAGGATAGAATATTTTGAGGGTAGGAACTATGTCCAGGCCCTGGCATGGAGCAGAACTCCACTAAATGTTTGTTTAATGAATGACATGACAGTTGTTTGATGCCCAATGCCACATAGCACATTCCAGAGGGTATTTTTTTTTTAAGTATCAGCCATTTGTGTGGAGATGGGGGAAGAGAAAAAGATAAAAGAGAGACATGGATGAATGGGTGAATAGATGAAAGGAGAAGTGAAAGAAATGAAAACCATCTTTATACAAATACTTGCAATATTATGTTTACTTATTTTTCTCAATAAACTTAAGAGGTTGGTATAATGAAGTCGACTGGAAAAATCAGAAAATCGAAGGTCAGAGGAGTTAAGGGACAACTTCAAGGCCACAGGGTTAATTACTGACTAAGTTAGGATGTGAAAGCCAGCACTCCATGTCCCCAGAGCCCTTGTTCTTTCCACTCTACCTTAGTGCCTCTAGGGAACAGGGAGATAACCTTTAACCTTCCTGGGAGGGGTGAGAAAATGAGTTGAGGTGAAGAAAGTTAAGGCCCACAGTCCTTGGCTATGATCTTTCCAGAGTTGCACTGTCCAATGCGGTTGCCATTAGTCACCTGTGGCTATTTAAAATAAATTAAACAAAATTTAAAATTTCCTTTCTCAGTCATGCTAGCGACATCTCAAGTGCTCAATAGCCACAGATGGCTGGCTAGTGGCTATTGCATTGGAGAATACAGATATAGAACATTTTTATTACTGCAGTAAGTTCCATTGGGCAGCACTGCTCTAAAGAAACAAGAACTTTGAAAAATGTTAGAGCTGTACTATTGGCTCCAGAGTGGGCCCTGGCCCCAATCAACAAGGCTAGGGGACAGAAAGTAGGACCTGATTCCTCATCTGGAAGGAAAGGGATAAAAGATTCAAAATAGAGTTTTCCCTGAGTCAAGCAGAACACTATAGTGTGAGAGTGTGTGTGTGTGTGTTTGTGTGCGTGTGCGTGTGTAATCCTTTTAAAAACATTCTTTTCTCCATTTCCCACTGGTTTTCCCCTACTGTTTAGTAAAATGCCCTTTGAAAATGCCAACTTGCCTCTGCTGAGCTCAAGGGAATATGAGGAAAAGGGTTATCATCCTCACTCCTGTCAGAGAGATGGAATGCATGGAGTTAGGGAATGTGGAGCCATAGCTCCTGGGGGCAAAGTGGCATACTGAAGGAGCTGAGACTTGTCCACCCAGCCTTTATCTCCTATAGATACCGCCCCCTAAGCTCTTTTCTGCTCAAAGCCAAAACCAGTATTCTCCAAGTGAGAGAGAAAGACCAGCAGCATCAGTATCACCAGGGATGCTTATTAAAAATAGAGATGCTTGTGCTTTACCCGAGACTGAGAATTCACAACTTTGAGGGGGTGGAAGGGGGCTGGAATCGGCATGTTTAACAAGCTCTCCCAGGGACTCTGGTGCACATTCAAGTTTGTGAACCACTGGCTTGGAGGGAGATGTGTTTTGCTTTAATGAATGAGGTCAGGCCCTTACATTGGATGGAAACAACTGGATCAGAATCCAAGAGGATAGGGGTAGAGATTTAGGAGATAGAGGGAGGCGGAGAGAAACAGACAGAGAGACTGAGAAACACCAAGGGAGCAGTTTCAACCATTGAAAAGAATCTAACAAACCAGTCCAGCTGCTCTTTCCAACATCTTGGGACTATTACAGACAGGGCCCAGGAGATTGTCAGTTCTTCACAGAAGTGCCCTCTACCCCGCCCTGAGCATCCCCACATGCACTATCATAGCTGGGCCTACCTCACAAATGTCCTTGAGGTGCTTGATGTAATGACGCTCGGTGCTCATGATCTCATTGATAACATTGGCCCGCATCTGGTCCCGGTTCTGTAGTGGTCGGCCCAGACAGAGGCAGTCTGAGTTGGGGTCCAGGTGCCCATTCTGCACATCACTGGGCCCTTCCTCCACCCCATCCTCCTGGTTCACCCAGAGCTGTGGAAGCAGGCAGAAGAAGAATAATGGATTAGCTTCCTTCTTTGAGAAGTTTCCAGCCAAGTAGAAAAAGGATAAACTAAATTCCTCAGGTATTCAGAGAGTCTTCAACCAGGGGCCCCTGTAAACTGAATGTCATGTCTGGCTCTAGAGTGACTTGCTGGTCCTAGGCACGAGTCTAACCCTCTCTAGGCCTCTGGTAACCTATCTGTAAAATGGAGGATGGAAAAAGGTAGGACTAAATCATCTCTAAGAGACTTCTTGGCTAAGAAGGTTTCAGAGTAGAGAAGAGTTATGGCAAGCAGAACTCACTTGTGCTGGAGCCTGTCTAGACAGCACAGCTGGATCAAAAAAATAAGGATTAAGCTATATATCTTGGGTGACAGCTGGATTACTGTCAAACATAACACCTACGAGCATGGAGACCAAAGGTGGATAACAGAGTGGGCATCTCAAAAGCAGGGCCTTCAGGGTTGATTTACATAAAAGGATATACAAATAATCATTAAAATTTGACTGTAAAATTCCTTAGATATGCAAAGATCTCTACTTCCACAAAGTTGTAGTAAAGATGGCAGAATGTTCCCACACCACATAGCAACAGCTGTTGATTGAACACTTACTATACACCAGCCACTATGCTAAGAGCTTTCAATGAAATGTATTATTCAGTCTTGCTAGATAGCTGCCTTTATTACCACCATTTCACAGAAGAGGAGACTGAGGCTCAGAAAAGTTAACAAATTTGTCCAAGTCACACAGTTAGGAAGCAGAGGGGCTGGGATAGGAGCCAGACAGTCTGACTCCAGAGCCTGTGCTCTTAACCACTGTGCTAGCACCTTTGTACTTCTGGTTCTAAGGGAGACAGGAAAAGAGTAGTGAAGAGCTTGGGCCAATGCATGCTGAGAATTATCAGAATCATCAGAAATGGGTATGGTTGCTAAAGGTTGAAACTATCCATTACAAACCATGAAGGTACAGTGATGCAGACAATATCTCCTTTGGGGAGGCTGAGTGAGATGTCTCTGGATCTGGGATGACAGAGCTTAAATCAGAGAGATGGCTCATTTCACCCCAGTCCTAGGAAGGAGGAAAACCAGGGGATAGGAAGAAAAAGAAGGGTAGGACCCTAGGAAGAGTGGTAAACTCTGCCAGGAGAATTAGCCAAAGAGCTTGTCAGTTGTCTCAACAGCTTTAATCAACAATCCATTTTTCCCCTCGATAACCCCTAGCTTTTTCCACATTCCTGCCTCAAGAAGCTGAGACCAAGAAACTTAGATGCATTCCTATATTTGCCAGCAGATAAGTCTGTTGGTGGGTAGCCTTAGGGGGACAGAGGCTTAGGGATGGAGCTAGAAAGAACAGTAGTTACTTCCCAACTTTGTGTATTCTCCCATCTCTCTTTGCCTCAGAGAGGGTCGGGAGCATGGTTATGAACTGGTGAACCTAGAGATGTCACCAGCATATATTCTACTTATTTGCCACGGGCCAAAGTAAGTAGGGTTCACTCCATTTTGATGTATTTTGCACACACAGCCAAAAGTGCAAGCCTATCAACCTCTGCAAATGCTCTACTGGAAATCTGTTTCCAGCTTCCGAAGGTCAACTTTGTGTTTTCAATGTGCTAACAGCTGCATTTACTACAATCAATAGGCAATGATGAGGGACAATTATTCAAGGAATAGATCTTTTCTAAAGGGTGATTCTAGGAGGTGACAACAGCATCATGGTGGCGTGAGTTGTTCCCTTTGTCTCTGCTCTCTATGTTACAACTAAGAGACAATCATTAACCAACAGAGGATTCCCTACACAGCACAAAAGGACACCTGATAGATCCATGCAGCCACACATCTGAAGGTGGGTGGACTGGATCCCTAGGAAGAAACGGAACTAGGTGAGCAGATCCTTCCCCCTCCCCAGCAGCAGCGATGCAGGTCATCACACAGCAGCCAGTGCAAATATAAGAGGAGGTGGGGGCAGACCACCCTGTGCATGAACGCTTTTGGAGTAGTAGCCCAGTCTGTGGGAGCACCCACTGTGCTGTGGCAGCCCTGCCCATGGGAACACTCCCCACTGAGTGGCAGCAGCTCAGCCCCCACAAAGGAGCCCCACCAACCAAGCACAATAGCTCAGCCAAACCTCCCATGAGCACATAGCTGGCCCACACGCAAAAGAAAGTACCTCTTCTACCTAGCGCAGCAGCTCAGCTGGTCCCCTGCTGAGCACAGCAGCCCTGCCTGCATGAAAGCAGCCCACTGGCAGAACACAGAAGCCCTGCCTGCACATGTGTGCATGATACGCCAAGTGGCTGTGGCCTGCCCATGCAAACAGAGAGTAGCCCTACTGGCACAACCTTCAGCAGATGGGGTGGGATCATAAAACAGCTCCTGCTCCCCCAGCAGGGGCAGGTAGAATCTGCGACCTGATAGTACCACAAATGCACTGTCAAAGGATCAATTCATCAAACATGAAGAACTACAGTAACACTTCAGAGCAGAAGGAAAATGACAAGTCTCCAAAAACCAATCCTGAAGTCACAGAAATTTACAATCTAAATAACAGAAAATTCAAAATAGTTGTCATAAAGAAACTCAAGAGTTACAAGAAAATTCAGAAAGACAGTTCAATGAGCTCAGGAATAAAATCAATGAGCAGAAATAATACTTCACCAAAGAGACTGAAACTCTAACAAAAACCAAACAGAAATTCAGGATATGAAGAACACAACTAATTGAGATAAAAAATAATCTAGAAACCATAAAAAACAGAGTTGACATTATGGAGGACAGAACTAGTGAATTAGAGGAAATATAGAAATGATTCAGGTGGAGGAGGAGAGAGAACTAAGACTAAAAAAAAAAGAAGAAATTTTTCAAAAAATGTCACAAAATTAGAAAAAGCAACATAAGGATTATAGGTATTCCAGAAGGAGAAGAGAGGGAGAAAGCAACAGAGAGCTTGTTCAAAGAAATAATAGCTAAGAACTTCCCAAACCTGGGCAAGTAACCAGACTTATAACTAAATGAAGCCAATGGAACTCCTAATTACATCAATGCAAAAAGACCTTCACCGAGGCATGTAATACTGAAACTGGCAAAAGTCAATGACAGAGAAAAAGTATTAAGGGCAGCAAGGCAGAAGAAAATAACCTACAAAGGAACTCCTATCAAGCTTACAGCAGATTTCTCAGCAGAAACCCTAGAGGCTAGGAGAGAATGGAATGACATATTCAAAATACTGAAAGATGAAAACTTTCAGCCAAGAATACTCTATTCAGCGAAACTATACTCCAGAAATGATGGAGAAATAAAAGCTTTGCCAGATAAACAAAAGCTGAGGGAGTTCATCACCACTAGGCCTGTCTTACAAGAAACATTGAATGGAGCCCTCTCATCTGAACTAAAAGCAAAGGTTTACAAAGCCTTGAGTAAGGAGACAGATAGAACCAGAAAATTGCAGCTGTATATCAGAATAGGTTAGTAAACATTTAATTGTAACATAAAAGATAAAAGGAAGGAAAGCATCAAAAATAACTATAAACACTTCAATTTAGTCACAAACTCACAACACAAAAAAGAAGAATTTATGACAACAATAACTGAGAAGGGGAAGAGGAAAGGATTGGAACATGCTTAGGCTAATATAGATAAGAGGCTACCAGAAAATGAACTATCTCATATACGAGATCTTTTATACAAACCTCATGGTAACCACTAAACAAAAAATAAGAGCAGAGCCACAAATCATAAATAAAGAGAAAACTGAGAAAACCACCAGATTGAAATAGTAGTCAGAAATACAAGGGAAAAGAAACAATGGGAATATAGAACAACCATAAAACAAGAGATAAAATGGCAGTATTAAGCCGTCATATATCAATAATTACTCTAAATGTAAATGGATTGAATTCTCCAAACACAAAACACAGAGTGGCTGGATAGATGAAAAAATAAGACCCAACAATATGCTGCCTCCAGGAAACACATCTCTCTAAAGACAAAGAGGCTCAGAGTGAAGGGATGGAATACGATACTCCAAGCAAATGGCAAGCAAAAGAAAGCAGGTGTTGCCATAGTTATATCAGATAATGTACATTTCCAGATAAAAAAGACAGTGAGAGACAAAGAAGGGCAGTATATAATGATAAAAGGAACATATCACCAAGAGGACATAACACTTAGGAATATATATGCACCTAACACAGGAGCACCAAAGTATATAAAGCAATTATTAACAGACCTAAAGGGAGAAATTTACAACAACACAATAATAGTAGGGGACATCAACACCCCACTTACATCAATGGATAGATCATCCCGACAGAAAGTCAACAACGAAACAGTGGCCTTAAATGAAATACCAGACCAGATGGACTTAGATATATATAGAACATTCCATCCAAAAACAGCAGAATACACAGTCTTCTCAAGTGCACATGGAACATTCTCAAAGATAGACCATATGCTGGGAAACAAGGCAAGCCTCAATAAATTTAAAAAGCTTGAAATCATATCAAGCATCTTTTCTGACCACAATGCTATGAAAATAGAAATCAACTACAAGAAAAAGGCTGGGAAAGTCAAAAATATGTGGAGACTTAACAACATGCTACTGAACAACCATTGGATCAATGAAGAAATCAAAGGAGACATCAAAAAATACTGGAGACAAATGAAAATGAAAACGCAACATACCAAATCTTATGGGATGGGGCAAAAGCAGTACTAAGAGGCAAATTTATAGCAGTAGACCTACTTCAACAACAAGAAAAATCTCAAATAAGTAATATTAAACTACACCTAACATGACTAGAAAAAAAAGAACAAAGCCTGAAGTCAGCAGATGGAGGGAAATAATAAAAATTAGAGCACAAATAAATAAGACTAAAAAACATAGAAAGAATCAATGAAACTTGTTCTTTGAGAATACAAACAAAATTGACAAACTCTTAGCCAAACTCACTAAGAAAAAAAGAGAGAAGGGTCAAAAAAACAAAATTAAAAATTAAAGAGGAGACATTATAATGGATAACACAGAAATACAGAGGATTATAAGAGAATATTATGGAAAACTATATGTCAACAAATTGGATAAGCTAGAAGAAATGGATACATTCTTAGACTCATATAACCTCCCAAAACTGAATCATGAAATAGAGAGTCTGAATAGACCACTCACATGTAAAGAGATTGAAACAATAATCAAAAACTTCCCAAAAAACAAAAGTCCAGGGCCAGATGGCTTCTCTGGAGAATTCTACCAAACACTCAAAGAAGATTTAATACATATCCTTCTCAAATTATTCCAAAAAATTGAAGAAGATGGAATGCTTCCTTACTCATTCTATGAGGCCTACTTACCCTGATACCAAAAACAGACAAGAACAACACAAAGAAGGAAAATTACAGGCCGATATCGCTGATGAACATAGATGCAAAAATCCTCAACAAAATGCTGGCAAACTGAATACAACAATGTGTTTAATACAATCATACACCATGATCAAGTGGGATTTATACTAGGGATGCAGTGATGGTTCAACATCCACAAATCAATCAATGTGATACACCATATTAACAAAATGAGGAATATAAACCACATGATCATCTCAATAGATGCAGAGAAAGCATTTGACAAGATCTGGCATCCATTTATGATAAAAACTCTCAATAAAATGGCTATAGAAGGAACAAATCTCAACGTAATAAAGGCCATACATGACAAATCCACAGCCAATATCATACTTAATGGTGAAAAACTGAAAGTCATCCCTCTGAAATAGGAACAAGACAAGGGAGTCCACTCTCTACCACTCCTATTCAACATAGTACTGGAGGTTTTGGCCAGAACAATTAGGCAAGAAAAAGAAATAAAACTTGTCCAAATTGGAAAGGGAGAAGTAAAAGTCTGGCTGTTTGCAGATGACATGTTTCTATATATAGACGACCCTAAAGAATCCATCAGAAAACTATCAGAAATAATCAACAACTACAGCTAAGTTGTAAGGTAAAAAATCAACTTACAAAAATCAGTTGTATTTCTATACACTAATAATGAACTAGCAGAAATAGAAGTCAAGAAGGCAATCCCATTTACAACCGCAACAACAAAAAATAAAATATCTAGAAACAAATTTAACCAAGGAGGTGAAAGACCTATATACTTAAAACTATAAGACATTATTGAAAGAAATTAAAGAAAACAAAGAAACGGAAAGATATTCCATGCTCATGGATTGGAAGAATAAACATAGCTAAAATGTCCCTACTACCTAAAGCAATCTACAGATTCAACGCAATCCCAATGAGAATCCCAATAACATTCTTCATGGAAATAGAACAAAGAATCCTAAAATTTATGTGGAAGAACAAAAGACCTCGAATAGCCAAAGCTATCCTGAGAAAAAAGAATAAGCTGGAGGCATCACAATCTCTGACTTCAAAATATACTACGAAGCTATAGTAATCAAAACTGCATGGTACTGGCATAAAAACAGACACACAGATCACTGGAACAGAACTGAAAGCCCAGAAATAAAACCACACATCTATGGACAGCTAATCTTTGACAAAGGAGCCAAGAATATACAATGGAGAAAGGGAAGTCTCTTTAATAAATGGTGTTGGGAAAACCAGACAGCCACATGCAAAAGATGATAGCATGAAAGTAAGTATATCATTATCTTACACACAGAAATTAACTCAAAATGGATTAAAGGGGCCAGCTCAGTGGCGTAGTGGTTAAGTTCGTATGCTCTGCATCAGCAGCCTGGGGTTCACTGGTTTAGATCCTGGGTGCAGACCTATGCACCGCTCATCAAGCCATGCTGCGGCCATGTACCAAATAGAGCAACTAGAAGGATGTACAACTATGACATATAAGTATCTACTTGGGCTTTGGGGAGAAAAAAAAAAGGAAAAAAGGAGATTGGCAACAGATATTAGCTCAGGGCCAATCTTCCTCAGGAAAAAACAATGGATTTAAGACTTGAATTAATACCTGAAACCATAAAATTCCTAGAGGAAAATACTGGCAGTATACTTTTTGACATGGGTCTTAGCAGCATATTTTCGAATACCATGTCTACTCAGGCAAGGGAAATAAAAGAAAAAATAAACAAATGGGACTACGTCACACTAAAAAGCTTCTGCAAGGCAAAGGAAATCATGAACAAAATGAAAAGACAACACATCAACTGGGAGAAAATATTTGCAAATCATATATTCGATAAGGGGTTAATTTCCAAAATATACAAAGAACTCATACAACTCAACAACAAAAAAATGAACAACCCGATCAAAAAATGGGCAGAGGATATGAACAGACACTTTTCCAAAGAAGAGACACAGATGGCCTACCAGCATATAAAAAGATGTTCAACATTACTAATTATTAGGGAAATGCAAATCAAAACTACAATGAGATAACACCTCACACACATCAGAAAGGCTATAATCAATGAGACAAGAAATAACAAGTGTTGGAGAGGATGTGGAGAAAAGGGAACTCTCATGCACTGCTGGTGGGAATGTAAACTGGTGTGGCCGCTATGGAAAACAGTATGGAGATTTCTCAAAAAAGTAAAAATAGAAATATTATATGATTCAGCTATCCCACTACTGGGTATTTATCCAAAGAATATGAAGTCCAGAACTCAAAGAGACTTATGCACCCCTATGTTGACTGCAGCATTATTCACAACAGCCAAGATGTGAAGCAACCCAAGTGTCCATCAACAGATGAATGAAAAAAGAAGTGGTATATATATATATATATACACACACACACACACACACACAAAGGAATACTACTCAGCCATAAAAAAGGCAAAATAGTCCCATTTGCAACAACATGGATGGACCTTGAGGATATTATGTTAAGCAAAATAAGCCAGACAGAGAAAGACAAACACCATATGATTTCATGCATATGTTTAAGATAAAGAAACACATGGATAAAGAAAACAGATTAGTGGTTACCAGAGGGGAAGGGAGTGGTAGGATGGGTCAAAGGGATAAAGGGGCACATATACATGGTGATGGATAAAAACTAGACTATTGGTAGTGAGCATGATGTAGTCTACACCGAAACTGATATATAATAATGTACAGCTGAAATTAAACAATGTTATAAACCAATGTGACCTCAATAAAAGAAATTAAAAAAAAATTTCTATTCATATATGACAAAAGAAAATCTGAAAAAAAAAAACCTCTAGGAAGAAAAAAAAAGGTGATTGTAAGGCATTGAAGCAAACACATCATATACATGATGCTATCTATTTGTAAAAATAAAAACCTCATCCTTTAATAATCCATTAGCTTTTCTAGCTTCTCACAAAACAAGATAAGCCCTGCTATGTAAAGTGTACCATAGACAGTTAGGCCTTTAAGAGGTAAGAATCATTTCTTTTCTTCTCAGGAGTTTAAGACAAGTCAAGTCAAAATGTTGGCTTTTGGATGGCTGGAATGAGATGACTCTTTGGAACAGTTCCAATGGGAAGGAGCACAGCACATTGGCAGGGCTGTGAGAGGAGGAAAAGCCAGGGCAAGATAGAACCAGATTTCAGTTGAAGTCATACTCCAAATAACAATGAGAGGGCAGGAAGGCAACTGCAATCAGGTAGATGCAGATTCCTTACACAGAATTTGGTGGAGGAGCCCCTTCTGGCTGGAACTAAAGGCTGTGGTGGCAGAACCTTTCATAAGGGGCTTTTGAGAAGACAACACCTTATCTACTATGCTGCAACAACTCAGAAGCCCACTACTTGGTATAAGAAAGATGCTGCCTTAATCCAAAACAATGGCTGGTAAATTCATTTATTCATTAAATCTATGTTAAGTGCTTACTACTGGAGACACAGCAGCAATAAAACAGACAAAAAGTTCTGCCCTTTGTGGAGCTGACATTTGAAGGAAGATGTTTCTTAGCTTGGAAAAAGGTATCATGTAAGGCCCAGTTATTATGTTCCCCCAGACCCAGGGTCCCACAAAAGAACCCCTGGACCCAAGGCTATGACATTCTGGTCTAACTTCTAAGTCCTTTACTCTCGAGAGCTTCCCTGTTCTATGCAGATTAAGGCCCTTGTCCACTTGTATAACAAAGTGCATTGACACAGGTCAGCCCATTACCTCATCATCTTCCCTGGGTATAATGTCAGCCCAGAGTACCATATCAATGCCCTGCCCAGCAACCTGTGCAGGCTAAATGTACACCTGTTCACAAGTGTTTTTCATTGATACTGCAATAAACACACATGCGCTCCTGGGTGACAAGTAAGAAGACAGACAGTGTCCAGAGTCTGGCAAGTTGGAAGGCTTTCCTACAAGCCCTCTCAGAGTACCTGAAGACTGTTTTCTTCAGCCTTCATTGAACTCGAAGCAAAGCTGGGTTAATGCAATTCAATTTAACAAATATCTGTTTGGGACCTATTCTGTACCTAACCACTAACTATGAGAGAGACAGGGATGAGCAAGACAACTGACTCCTCCCTCCTCCCTCAGTTCCAGGGAGTGCTTTCCAAATCAGAGATCTCTGGTCCTCATCTCTTCCTTTTCCATTCTCACTGTCACGGTCCCAACTCTCTGGGTAATTTTCCTGGGCGATCTTCCAGCTCCAATCCCTCCTACACATCACTATCAGACCAATTTCCTCGACTATGACTTTGATTGGCTACTCTCACACCCCAAAATCCTCAATAGCTCCCTATTACCAAGTCCAAATCTCTCACTCCAGAATTCAAACATTACCATAATCTGGCTTCAATCTGCATTTCCATCCTTATCTCCCACTATGCCCTTCAGGAATACTGAGCTCCACTCCAACTACTTTATGTCCACAAATATTCCCAACTATGGTCTTTAATCCCATGCTTGAAAATGGAAATAATATAGTCTGGAGACTTTCAAACACTTCAGCAACAATGAAGCAACATCTCAACTTCCTGATGAAGAAACTGAGGCCCATAGAGGAGAAATGACTGCCAGGGAATTAGCAACATACTCAAATCCCCATTTTGATATGCTTTTTTATTTTGTATGCTTCTTCCATTTTTTTCTTTCTGTTTTTTAAATTACACCATTGATACAGGAATACATTTGTTTTGTGAAAAGTTAAAATTAAAAAAAGAAGACAAATTATTAAAATTAGGAATAAAAGAGGAACTATTACTACTAATCTAACAGAAATAAAAAGAATTAAAGGGAATACTATAAACAATTGTATGCCAACAAATTAGATAATCTGATGAAGTGGACAAATTCGTAGATAGACACAAACTACAGAAATGACTCAAGAAGAAATAGAAAATCTGAATAGACCTATGACAAGTAAAGAGATTGGATTAGTAACCAAAAACTTCCCACATGGCAAAAAAGCCAGGACCAGAAAGCTTCACTAGTGAATTCTACCAGACATTTAAAGAAGAATTAAGATCAATCTTTCACAAACTCTTCCAAAAAATAGAAATGCTGAAATTATCAGCAAGATATTTGCAAACCAAATCCAGTAACATATAAAACAGATCCACCTTACCAAATGGGATTAGTCTCAGGAATACAAGGCTAGTTCAACATATGAAAATCAGTCAATGTAACATACCAAATAAATGGAATAAAGGTTCAAAAAAACCACAAGATCATCTCAATAGACACAGAAAAAGCATTTGACAAAACCCAACACCCTTTCATGATAAAAAAAAAATACTCAACAAATTAGGAATTGAAAGGAACTTTCTCAAACTGATGATGGAAATTTATGAAAAACCCATAGTTAATATCATCCTTAATGGTGAAAGACTAAATGCTTTCATCCTATGCTCAAGAACAAACGTCACTTCCATGCAACATTTGTACTGAAGGTTCTGGCCAGAGCACTTGGGGAAAAAAAGAAAGAAAGAAAGAAAAGAAAGAAAGAAAGAAAGAAAAGAAAGAAAGAAAAGAAAGAAAGAAAAGAAAGAAAAGAAAGAAAAGAAAGAAAGAAAGAAAGAAAGAAAGAAGAAAGAAAGAAAGAAAGAAAGAAAGAAAGAAAGAAAGAAAGAAAGAAAAAAAGAAAGAAAGAAAGAAAGAAAGAAAGAAAGAAAATGCATTCAGATTATAAAGTAAAACTATTCACTTATGACATAATCATATATATATAAAATCATAAGGAATCCACACAAAAATACCGTTATAACTAAAAACGAGTTTAGCAATGTTGCAGGATACAAGATCAATATACAAAAGTCAATTGTATTTCTACACACTAGTAATGAACAATCTGAAAATGAAATTAAGAAAATAATCCTATTTAAGCAGCATCAGAAAGAACAAAATACTTAGGATACATTTAACTAAAGAAGTACAAGACTTGTGCACTGAAAACTGCAAAACATTGTTGAAAGAAAGTAAAGATCTGTCAAATTAATAAACAGAACTTGATTAAACTGGAGACAGGAGGCCAAAAGGGGGAGCTCTCATGCCCTACATCAATAGTAGAGCTCAAGAGGAAGAAGAAAGACTTCCTCTAGGAAGACTTCCTCTTCTTGACCAGCAAGAAGCTCAGCCAACGAGAGACTGTCACAACTCAATCAATGAAAAGCCACTACACTTTTAACTCTTTGTTTACAATAGTCCTCCCAAGTTCCTCTTCCCTTCCATAAGAGTTTCTCCTCCCTTGATTCTGGGGGACTTGCACATGGCTTGCCATGGTTGTAGACCCCAAATTGCAATTCTTTGCTGGTCCCTAATAAACCCATTTTTGCTGGAGAAATAACTGGCTGTCTATTTGTTTAAGGTCAACAGACCTAATTAAATAGAAAGATATCTCATGTTCATGGACTAGAAGATTTAATATTGTTAAGATGGTAATACTCCACAAGTTGATTCAGATTCAACACAATCCCTATCAAAACTCTTAGCTTGCTTCTTTGCAGAAATTGACTAGCTGATTCTAAATTTCATATGGAAATTCAAGAGACCTAGAATAATCAAAACAATTTTGAAAAGGAAGAACAAAGTTGAAGGACTCACACTTCCTGATTTCAAAACTTACTACAAACCTTGAGTAACCAAGAGTGTGGTACTGGCACAACAATAGACACAAATATCAATGGAATAGATGAGAGTCCAGAAATATATCCTATATTTATGCTGAATTGATATTTTTCAAAGGTGTCAAGACAATTCAAGGAGGAAAGTACAGTCTTTTCAACAAATGGTGCTGGGACAACTGGATATCCATAAGCAAAAGAATGAACTTGGATCCATACCTCACATGATATATATAAATTAACTCAAAATGGATTAAATACCTAAATGTAAGAGCTAAAATTATAAAACATTTCGAAGAAAATACAGAAGAAATTTTTTGTTACATTGATTTAGGCAACAGTTTCTTACATACAACACCTAAAGCACAAGCAACCAAAGGAAAAAAATAAATTAGACTTCATCAAAATTAAAAACTTTTGCATTGCAAATTATACTATAAAGAAAGTGAAACAACCCAGAGAATGGGAGAAAATATTTGCATATTCTATATCTGATAAGTATCTAGTATCCAGAATATACAGAACTCAACAATAAAAAGGCAAATAACTCACTTAAAAACGGGCAAAGCATCTGAATAGACATTTCTCCAAAGAAGATATATAAATGGTCAATAAACACACAAAAAGATGCTCAAAACCGTTAGCTATCAGGGAATTACAAATCAAAATCACAATGAGATAGTACTTCACACCCACTAGGATGGCTATAATAAAAAAGAAAGGACAATAACGTGTTAATGAGGATGTGGAGAAATAGGAACCCTCATATACTGCTGTTAGGAATGTAAAACGGTGCAGACACTGTTGAAAACATTTTGGCAGTTGCTCAAAAAGTTAAACATATAGTTACCATATAACCCAGCAATTCCACACCTAGGTATATACTCAAGAGAACTGAAGACATATGTTCACACATAAACTTGTTTACAAATGTTCACAGCAGCATTATTCATAATAGCCAAAAAGTGAAAACAATCCAAATGTTCCTCAACTGATAAATGGATAAACCAAAATGTGGTGTATATATATACAATAGAATACTATTTAGCAATACAAAGGAATGAAATACCAATACATGTTACAACATGGATGAACCTCAAAAACAGTATGATAAGTAAAAGAAGCCAGACACACAAAAGACCACACATACTATATACCATTTATAAGAAATGTCCAAAATAGACAAATACATAAACACAGAAAGCAGATCAGTGGTTCCCAGGGGCTAGGGGGCGGGGGGGATGGGTAGTGACTGCTAATGGCTGAAGGGTTATTTTGGGGGAGTGATGAAAATGTTCCAGAATTACATAGTGGTGATGGCTGCACAATGAATATACTAAATACCACTAAAGGGTACACTTTAAAATGGTGAACTTTTAGCATGTGCATTATTATATCTCTATAAAAAATAAATAAAGAGTTAAAACAGTCTATGGTGTCAGGTCTTACATTCAAGTCTTTAATCCATTTTGTGTTAATTTTGTGTATGGTGCAAGACGGTGGTCTACTTTCATTCTTTTGCATGTGACTGTCCAGTTTTCCCAACGCTATTTACTGAAGAGACTTTCCTTTCTCCATTGTATGTTCTTGGCTCCTTTGCCAAAGATTAACTGTCCATAGACGTGTGGTTTTATTTCTGGGTTTTCACTTCTGTTCCATTGATCTGTTTGTCTGTTTTTGTGCCAGTACCACGCTGTTTTGATTACCATAGCTTTGTAGTATATTTTGAAGTCAGGGCTTGATGCCTCCAGTTTTGTTGTTTTTTTCTCAGGATTGCTTTGGCAATTTGGGGTCTTTTGTCGTTCCATATAAATTTTAGGATTATTTGTTCTATTTCCATGAAGAATGTCATTGGGATTCTCATTGGGATTGCACTGAATCTATAGATTGCTTTAGGTAGTATGGACATTTTAACTATGTTGATTCTTCCAATCCATGAGCATGGAATATCTTTCCATTTCTTTATGTCTTCTTTAATTTCTTTCCATAATGTCTTATAGTTTTCAGTATATAGGTATTTCATCTCTTTGCTTAAGTTTACTCCTAGATACTTTATTCTTTTTGTTGCGATTATAAATGGAATTGTAGTCTTGATTTCTTTTTCTGTTTGTTCGTTATTAGTGTATAGAAATGCAACTGTTTTCTGTAAGTTGATTTTGTACCCTGCAACTTTGCTGTAGTTGTTGATTATTTCTAATAGTTTTCCGATGGATTCTTTAGGGCTTTTTATATATAGAATCTTGTCATCTGCAAACAGCCAGAGTTTCACTTCTTCCTTTCCAATTTGGAATCCATTTCTTTCTTTTTCTTGCCTAATTGTTCTGGCCAAAATCTCCCTTACTATGTTGAATAGGAGTGGCAAGAGTGGGCACCCTTGTCTTGTTCCTGTTCTCAGAGGATGGAATATAAGACCTGAAACCATAAAACTCCTAGAAGAAAATATAGGCAGTACACTATTTGACATTGGTCTTAGCAGCATCTTTTCAAATACCATGTCTACTTGGGCAATGGAAACAAAAGAAAAAGTTAACAAATGAGACTGCATCAGACTAAAAAGCTTCTGCAAAGCAAAACAAACCATGAACAAAACAAAAAGACGACCCACCAACCAAATTACCAAATATTTGTAAATCATTTATCTGACAAGGGGTTGATCTCCAAAATATGTAAAGAACTCATACAACTCAACAACAAAAAAACAAACAACCCAATCAAAAACTGGGCAGAGGATATGAACAGACATTTTTCCAAAGAAGATATACAGATGGCAAACAGGCACATGAAAAGATGTTCAACATCACTTAATCATCATGAAAATGCAAATCAAAACTACAATGATATATCACCTTACACTTGTCAGAATGGCTATAATTACCAAGATGGAAAATAACAAATGTTAGAGAGGATGTGGAGAAAAGGGAACCCTCATACACTGCTGGTGGGAATGCAAACTGGTGCAGCCACTATGGAAAACAGTATGGAGATTTCTCAAAAAGGTAAAAGTAGAAATACCATATGATCCAGCTATCCTACTACTGGGTATTTATACAAAGAATTTGAAATCGAGAATCCAAAGAGATTCATGCACCCCTAAGTTCATTGCAGCATTATTCACGATAGCCAAGACGTGGAAGTAATCCAAATGCCCTTCTACGAATGAATGGATAAAGAAGATGTGGTATGTATACATACAATGGCCATACAAAAGACAAAATCGTCCCATTTTCAACAACATGGTTGGATCTTGAGGGTATGACATTACGCGAAATAAGCCAGACAGAGAAAGACAAATATTGCATGATTTCACTCATATGTGCAAGATAACAAATACATGGATAAAGAGAACAGATTAGTGGTTACCAGAGGGAAGAGGGTTGGGGGGTGGGTGAAAGGGGTAAAGGGACATATATGTACAGTGACGGACAATAATTGGACTACTGGGGGTGAGCACGATGAAGTCTTTCCAGAAACTGATAAACAATAATGTACACCTGAAATTACGCAATGTTGTAAACCATTAGAATCTCAATAAAATTACTGGAAAAAAAATACAAAAACCTAGATAGGAAGAACACATACCTCAAAGTGGTATGTATTTTCTGAGGAAGGTAGCAGATCAACAGGTGTCAGGAAGAGTTCCCAACCGTATTTGTATAACTGTTTAATTCTTAAAAGAAAAAAAAAATCTGAAGCTTACACCGCATAATACTACATTTGTTAACATTGGATGGTAACATGAATGCTTGTTTTGTAAATCTCTATAAGCCTGAAATATTTAATAATTTTCAAAATCCAGTCAATTAGAAAATAAAAAACATAACTGTGCCAGAGAAAAAAAAAGAGTTAAAACAGTCTCAATAAGGTGAAATTTCCCATTTGACTACTCACCATCCTAGTTATTTTCCACCTTTCCTGAGGAAACCATGGTTATGGATTTTGTGTATAATACTTGCTGATCTTTTTCTATGCATTTATATACTCATATTCATACTCCAGTGGACTCATCATTGTTTCATATTGATGGTGCTCAGGGCAAGCTGCCCCAGGAAGCACCACTCTGGTATGCAGATTATTTCGAGCTGAAGACAATAAGGACTCAGAGAGCTCAGGAAAAATATTTGAGTTTCCCCTCCCAAACTGCCTAAAGAATTTAAAACCAAAAAATCTGTTTTAGGAAGGGGTTATTATCATGACTGCTATAAAAGATAATTTAGGATAGAGGTTACAATAGAAAAGGCACCAACAAGCCCATCTTTTCGGGAGTTCTGTCTCTCTGGCCACATTCTTTGGATGGCCCTGCGAGGAGTTGTCAGACAATCATTTACAAGGGAAGTCTCCATTTGTAAAGGTATCTCCCTCTCTGTATTGAGAAAAAGGGGGGGGGTGAGCTCATTTCTAGTAACTTATCAATGTGGAAGATGAGGCCTTGGGGCTGTATAATAAACCTTACTCTTGTTTACTGTGCTTTAGTGGTAATCTCCTGTAACTGACTCCCCCCACCCCCAAATCCTCCTTTGTCATTGGCTGAAAATGATATTTAAGACGAGAATTTCTGCTATTGTGTTGAGAAACGCAGTGTCCCTGCTTTCTCCCATGTATACATGTTATTAAACTTGGTATTATTTTCTCCTGCTAACCTGTCTTGTTGATTATTTGGCCAGCCAGAAGAACCTTAAGGGAAAGGGCAGAGGGAGATTCTCCCTCTTCCCCCGACAATATGTTAAACTGACATCCTTGCATGATGCCTTAGCACTTGTGAAGAGTTCAATAAAGGCTCGAGTAGTGTCATAGAAATGCAGCCTACCCCGTGGCTCCACAGTGTGATGTTTCTGAGAAGAGAATGTGTAAGCAATATTGTCTAAATGTCACCTCAATATTTTCAAAGGCCAAATCTAGCCAGCCAGAGGGAATGAAAAGTGAGCCATCCTCTGAGAAAGTGAAGGGTTACTGCCAGTCACATTAAATAATAGAATCTCAGACCTGTCAAATCAGTTAGAAAGGAAATGGAAGGTCAGCCAGTCTAGCCAGTCCATACCACTCTCTGCCCCATAATCAACACATAAATTCCTTTGACAACATCTGCTGCCAGCAATTGCCCATCCCATCTGCTTGAACACAACTGATGATGAGGAGATCACTATCTCCCAAGGCAGCCCTTTCCTTTACTCAGATAACTCTAGTCATGAGCATAGCCCTCTAATCTGCCTCTGTTTTATGAAGGTACTGGCCAAAAAACTCAGCAAACACTGCAAAAGGGCAAAACACAGGCAAGGGAGTGGGATTGGAAGAAATGAACTCTCCTATAACAAAGGTCACCAAAACGCCCTCCTCTGCCATTACAGTTAAGCAATGGCAAAGTGTGGCTCCAAATGTGGGTGTGGGGAACTTAAATGAACCTGGTGTGCTGCAGGCACAGCTCCCACTGCTTGCTACACACAACTCACTTCTGTTTTGGAGCCTTAGTTCCAGCTTGCAGGAGAATCAGGTATGCTTAGAGATCCCTGAACATGCATGCCAGGAAGCATTTAGCATTTCTACCTGGGACAAAGCCAATCAGCACGGCACATACGATCAGGCACAGAAACCATTCCTTTCCTCCTCAAGGGAAAGAGATTTAATAACTGTCACTAATTACATGAAAGATCATTATAAGAGTGCTGCTGACAAATTGTTTTCCTTTTCCACCATAGACACAATGAGCAATAATGAGCTTCAACCAGAGCAATGAAGATTCGTTTACATATCAGACAAAAAAAAAAAGGAAGGAAAGAAAATGACAGGATAGAAAAGAAAAGAAAGGAAAAGATAAAAGACAAGACAAGACCTGTGTGGATACCGTCCTAGCATTCATGCCTGTCTATCAACACGTTAGAATGAGCCTGGCCCACCGAGTTCCACTCCTCCCCAACACAGACTCATGGCATCATTCAGGCCACTCTTTCCAGTCATCTCAACACATTCTACTTATTCCTAACTCTACCCCTGTATCCTTCCAATGGCTGCCCTCCATCCTCTGTCCAAGAAGGCCTTCTCTATTCTTTTCTATCATTCTTCTAGCCTGGCCTCCCTGAAAGCCTATTCAAGAACAGTGCCTTTCCACAAACTCTCTTACTTAGGCTTCAAAACAGCCCTGCAAGGCAGATAAAACAACCTTTATTATTCCCACATCCTAGATGAGAAATCCAAAGCCAGAGAGGGGGATGCCTCACAGCGAACAAGTGGCAGTCAGAATTGAAGCAAGTTCTCAAGACTCTTAGGCCAAATTTAGGAGAGACAATCAACAGTGTTGAAGGCTACAGACTTAGGAAACTGGTTTCAAATCCTGGCTCTACAACTGCCTTGCTGAGTAATGTAGAACAAATTACTTAACCTCTCTGATCTTCCATTTCCTCATCTGTATATACAAAGAATATCAATCTACCTCATGGGGCTCTTATGAATATTAAATAAGGTAATGCACGTAAAACTCTTAGAACAACTCCTGATGCAGAGTCAGTATTAGCTGTTATTATTATTATCCTCTAAGTTGGCACCATCTGCCCCTAGAAACATGAGATAGCATGGCATCTGAGAAAAGCTGTTCTCTCTAGACAAGAAAAGGATTTTGGAAGTAATATTGTAATTGCCCTCATAATTTCCACAAATCTCTCAGATTCCAAATACTACTTTCTTCACAGCCAGATTCTAAAAAGCCCCCATAAAAGGGTTAGTCTTGGCTGAGGATGTTGATGTCCTCTGCCTATGACAAGTCTTCCTAAGGGGAGAGCTCAAGCCACAACAGGGATGGGATGGGGTAGAGAGAAATCCTTCATAGATGACATAGTTTCTTTCTTAGCCAAGAAAACTAGATGATTTTGGCAAAGTCGACAGATGCCAAATCAATATAAAAGTCAAATGCACTTCTGTAAATCAGCAAATATCATCTAGAAAAAAAAGATGATTTTACAAAGATATCATTTATAATAATACCACAACATATAACTCCTAAAAGTAAATCTAAAAAAATATATATAAGCCCCTTATGAAGAAAATAATTTTTTGAAAGATACTATGAATGAAATAAATAGCAAAACCATGTTTTTAGATAGTCTCAATATTGTAAAAATGTCAAATCTCCTTAACTTGATCTAGTGACTAAATCTAGTGAATAACCAAAATCTCAGTAGAAATTCTGGAACACTTAATAAGCTCATTATAAAATGTATATAAATAAATAAAGGAATAAGAATAGTCAAGACATGCATGAAGAAAAAAATCAAGGTGAGGTGACTTACAAAGATATAATAATACTATAGTAATGAAGGTAAGCTAATGAAACCAACTAGAAAGTACGACACACAAATATATATGAGAGTGTGATTCATGAAAGATATAGCATTGCAAATTACTGAAAAAGTAAGGGTGTGTTCAATAAATGGAAGAAAATAAAATTAGATCCCTTCCTCACACCATATATAATAAATTCCCAAGGGATTAAATACTTATAATTAAAAGCAGAACTATAAAAACTTTCAGAAAACAATTGATAAGAATGACTTCATGGTCTCAAGGAAGAGAATATATATATATATATATTTTTTTGCTGAGGAAGATTCTCCCTGAGCTAACATCTGCTGCCAATCTTCCTCTCTTTGCTTGAGGAAGATTTGCCCTGAGCCAACATCTGTGCCAATCTTCCTCTATTTTGTATGTGGGTCGCCACCACAGCATGGCCGTTGATGAATAGTGTAGGTCCACATCCAGGAACTGAACCTGGGTTGCCGAAGTGGAGCATGCCGAACTTAACCACTAGGCCACAGGTTCGGCCCTGAGAATACTTTTTTAAACAAGAAACAAAAAAAAGCATAAACCAGAAAGAAATTAATAAATCTGACCACTTTAAGAGTTTCTCTCCAAAAAATGATATCATAAATATAGTAAAAAGACAGGCCATAAACTGAGAGATGTTTGCACAAAGGATTAGTCTCCAAAAGGTGTGAATAAGGTCTTTAAAAATAATGAAAGATAAATAACCCATTAGAAAAAAAAGGGAAAAACGTGAGACACATTTCACTGATGAGGAATTATGAATGGCTAATAAACATAAGAAATATGCTCAATCTGTTTAGAAATATGAAAAATGTAAAGTAATACTACAATGAGATAATATTCAGCAGCCACCAGATTGGAATACATTAAAAATTTGACAATAAAAGTGTTCAAGCTGTAGGAAAAAAAAAGAAAACTAGACACCTCTGGCAAAAAGCTTATTTAAAGAATAATGGCTGAAAACTTCCCAAATCTAGGGAAAGATATGGACATCCAGGTACATGAAGCTCAAAGGTCCCCAATCAAGTTCAATCCAAAGAAGATTTCATTGAGACACATTATAATAAAAATGTCAAAAATTAAAGACAAAGAGAGAATCTTGAAAGCAGCAAGAGAAAAGGTGCTCTTTACACACAATGGAACCCCTAAAAGGCCATCAGTGGTTTTCTCAGCAGAAACGTTGCAGACCAGGAAAGTCAGATGATATATTCAA
The DNA here is from genome assembly GCF_057802395.1 of Ceratotherium simum simum. Classification (NCBI taxonomy): domain Eukaryota; kingdom Metazoa; phylum Chordata; class Mammalia; order Perissodactyla; family Rhinocerotidae; genus Ceratotherium; species Ceratotherium simum. The sequence goes on along the minus strand of NC_141940.1, from coordinate 79,933,336 downwards.
ATTACTGAAAGAAAAACACCACCAACCAAGAATACTTTACCTGCCAAAACTATCAAAAACAATCGAAGGAGAGATAAAGACATTCTGTGACAAACAAAAGGTGAAGGAGTTCAGAGCCAGCTCGGTGGCGCAGCAGTTAAGTGTGCACACTCCACTTCGGCAGCCTGGGGTTCGCAGGTTCAGATCCTGGCGCGCACCGACACACCACTTGTCAAGCCATGCTGTGGCAGTATCCCATATAAAGTAGAGGAAGATGGGCACGGATGTTAGCCCATGGCCAATCTTCCTCAGAAAAACAAGAAGAGGATTGGCATTGGATGTTAGCTTAGGGCTGATCTTCCTCACACACACAAAAAAAAAAGTTGAAGGAATTCATCACCACTAGACCTGTCTTACAAGAAATCCTAAAGGAGTTCTTAAAGCTAAAAAGAAAGGATGCTAACTAGTAACATGAAATCATATGAAAATATAAATTTCACTGGTAAAGGTAAATACATAGTCAAATTAAGAATACTCTAATACTGTAATACGGTGGTATGTAAATCACTTCATTCTAGTATAAAGGCTAAATGACAAAAGAATTCTAAATAACTATGGCTACAATATTTTTTTGATGGATACACAATATAAAAATATGTAAATCATGACATCAAAAACATAAAATGGGGTGGTGTGTTGAGCTTCTGTATGTGGACAACCTTAATTCGTTATCAGTCTAAAATAGACTGTTATAACTATAAGATGTTTTATGTAAGCCTTATGGTAAACACAAAGCAAAAACCTATAGTAGATACACAAAAGATAAAGAGAAAAGAATCAAAGCATACCATCATAGAAAATCATCAAATCATAAAGGAAGAGAGGAAGATAGGAACAAAGGATCTATAAAACACCCAGAAAACAATTAACAACATGGCAATAAGTACTTACCTATCAATAATTACTTTAAATGGAAATGGACTAAAATTTCCAATCAAAAGACATGGAGTGGCTGAATGGATAAAATACAAGACCCAATTATATGCTGCGTACAAGAGAGTCACTTCAGCTTCACGGATACACTTAGGCTGAAAGTGAAAATACAGAAAAGATATTCTGTGCAAATGGAAACCATAAAAGAGCAGGGGTAGCTATACCTATATCAGACAAAATTGATTTTAAGTCAAAAACTAATGAGAGACAAAGAAGGTCATTATATAATCATAAAGGGGTCAACTTCATCAAAAGGAATAACAATAGGAGATATATATGCTCCAACATCAGAACATCTAAATATGTGAAGCAAATATTAACAGTTCTGAAGGGAGAAATAGCAATACCATAACAGTAGGGTACTTCAATATCCCATTTTCAACAATTTATAGATCATCCTGACAGAAAATCAATAGGGAAATATTGGACCTGAATTACAGTTTAGACCAATGTATATAACAGACCTATACAGAATATTCCATCCAACAGCAGCAGAATACACATTCCTCTCAAGTACTCATGGAACATTCTTCAGGATACACCATATGTTAAGCCACAAAACAAGTCTTAACCAATTTAAGAAGACTTAAATCATATCAAGTATCTTTTACAACCACAATGGTATGAAACTGGAAAACAATAACAGGAGGAAATATGGAAAATTCACAAATATGTGGAGATTAAACATCATGCTTCTGAATATCCAATGAGGCAAAGGAGAAATCAAAAGAGAAATTGAAAAATATCTTAAAACAAAAATTGATAAACAATATACCAAAACTTACGAGTTGCATTAAAGAATTTTTAAGAGGGAAGCTTATAAAGATAAATGCTTACATTAAGAAAGATCTTAAGTAAACAATCTCACTTTACACAGCAGGAACTAGAAAAAGACAAACAATCTCAGCCCAAAGTACTAACTTCCTTCTACTAAGAAGGAAGGACACAGCAAAGATCAGAGCAGAAATAAATAAAATATAGACTAGAAAGACAATAAAAAAGATCAATGAAACTAAAAGTTGGTTTTTTGAAAAGATAAATGAACTTGACAAACCTTTAGCTAGACTAAAAAAAAGAGAAGACAGATAAATAAAATCAGAAATGAAACAAGAGACATTACAATAGATACCAAAGAAATACAAAAGATCATTAAGAGTACTGAGAACAATTATAAACCAACAAATTTGACAACCTAGAGAAAATGCATAAATTCCTAGAAACATAAAACTTACCAAGACTGAATCATGGAGAAACAGAATATTTAACAAACCAACAATGTGTAAGGAAACTGAATCAGTAATCAAAAATCTCCCAACAAAGAAAAGTCAAGGACCAGATGGCTTCACTGGTGAATTCTACTAAACATTTAAAAAAGAATTAATACCAATCCTTCTGAAAATCTTCCAAAAAACTTAAGAGGAGGGAAACCTTCCAAACAGATTTTACAAAGTAAGCATTAGTCTGATACCAAAACCAGACAAGGACACTATAACAAATGAAAATTATAGGCCAATATCCCTGATGAACACAGATGCAAAAATCTCAATAGAATGCTAAAAAATTTAATTCAAGAGCACATTAAAAGGATTATACACCATGAACAAGTCATATTTATCTCTGGGATGCAAGAATGGTTCAAAATACCCAAATCAATAAATGTGACATGCCACTTTAACAAAACGAAGGATAAAAAACATATGATCATTTTAACAGAGGCAGAAAAAGCATTTGACAAATAAAAGCCACATATGACAAGTCCACAGTTAACATCATTTTTATTCAATATAGTACTAGAAGCCCTAGCCAGAGCAATTAAGCAAGAAAAAGAAATAAAAGGCATCTGAAGCAGAAAGGAAGAAGTAAAACTGTCACCACAGATGAGATGCTCTTATATATAGAAAACCCTAAAGATGTTATCTAAAAATTTTTTAAAACTAAGAAACGAATTCAGTAAAGTTGCAGGATACAAAATCAACAAACGAAAATCAGTTGCATTTCTACACACTAACAACAAAATAGCTGAGAAAGGCATTTATAAAACAATCCCATTTACAATAGCATGAAAAAGAATAAAACACCCAGGAATAAATTTAACTGAGGAGGTGAAAGATTTGTACATTGAAATCTATAAAAAAAATTGATGAAAGAAATCAAAGAAGACACAAATAAATGGAAAGATATTTCATGCACATGGACTGCAAGAATTAACATTGTCAAAAATGTCCTTTCTACCCAAAGATATCTACAGATTCAATGCAATACCTACCAAAATTCCTATGGTACTTTTTTACAAAAATAGAAAAAACAATCCTAAAATTTGTATGTAACCACAAAAGACCCCAAATAGCTAAAGTAATCTTGAGTAGGAAGAACAAAGCTGGAGGCATCACATTTCCTGTCTTCAAACTATATTACAAAGCTATAGTAATCAAAACAGTATGGTACTGACATAAAAAGAGATACACAGGCCAATGGAACAGAATAGACAGACCAGAAATAAACCCATGCATACACAGTTAACTAATTTTCAATAAAGGCACCAATAATATACAATGGAGGAAGGACAGTCTCTTTAATAAATAGTGTTGGGAAAAGTGGGTATCTTATTTAAAAAAATGATATCTTACACCATACACAAAAATCAACTCAAAATAGATTACAGACTTAGGGGCCAGCCCAGTGGCACAAGCGGTTAAGGGCGCACGTTCCGCCGCGGCGGCCCGGGGTTCGCCGGTTCGGATCCTGGGTGCGCACTGACGCACCGCCTGTTAAGCCATGCTGTGGCGGCGTCCCATATAAAGTGGAGGAAGATGGGCATGGATGTTAGCCCAGGGCCAGTCTTCCTCAGCAAAAAAGAGGAGGATTGGCATTGGATGTTAGCTCAGGGCTGGTCCTCCTCACAAAAAAAAAAAAAAAAATAGATTACAGACTGAAACATAAGACCTAAACTGCAAAACTCCTAGATGAAAACATAGGGGAAAATCTCCATGACATTGGTCTTGGCAATGATATATTGGGATTGACACCAAAAGTACAGTCAACAAAAGCATAAATAAACAAGTGAGACTACATCAAACTAAAAAGTTTATGGACAGCAAAGGAAACGATAAATAAAATGAAAAGGTAACTTATGGAATGGGAGAAAATATGCTCAAATCACATATCTGATAAGGGGTTAATATCCAAAATATATAAGGTACTCATAAAACTCAAGAGTGAAAACACAAATAACCTGATTAAAAAATGGGCATAGGACCTGAATAAACATTTTTCCAAAGAAGACATACAAATGGCTAACAGGTATAAGAAAAGACACTCAACATCCCTGATCATTAGGAAAGTGAAAACCCAAACCATAATGAGATATCCCTTCACACGTGTTAGGATGGCTATTATAAAAAAGTCAAAAGATAACAAGTGTTGGCAAGGATGTGGAGAAAAGGGGGCCCTTATGCACTGTTGGTGAGAATGTAAATTGGTACAGTCATTATGGAAAACAGTTTGGAGCTACCTCAAAAAATTCAAAACAGAATTACTACATGATCCAACAATCCCACTTCTGGGTTATACCCAAAGGACATAAAATCACTATCTCAAAGAGAAATCTGCACTCCCTTGTTCATTACAGTTTTATTCACAGTAGGCAAGATATGGAAACAACACAAATGTCAGTTGATAGATGAATGGATAAAGAAAATGTCATTTTATATATATATACACACACACACATACACATACATACACACACACACAATTGAATATTATTTAGCCTTAACAAAAAGGAAATGCTGACATTTGCAACAACATGGATGAACCTAGAGGACATTAAGCTAAGTGAAATAAGCCAGGCACAGAAGAGAAATATCACATGATCTCACTTATCTGTGGAATCTAAAAAAAACTCAAACTCATAGTAACAGAAAGTAGAATGATGGCTACCAGGGTAAAGGAGAGATATTGATCAAATGGTATAAAATTCCAGTTATAAGATGAATACGTTTTGGTGATCTAGTGTGCATCATGGTGACTATAGGCAATAATAATGTTTTGTATACTTGAAATCTGCTGAGAGTAGATCTCAAGTGTTCTCACCACAAAAAAAAAAAAGTTAACTATAAGAGGTGATGGGTATGTTAATTAGTTTGATTAAAATAATCATTTCACAATGTATACATATATCAAAACATCACGTTGTACACGTTAAATATATACAAATTTTATTTGTCAAAAAATAATTTTTAAAAAATACTTTGTCGCTGGCAAAAGTCAACGACAAAGAAAAACATTAAAGGCAGCTAGACAAAAAAACAAAAATAACATACAAAGGATTTCCTATCAGGCGCTCAGCCGATTTCTTGACAGAAAGTTTACAGGCTAGGAGAGAGTGGAATGATATATTCAAAATTCTAAAGGACAAAAACTTTCAGCCAAGAGTACTCTATCCAGCAAAAATATCCTTCAGATATGATGGAGAAATAATAACTATCCCAGATAAACAAAAGCTAAGGGGGTTCATTGCCACAAGACCCTCACTACAAGAAGTGCTCAAGAAGGCCCTTATCACTGAGGAAGAAAAGAGAAAGGGATTCAAAGTTTTGAACGAGGAAGAAAATAGGTCCACAAAACCAGAAAAATTGCAGTCCTCTATCAAAATAGATTAGCAAACACTTAATTATAAAACCAAAGATCAAGGGAAGGTAAGCACCAAGCATAAATATAACCTCATCATATTAAACATGAACTCACAACACAAGAAGGAATAAGATGTGACAACAATAACATAGAAGGGGAAGAGGAAAGGGATCAAATTGACTTAGTCTAAGGGAATAAGAAGCCATCAAACAATGGACTATCACATCCACAATATTTTTTATACAAACCTCATGGTAACCACTAACCAAATAATCAGAAGAGAATCACACACGATAAAGAAAGAGAAAACTAAGAGAAGCACACTCCAGAAGTACCAAACTGCATTGGTAGTCCAGAACACATGGGACGAGAGACAAAAGAAGTGCAAAAGAACTGGAAAAAGAGTGATAAAATAACAACAACAAGCCCCCATATATCAATAATTTCCCTAAATGTTAATGGATTGAACTCTCCAATCAAAAGACACAGAGTGGTAGGATGGATTAAAAAACAAGACCCAACAATATGCTGCCTCCAGGAAACACATCTCAGCTCTAAAGACAAACACGGGCTCAGAGTGAAAGGATGGAAGACAATACTCCAAGCTAATGGCAAACAAAAGAAAGCAGGTGTTGCCATACTTATAACAGACAAAGTTGACTTCAAGATAAAACAGGTAATGAGAGACAAAGAGGGGCATTATATAATGACAAAAGGGACACTCCACCAAGAAGACATATCACTATAGTGAATAACGCTGCAATGAACACAGGGGTGCATGTACCTTTACAAATTGGTGTTTTCAAGTTCTTTGGATAAATAATAGCCAAGACTTGGAAGCAACCTAAGTGCCCATCAAGGGACGAGTGGATAAAGAAGATGTGGTATATATACACAATGGAATACTACTCAGCCATAAGAAACGATGAAATCCAGCCATTTGTGACAACATGGATGGACATTGAGGGTATAATGCAAAGTGAAATAAGTCAGAGGGAGAAGGTCAAATACCGTATGATTTCCTTCACTAAGTAGTAGATAATGACAACAATAAATAAACACATAGGGACAGAGATTGGATTGGTGGTTACCAGAGGGGAAGGGAGGAGGGAGGAGGGTGAAAGGGATAATTCGGTACATGTGTGTGGTGATGGGTTGTAATTAGTATTTGGATGGTGAACATGATGTAATCTATACAAAAATAGAAGTATAATGATGTACACCTGAAATTTTTACAATGTTATAAACCAATGTTACAAATGTTACTGCAATAAACAAAAAATTTTAAAAAAAGAAGACATATCACTTTTAAATATATATGCACCCAATAATATGCACCCAAGGTACATAAAGCAACTATTAACAAAACTAAAAGAAGATATTAACAACAAAACAATAATAGTAGGAGATCTTAACACCCCACTCTCATCAATGGACAGATCATCCAGACAGAAAATAAATAAGGAAATAATGGAACTAAATGAAAAACTAGATGAGATGGACTTAATAGACATATACAGAGCACTCCATCCAAACACAGCAGATTACACATTCTTCTCAAGTGCACATGGAACATTCTCAAGAATATACCATGTGTTGGGAAACCAGGCGTGCTTATAAAAATTTAAGAAGATGGAAATCATAACAAGCATCTTTTCAGACCATAATGCCATGAAGTTAGAAATCAACTACAAGGAAAAAAACGGGAAAGTGACAAAGCTGTGGAGACTCAACAACATGCTACTAAACCACCAATGGATCATTGATAAAACCAAAGGAGAAATCAAAGCATATCTGGAGACAAATGAAAATGAAAATGCACTGTACCAACTCACATGGCAGGCAGCAAAAGCCATCCTGAGAGGGAAACTCATAGCAATATATGCCCACCTTAACAAACAAGAAAAAGCCCAAATAAACAACCTCAAATGACATCTAACAGAATTAGAAAAAGAGGAACACACAAAGCATAAAGTCAGCAGAAGGAGGGAAATAATAAAAATCAGAGCAGAAATAAATGAAATTGAAATTAAATAAACAGTAGAAAGGATCAATGAAACCAAGAGATGGTGCTTTGAGAAGATAAACAAAATTGACAAACTCTTAGCCAGAGTCACCAAAAAAAAAAAAGAGAGAAGGCTCAAATAAATAAAATTAGAAGTGAAAAAGGATAAATTACAACAGATACCATAGAAATACAAAAGATTATAAGAGCATACTAAGAAAAACTATATTCCAACAAATTGGACAATCTAGAAGAAACAGATAAATTCCTAGACTCATACAACCTCCCAAAACTGAATCAAGAATAGAGACCCTGAAGACACCAATCACAAGTAAAGAGATTGAAGCACTAATCAAAAACCTCCCAAAAAATAAAAGTCCAGGACCAGATGGTTTCTCTGGAAAATTTTACCAAATATTCAAAGACGACTTAATACCTATCCTTCTCAAACTATTCCAAAAAATAGAGGAAGATGGAACACTTCCCAACACATTCTACGAGGCCAACATCACCCTGATACCAAAGCCAGGCAAAGACAATACTAAGAAGGAAAACTACAGACCGATACCCCTGATGAACATAGATGCAAAAATCCTCAACAAAATATTGGCAAACTGAATACAGCAATACATTAAAAAGATCATACACCATGATCACGTGGGATTTATACCAGGGACACAGGGATGCTTCAACATCCGCAAATCAATCAATGTGATACACAACATCAACAAAACGTGGAATAAAAACCATATGATTATCTCAATAGATGCAGACAAGGCTTTTGACAAGATCCAACATCCATTTATGATAATAACTCTCAACAAAATGGGTATAGAAGGAAAGTACCTTAACATAATAAAGGCCATATATGACAAACCCACAGCCAACATCATACTCAATGGGGAAAAACTGAAAGCCATCCCTCTGAAAACAGGGACAAGACAAGGGTGCCCACTCTCACCACTCTTATTCAACACAGTACTGGAGGTTCTGGCCAGAGCAATCAGGCAAGAAAAAGGAATAAAAGGAATACAAATAGGCAACGAAGAAGTGAAACTCTCACTGTTTGCATATGACATGATCTTATATATAGAAAACCCTAAAGAATCCATTGGAAAACTATTAGAAATAATCAACAACTACAGCCAAGTGGCAGGGTACAAAATCAACCTACAGAAATCAGTTGCATTTCTATATACCAATGACGAACTAACAGAAAGAGAACTCAAGAAGACAATCCCATTTACAATTGCAACAAAAAGAATAAAATATCTAGGAGTCAATTTAACCAAGGAAGTGAAATACCTATACAGTGAAAACTATAAGACATCATTGAGCGAAATCAATGATGACAAAGAAATGGAAAAATATTCCATGCACTTGGATTGGAAGAATAAACATAGTTAAAATGTCCATACTTCCTAAAGCAATCTACACATTCAATGCAATCCCAATCAGAATCCCAAGGACATTCTGCACAGAAACAGAACAAAGAATACTAACATTCATATGGGGCAACAAAAGACCCCATATAGCTAAAGCAATCCTGTAAAAGAAGAACAAGGCTGGAGGCATCACAATCCCTGACTTCAAAACATACTACAAAGCGATAGTAATTAAAACAGCATGGTACTGGTACAAAAACAGACACACAGATCAATGGAACAGAATTGAAAATCCAGAAATAAAACCTCATATCTATGGGCAGCTAATCTTTGACAAGGGATCTAAGGACATACAGTGGAGAAAGGAAAGTCTCTTCAATAAATGGTGCTGGGAAAACTGGACAGCCACTTGCAAAAGAATCAAAGTAGACCATCTTCTTTCACCATACACAAAAATTAACTCTAAATGGATCAAAGACCTGAAGGTGAGACCTGAAACTATAAAACACCTAGAGGGAAATATAGGTGGTACACTACTCGCCATCAGCCATAAAGAGAACTTCTTGAATTCCATGTCTACTCAGACAAGGGAAACAAAAGAAAAAATAAACATGTGGGACTTCATCAGATTAAAGAGCTTCCACAAGGCAAATGAAACCAGGATCAAAATGAATAAGGAACCCACAAGCTGGGAAAAATATTTGCAAACCGTATATCTGACAAGGGATTAATCTCTGTAATATACAAAGAACTCACACAACTGAATAACAAAAAAACAAACAACCCAATCAAAAAATGGGCAGAGGAAATGAACAGACACTTCTCCAAAGAAGATATACAGATGGCCAATAGGCACATTGAAAGATACTCAAGATCACTAGTCATCAGGGAAATGCAAATCAAAACCACACTAAGATATCACCTTACACTCGTTAGAATGGCTATAGTCACCAAGACAAAAAGAAACAAATGCTGGAGAGGCTGTGGATAAACGGGAAACCTAATCCGCTGCTGGTGGGAATGCAAACTGGTACAGCCTCTATGGAAAACGGTATGGAGACTCCTCAAAGAATTAAAAATAGAAATGCCCTATGATCCAGCTATCCCACTACTGGGTATCTACCCAATGAACCTGAAATCAACAATCCAAAGAGGCTTATGCACCCCTATGTTCATTGCAGCATTATTCGCTATATCAAAGACATGGAAGCAACCAAAGTGTCCCTCGACTGATGAATGGATAAAGAAGATGTGGTATATATACACCACGGAATACTACTCAGCCATAAAGAAAGACAAAATTGTCCCATTTGCAACAACATGGATGGACCTGGAGGGTATTATGTTAAGTGAAATAAGCCAGAAAGAGAAAGACAAACAGGGTAGGATTTCACTCATATGTGGAAGATAAACCAACACACGCACAGATAGAACTGTTTGGTGGTTACCAGGGGCTAGGGGGGTGGGGGTGGGCACAAGGTGTGGAGAAATGCACATATATGGTGACTGATAAACAATAATGTACAACAAAAAATTCACAATAAAAAAGTATTTTGTCAAATTAATTCTATACTCTTAAATGTTTCAAATACTTTAAATAGTATGTTCAATATGTATGTATTCAAATCTATATTCAATAGTACAATTGTTACAAAAAGAAAACCTAGATGCCTCTGAGACCAACTATAGTTTACTCTACCCCTAAGTCTTCTCCTATTATTGGTTTTCATGGGCCTAACACCTGCTTAGACCTTGATAGAATTTAGGTTTATATTAGTCAAATAGCCACAAAAGGAATACTTGGGTCAAATTAAATCAAATTAACTAGGATTTACTTCATAACTATTGTGTGCTGGGCCCTGTGCTCTTGGGTTGGGGGCAACATACAAATAACATGTGTACATATATTAATTGGCTCTGCCGGGACGTTTAGAAGTTCATTTTTTCTACATTTCTTTTGATTTGCTTTCTGTTTGGGATAAAAGAAAGAGAAGGCTTCTGTTAAACTATCCAGATATGGAAGTATAAAGCCCTGTCCTCTCTGACTTCATGATGAAAGCCACACTAAGGGAAGATGCTGAAATCAAGCTGACCTGAGTTACTTATCTCTCAGAAAGCTTGCAATATTTGATAGACATTCAGAAAAACTACTTCAGGGTGGTGACCTGGCAAAGCATTGGCTTTGAAGTCAGACTTGTTCTCTTGTCTAGGCTATGCCATTTACTAGTATACTCCAGGGTCTCACTATCTGATCCTGTAGAACTCTACCAGTGCCCCAAATCTGGCCTGTTCCTTGTTTGGGGTTCTCCTGCAACATTTGCCTTGTATTTCTAACCCTTTCTAGTCCCTATCAAGGCTGTATTCTCCTGTGGCTACCCAAGTCATATGCCTCTTCTTGACCTCAGTTCCTACTGAACCACATCCCTTCCCTAACTATCCACTGACTTCCACCTGTTGACCTGTGTACAAAATGTTATGGAGTCCAGGGGCTGGGGTGAGGGAGAAGTGGGGAATGACTACTAATGGTTATAGGTTTCTTTTGGGAGTGATGAAAAAGTTCTGGAACTAGATAGCGGTGATAGATGTACAACATTGTAAATGCACTGAGTTGTAGACTTTAAAATGGTTGAAATGGTAAAATCTATCTGATGTGAATTTTACCTCAATTACAAAAAATTATAGAGTATGGGCTAGAAAGCTTCTTGGCATTTATCTCATCCAATCTCTCCATCTTCGAAGGGAGAAAACTGAGACCTGGCAAAGAGAAACGTTTTCACTAAGGTCACAGAGCTTAGGCAAGTCATTTCCCTTCTGTATAAGTTCTCATATCTACTATCAGACTCTTGTAGAATGGGCTATAGGTCTAAAGTACTTCTGTACCTCCTCAGTAGCCACTTGACGATCATCTCTTGGATGAATGAATTTATAACTAAGCCCTTCATTCTACAGATGTAGAAACCATTACCGGTTCACTGCACACTGCCTGCCTCTGGATTCCTGGTCACCTGCTTACTGAAGCACAGCCAACAACTTGATGCTGGACCCACTAATACCAACCACTTGTCATGGCAACAAAGCCACCCTCTGTCTGCTGTCTACTGACACTGCACTCTACCTAATAAGCTGCACTTTCTCCCAACATGTGCAGTTGGAAGGGTCCTCACTTGTCCCATGACCTCAGCCTATTCTAACCCACACAGGAAGGTGAACTTCTAGGACCTGGCCTCAATTCAAGTTTATCTGACTATACTGTAATTTCAGAGCTACTGCTGGCCCTGTCTCATATGTAACACCATTATTAAATGTGCTCTTAATAGTATGCCATGCTTGCCTAATATGTAACTGAATGTAGGCATGAGTCCACCCTACATGTGGCCCTCAGGCCCAAGCCCCACTGAGTGGCAAAAACCTCACCACCTTAATAAACTTATCAAAACAACTAAAGAGCTGGACCAACAGGCAGAATTTACAGGTCTATTATTATGGCCTTTTTCCCCCCAGTATATCTCACAAAAGATGTTTTCCAATGCATCCTTGGGCTCCTATTGTAGCACAGTGTTCCACCATTTATTTGCTCATAAATGAGGGCTAACTGCTGATGTACAGCCCCAGGAACATTATTATGTCAGTTGGTAGAAACCAGAGCAGCCAAGAAAGTACATTGTCCAATTACATATTCAGCAGGCTCATTAGTTGCAACACCGTTCCTATTAGTTCTGAAAGCCTGGCAATATCAACATATCCAGGCTTCCATGTAGCCCATGTCCTCACACAAGTGGCTGAATGTCATGGAACAGAAGCCTTTAATCCCCAAATGGCCTCAGTCTAGCCACATGTAGAAGCAGCAGAAAGCTGATATAGAGGGACAGGATAAAGGCCCAGAGGTCTGGAGAACAGGAGAGGCTTAGCAGACCTCGTCTCAGGATTTAGACCTCTGAAGGGCTACAGACAGAGTAGAGGGTTAGTCTATTCCCTGGGGGTGAGGAGGAATAAGAATACTACTTCTACTATTAACATTGAAAGTTTGCTGCTAGCATCACCAGTATTATTATTGAGTGCTTCCTATGTCTCAGAACCTACTATCTGTACTTTTCTTGCATAATTCTGTTTAGTTCTCAGAACTTAATGAGGTAGGCACTATTATATCATCAAATTACAGATGAGGTCACTGAAGCACAGAAAGCACAAGTGACCTGCCTATGGCTACATTGCTAATAAATGGGAAGGTTGCGATTCTAATCCAGAAAGATTATCTCCAGAGCTAGTGCTCTTAGCCACTTACACCATTCTCATGAGTAGAAGATCCAGAAAGACAGATTTCAGTTCAACATAAAGACAAACTCTCTCAGAGCTGTTCTGAGGTATAACCAGTGGTCTGATGAGGTAGGGAACCACCTGTTCGTGGAGGTGTAAAATACGACTTTGGAGGCAGGAATATTTTGGAGGGGTTCAAACGTCAGCAAGGAGGCTGAACTAGATGACTTTTAAAATCTCCCCAAGCCCTAAAATTCCCTGGCTGTATGAGTCAACAACCATTGCTCACAGATCATTTTAAGAAGGATCAACAAATCCAGGCCTTCTGGCTGGGTCCAATTCAAGCAAGTCCAATCAAACGCAAACTTAGGCCTTCCTTAAGCAGGGCCCATGGGTAGTCACAGAAAATGACTTTTAACACATTAATACAAACAACATACTAATAACATACCAATGCAGCAGGATTCTCTTTGATGATCCGTGGGGGCAAATAAAAGGTTCACAAGACATATTATTAGTACAAGTGAGATTATAGGGAGGACATTTATGCTATTTAAAAGAAAATCCTGTTTCCAAGCATCTTCAAACAGAGCAAAATCTCTTAGTAGGCAATGTGGTGTCTTGGAAATAACACTGACTTAACAATCAGAAGGGCTAAATTAGAGATGTGGTTCTGCTCTGCAATCCTATCTTGCTACAGAACCCTACATAAGTCATGTCCCATCTTGGGGCCTCAGTTCCCTCATCCTCTCTCTGCAATGGGGATGGGAAGGACTAATGATGAGAGGCTTTTGTGAGAAAGGACATGTCAATTTATCCATGAAAGTCGCTAAGTAATGAAAGGAATATCATAACAAAACAGGTTTCTCCATTATGACTGAGAAGAGGGTAGCCCACATTCCTCATGCAGCTTGCTGGTTCCAGGGGCCTAATGACCTTGTCCTTAAAATACTGTAGCTATGTGTTTTGATCCGTTTGGCCCTGAGGGACAGGCACAGAGGCTGACCTTTGTTTTGTACCCTCACCCCCCGGGCTGAAGTGGCTTTCCAGGCTGTGACTGCTTCTGTTGAAAGATTTAAAGACATACACTGTCCATGCCCACCAGGGCAAGGGATGGCAGAATGGACAAGCAGCAAAAAGACCCAATAACATAGGAAGGAAGAGACTGAGTAAGAAATTTCTTGGGAGAATAAGAACTTGGAAGGGCCATCACACATACCGAGGAAGTTGGAATGCCATACACATGCCCTGGACCAGATGCACGCTCAGAAAAAGCCTGAGAGGATTGTAGGCTTACACTTCAGGAGGATCTGTGGGTTCCATGCAAGCCAGGAGAGCAGGAAAAGAAGACTAAGGCAGAGTTCTGGGCAGCTGGAAGTAGTGTTAAAGGAGTGCCCCTGCTCAGAGCCAAGCTGCAAAGACCAGGAGAGTAGTTTTTCTTTTTTTCTTGGCTCCAGGTATTTAAAGAAATCTCTGTTAGGTCACTGGCTGACCAACGAGATAACAGAACAGAAAATTCAGTGACCATACATGACAAGGAACACAGACTTTGCAAAAATAGTTTAGAAAAGTCACTATACAAATGGACAACTGCAGTCCTCAACAACCAACAACAGCAAACCCTGGGGAAGGGGGAGAATATGATTTCCAGAGTTACCACACTATAATATCCAAAATGCCCAGTTTTCGAAAAAAAATTACAAGACATACCAAGAAAACGGAAATTTTTTCCATTTACAGGAAAAAAATACATTGAGAGAAAGCATACTTGAGGAAGCCCAGACATTGTACTTACTAGTTAAAGACTTTAAATCAACTGTCTTAAGAAAGATTCAGGAGGTCTGGGTTCAAGTCCTGGCTTTGTCATAATTCCCTACATGAGTCAGCAAGTCACTTCCATTCTCTGGACCTGTTTCCCCAGGATTTATACAATGAGGAGGTCAGGCTAATCAGTGGTCACAAGCTGGGACCTAGGGGAACAATTTATTCTACAGATGTGTTCTGTTTGTCGCTCACACTGCTTATTTTAAAAATGTGAATTACTGGTCAACATTTATGGAGATTTTAACATAAAATCCAATTCCTGGCTTTTCTTGAAAAAACTGGAAGATCTCAGCCCACTGGACTTCCCTCCTTCCTACACCCTACCCCACCAGTGAGAACCATCCAAGTCACTTTTGCTCCCTTTAGATGGTGCATAGATTTCCTCACTTACCCTAGTGTCAGACTGCTTTACTCATGTAAGTTACCTGCTTGGCCCCTGTAAATATCTAAGTTGGCCACTCCTGGCCAAGATGGGTCTTTCCAGTTCTAAATCTACTGTGAGTCTAGGGTTTCATACAGGTAAAAAGCTTTCCCCAAGTGCATCCAAAAAGAGATCCTATATAATCAAAAGCCAAGTAACACTATGGAACAGCGGGAAACCCTATGAACAGGAGAGGCTTAGTTTCTGTGACATCTGATCTGTACAACTGCAAGGAATGATGGTAATGACCTGATTACCTCATCCTTTCATCCCCCTGCCTCCAGGCAGGTCAGAAACCAGAGAAATCTAGAATTGGAGGAAACAAGGAAAGTATACATATGGCATCTGAGCAGGCTCTTTACTTTCTGACCAAATTCATGCCTTCTTATGCGGGTCTCACCTACCACCAACAGTAACATGTTGTTATGTGTCCAGTACACAGCCTGACCTGAAGTGGGCAGCAAGCCCTCCCCACGCCACAGCCCAAAGTCAGAACAAAGACCCCTTTTTACAAAGGAAAAGAACTTGAATGATATGGAGTTAGGGCCCAGCATGCAAAAGGAGGTCCCACAACAGGAGTAGGATTTGCTAAGAGACACAATCATATCCCAGCAGTCTGCTCTCAGCTCCCAGAGGGAAAACCAGCCCAGGAAAGCAGCTAAAGATGTCAACAGCTATATATAGAGACTGATGTTCAGCAAGTTGTACTTCACTTAACCTGACCAACTGCTGGGAAGGTACATCAACTCCTGTATTGCTCTGGTGAAGCCATGTCCCCAGTATAGAGGGAGAGAATCTGAGGACACATACACATACACGTACACACATACAGAATGACATTCTGAACAACAGGGGAGGCAGATATTTGACTGGGTAGAAGACACATGTACCCAGCAATTTCTCGTACAGCAGCCAAAATGGTATCACACTTCCTATTTACAGGTATTCAACACACCACAGGTTACAAAATATTTTCACAAGACAATTATCCCCATTTTACAAGGAGGAAAACTGAGCTTCAAAAATGCACAGGAAGCTGCTCAAGTTGCACATCTAATAGCAGAACTGAGGCAAGAATCAGAGTTTCTCAGACCCCATGTTGGGTTTTAATTTGATTAACAAGAGGTAGGGTTAGCTTGGACAGAATCACACTAAGAACCCTTGATTATCCATCCTAGGGCTGGGATGGTCACACAGCTATGAGACTTCCAGGTAGAGAATGAAGATACCCCGCTATGTCAGTGATCAACTTGGTCCAATGATCCACAAAGGTGTCTGGCTGATATAGACTGAGGGAGAAAGTCTTCTTTGCTACTATACTTTCAAGTTATATGGCAAATAATCTAGGGATGATTTATATATATATTTTTTTATTGCAGTAAAACTGGTTTATAACATTATATAAATTTCAGGTGTACATCATGTTCTGATTTCTGTATAGATTACATCATGTTCACCACCCAAATACTAATTACAGTCCATCACCACACACATGTGCCTAATCATCTCTTTCACCTTCCTCCCTCCCACTTTCCCCTCTGGTAACCACCAATCCAATCTCTGTCTCTATGTTATTGTTTGCTATTGATTTTATCTGCTACTTATGAGTGAAATCATACGATATTTGCTACTGAGTCTCAGCTCAGGGTGAGTCTGAATAAACCAAGCAACTATCCTACAACGTGGAGGTATAGCATCCCAGGAAATCACCCATCTACCTACCAACTACGTCAGCACTAATGAAGATTCAATAATTTAGTGTGACTCATCTTTATGTCCTACCTAGACATGTCAGATCTTGAATAGATTCTATAGAGTGCTTCAGAGATGAAGGAGAAAATAAAAGCCTGTGATCATATACCAAATGGTTGGGAGAGCCATGACTAGAATTCGTCTCTCATTTCCTGATAGAGTTAGTACTGTTTCCACAATACCCTTCTACCCTCAACCAAAATCAACATAGAAGAATGGAGATAGCAATTTTATTTTTAAATACCTACTAGAAAAGAACCTCCATAACCTCCATCATTCAGTCTTACCAGAAATGTAAACCTACACATAAATACTCATTCATGAGAATTGAAAGGTCTACCTTGGAGCCAATATTCACATCATTCATGCAACAGCCTAACCCCATTTCCCTTTACTGGTGACACCACAATAGCTGGCCCCCAAGGTTCCATGGTACTCCCCTTTAGAGATCTGAAGACCATTTGATTGTTATTAAAACAAATAAGCAAAAAGGTTCACAATGATCAAATGCTTATTCTGAATACAATCTGAGGCAAGATGGAATGCTATCTCAGTTTCTCAAAGAATAAACATTGGTAGAATAGACAGAATATTGGAGTTCTAAGTTATGGTTTAGGCTCTGTCAATAATGCTCCTGGTCTATTATCATGGTCCCTAGTCCAGACTTGTGTTACCTGATACAGTAGCAACAAGCCACATGTAGCTAATGAACACTTGAAATGTGACTAGTGTGAATTGAGATGTGCTATAAGTACAAACACCAGATTTCAAAGACTCAGTAAAATATATCATTAATAATTTTTATAGTGATGATATATATTATATGATAATATTTTAGATAGGTTAAGTAAAATATATTAAAAATAATTTTACCTGTATCTTTTTTACTTTTTTTAGTGTGGCTACTGGAAATTTTAAATTACAATTGTGACTTGCATTTGTGACTTACACTATATTTCTATTGGACTGTGCTGGTGTAGACCAATGGTTCTCAACATCAAAGACTCTGATTTAACTAACCTGAAGCCTGGGTTTTTATGTTTGGGTTTTTTTCTTAAGCTACCCAAGTCATTTATTTCATTGTGCAGCCAGTGAAGTCCAGTACAGCTAGGAATGAGAACCACCAGACTAGACTCTATATTATGCATGCCTGGGCCAGCCCGTGGTCTTCCCAAAGGTCAGCTCCAGCCCACTCAAGTGGTTGCTGGGGCTGTATGCTTGGAGGAACACTCTTACTGGCCTTGGCTGTAGGAGCATCAACGCCAGTTCACTGATATTCTAAAGCCTGGCTCTCCCATCTGCCTCCCCATGCCATTCTGCCTTGCTCAATCATTTTGCCCCATCCCTTGATTTACTGTTTATTATAAAAATGACATTTCACTGAAAGTGAAATATATTTGGATTTGGGTGACGTTGTTGCTGGGTGCAGTTTAATCTTTCTTTTAAAGAGGTGGGCTGTCAGCACAAGACATGCAAGCTGTCTGTGTACAGGGCCTCATGCTAGTCCCAAAGGCCCACGCTTATTGATGTGCTCTTTCTGACTACCCCTGGGACTGATCCATCAACCTGCAAAGCTGAGCTAGACACAGGTGGCATTTGGAGACTCCGATGGAAGAAGCTACATATGTAGAGGAAAAAGGACTGGATATCTCAATTAGGAGATTCTCAGGATAGAAAGGGATGAGAGGTCATTTTGCCCACCTCCCTGCTTCTGAGCAGTGCCCTCACCTAAATCATCATAACCAGATAATAGTGATTCCTGGGTTTGTAGTCCTCAAAGGAAGGAGGCCTCTTTCAACCACTATGGCCAGCCTTGACACACACACACACCTTCTTGGAGCTAATAAGGTGGTGGTGGTGATGATAATGAGCATAATGTTGATGATAAAGCAAGTTACCATTTGCCAAATACCCACCATGTGCCAAGCACTGTGCTAGATACTTTACTTGCATATGCGATCTCATTTGATCCTCATAAAAATTCTGCTATCCTTATTTTTCATATGAGGAAATCGAGGTTCAGGGAAGTGAAAAGTCTTGCAAAAAGCCATAAAGCTAGGAGGTAGTAAAGCTGAGACTGCATCTCAGGTTGTCTGATTCCAAATGCCCTGCTCCTTCCCTCATGTCACATTGCCATCATTCTATTCCTGATGCCCTTCATCCTCTAAGGGCCCAAGCCACTCTGATCTTTTGTTTGAGGTCAGGACTTCAGCCCTATCTTACAGAAGAAACTAACAAAAGATGATAGGCTGTAGTAAGGATGATCATAAGACACCTTGATGTGGCTTTGGTACTTGTATTGCCACAAAGCTGTTTTCATGCGTATTATCTCATTCACTGTAACATCCCCAGGCATGAAAGAACCAATACCATTTTGCAAATGGGGAAAATCAGAGCTCACAATTGCCAAAGAGCTGATTCCAGCTTATAACTCTAAGGAAGGCCAAGAGCTGGGATGCCAGGCCGATGCTCTTCCTCCATAGCATCCTGCTAATTGGTGACTCAGCAGAAGCAGAAACTGCTAAGGAGCCCCCTCCCAAGAGCCCCTTCTGTTAAGGGCCAGGTTCTTCATAGTACAGTGTCAAAGGGGACAAGACCTTGCAAGCCCTATCAGGCTGCCTGGTTCCCACCCTCAGCACATCTTAGATCCCAGCCACCTGACTCGCTCACAAAAAGTGAGATATTCAATCTGTCAACTCTAGCCCCTGAGAGGGTAGGGAGCCTACATTCTTACATTAACAGCTGAAGACAATCCTGACACAACATACAGGGTTGTTCAAACCTCCCTAAATGAGAAAGGAGGCAAAGGAAGCAAAAAGGAGTGGGGAAGGGAGGGATCTATAAAAAGAAAGGATAAAAAAGAGGAGATGAGGAAAAGAAAGAAAGCAGAAAAGAAGATAGATAAGAAAGGTAAAAGTTCACAGCAATATAGAGTTAAAAGGGTCTTTAAAAACCATCAAACTCAAAAGGGATGTGAATTGTACAAAATCATAGCAGGTAGGAGGCAGGGGGGAGGAGGTAGGGATTTTTTAAATAAACAAGAGAAAAAGAAAAAGTCTCAAAATTAGAAGGGCAAAGATTAAAAGAAGCCCAGGTCCTTGGTAGGAGACGGAAAAAAAAATGGGAAAAAATGTGAGAGGAGCCTCCAGGAAAGGAATGAGTAGGAGAACAGTGGCTGGTGAGGGGGAAGCCAGGGGTAGGCAGCCAAGGAGAGAGAAGAGGAGAGTGAAGGCCGACACTCACCCTCACAAAGCTGGCAGGAAACCATCCCTCCTCATCGTCGATCTGGCCCCACCACCAATCCTTGTTGGAAGCATCCAAGACTTTGATGACGTCGCCAGCCTTAAATGCCAACTCCCGGTTGGCCATGGTGACGTGATCCCATACTGCCTCAGCACTAACGATGGAATCTCCAGTGATCAGCTTAGGAGACAAAATGAGAATATGTTCAGTCCACATAGTTGGCTATCTTACTTGCCCCTTCCCCCACCCACAGAGCTCTACTACTTATGGAAAAACTCACATACTAGTGGCGAAGGGTGGGGATGAGGGAGATGGTACTGGGAGCACAAACTCCACCAGACCACAAGACAAACAATACTCTCAATTCTCCATTAGGCAGTGGGTGGAATGACCCAGAATGTGAATATGGACTACACAGGCCTCATGCTTTTATCCCTACTCATGCGCTCCTTCCCCAGAGAAGAAAGAAAGCTCCAGTCCATCTCTCTTTGGTGCTTCAAGGCAGCCCTCCATCTGGAATGGGTGGAGAGGCTGAAATCAATGGCTAAAATCAGACTCGAGCATATTTGCTTTAAATTCTCTGTGCTCCTCTTCCTTACCTCCTCCTCCTTGGAACTGACCAATTGAGAGTTGGTGGTACATTACTTAACCACACCTTCAGGGGTCACAGACCATGGCATTCCTCACACACAATGGACCCCAGTCCTGCAGCCTCCTGTTCTCACCCACACATGATGCCAATCCAGAGAGGTCATGAGTATGAAAGAATATGGCTTTCTGTGATGCCTTGCTCCCAAGAAACTCAACCTTGGCACAGATTCACTCAGTGATTTGTACAACCACCCTGTGAGATACACAGGGAGTCTAAGTTGACTTCTGCATTTGACAGATGGTAAAACTGATCCACAAGGAAGCTAAGGGGTGAGCTCAGGATAAGCCAGCAAGGCATGGGCTGTGCAGAGACCCTAACCCTGGTCATTAGACATCATGGAGAGCAGGACTGGGCTCCACACAGCAGCAGGCAGACATCTATCCCACTGCCACATGAACACATACACATATGTTCACAACACTCATCTAAGCACAGTGATGAGGATGGTGGTGGGGGAATAGTCTGCCTCTCTCTGGCTACCATCCTGATCAGTGTGTTATTTGTTCTCTTTTTTCTCCAACTGGTTTCAATCTGTATGAGCCATCAATCTTCCTGGCATTTGGAGAAACAGATTCCAGAATAGAGAACATATGGCCTGTCAGGCAAAGGACTCAAGCACTCTCTCCCCAGCATTGAATTGCTGAACATGTCCTCTAGAAGTCAGCTTTTCAATCAGCTTGCTTTGAGGAAGGACTGATTCCCCAAGGCAATCATGGCTCAACAAGACAAAAGACAAAACAGTTCAAAGACAACAGAGACAGAATATGGAACATGCATCCTCTCACACAGGTCTGTCTTCCAACATACCAACTGGAGAATAACCTTATGGTCATGAAATTAACGCATAAGACATCACACACATATTAAAATACACACACTGATCTGTTGACTTAGTTAAGGCATTCTGTTGGTCAGCCACTGCCTGAGGCATCCTTCATTCCTCAGAGTTCTAGCCATTGTGGCTTCCACAGAAGGTTAAGCCATAGGTGGAGCTCCTCAGCATGGATGTAAAAGAGGTTTCCAGTAGGACCTTTTATAACGTCACCTTTCAAGTACCTCATACTTTACTATTTACAAAATGTTTTCACATCTACTTCATCACTTGATCCTTACTGAATGAGCTGGGTCTTACTATTAACCATATTTTAAAGATGAGGAAACTGAGGCTCAGAGAGGTGACCTGGTCCTTTGGCCAATCACACAAATAATAAATTATGGAGCCTGGTCTTCTGATCATATATATTGTAATACCCATGATACGATACTACCAATGTCTACTCATTAGCTATGCTGAACTCACAGAATTCATCCATAATATCATAAACCATATGGCTCTTATTTGTAAAGAACCCCAAAGAAGGAGATTTGGACAGCCATCTTTAGTCACTGGTGCCCCTTCCTATGAGATTCATTTTTATGTTGAACTTGCTTTCTTCCAATTGCACTAAAAGTCAATTTCTTCTTGTTCTGGCCTCAGTGGAGAAGAAGAATTGCTGGTCACTGGCCTCAATAAAATAAAACTTTTTAGAGAAGTCTCCCTTCTTCTGCTAAAGATGGGTCCCAACTGGGTATTGTGAGAGCTCAATGAGCACATACAGCCCCAACTCAGAGAACCATAAGGACAGGTTTAAAGCTTGGCTTTGTGTGTGTGTGTGTGTGTGTGTGTGTGTGTGTGTGTGTGTATGTGTGTAAGATCAGCCCTGAGCTAACATCCATGCCAATCCTCCTCTTTTTGCTGAGGAAGACCGGCTCTGAGCTAACATCTATTCCCAATCCTCCTCCATTATTTTTTCCCTTTTTCTCCCCAAAGCCCCAGTAGATAGTTGCATGTCATAGTTGCACATCCTTCTAGTTGCCGTATGTGGGACGCCGCCTCAGCATGGCCGGAGAAGCGGTGTGTTGGTGCACGCCTGGGATCCGAACCCGGGCCGCCAGTAGCAGAGCGCGCGCACTTAACCGCTAAGCCACAGGGCCGGCCCCAAAGCTTGGCTTTTTAACAAGGGTCAAAATAGTATCTTGGCATCAATTACCAACCCTCTGCTCATGATGCTATCTGTGATGCTGTCTGAAGTCCCCTAGACCCAGGTCTGGCTCATTCCACTGCCTGTGCTCTTTCTATAGCACAGTCTTCTTTTTAGGGGCTCTATGCTTGGCCTCTCCCAGCAGCAGTTCGCTCACTCTTGTCCCCATTTAGTCCAGCTAATGTGCTTGGACCCTCAGGTTACAGAGTCCAGCTATACCCTGGACAAGCTAATCCAGGACCCAGGGGCCACAAACCAACTGGCAAGCCTGTTGTCAGGGCCTACTTGGAATCAATGACAGTCAGAACTGGACAGCACTTCAAAGATTATCACTGTTAAGCCCTCATTTTATAGATCAGGTATAACACAGCAGGAGTGACTTGCCTATGGTCACCAGATGGCCAACCTCCTGGACCATTTTTTTTCCCCAACACAACACCATAGATATAGAAGGTAGAAAAAGAACACCTGGATTCAAGACCTTGCTATACTACTTGCTAAAGGTGTAACGACAATGATGATGGTATTAGCTAATATAAAGTACCTACTATATGGCAGGCACTATTCTAAGCACGTACACACTTTAACTCATTTAAGCATCACAACAGCCCGTTGAGGAGACACTATTATTCCTATATTACAGATGAGGAAACTGAGGCTCAGAGAGGTTAAATAATTTGCCCAAATTCACACAACCAATAAGTATTGAAGCCATAATTCAAATGCAGGCACAGTCTGGCTCTAGAGTCTCTGCTCTTATAAACTATGCTGCCTCTGGGTCTCAGTTTCTTCACCTGTTAAATGGGGATAACTCTACACTCCCACCTGTTTCATGAGCTATAACACATTCAACCAAGAGTCAACAGATGTGTGTACAGATATGAGAGGACAGCTATTCGAGAAGGGGCTGGTAGCTGTAAGGAGCTCCTGGGCTCTCCAGTCACAAATACAAGCAGGAATAAGGGGATGTCCCTCTCCTATTTTCAGAGTTGTTTTAAAAGTAAACCAAATTTGGGCTGGAAATTGGTTTCAAATTTCCCTTTTATGTACAGAATTGACTTTTAAATTGCTACAATTTTTTCACAAATATGCACTTTTCTCTGCTCATCAATTTTTCATCCAACACTCATTCAGCCAGCTCCCACTGTGTGCAGAGATCTGCTCACTGTGATTCAGCTATAGTCCTTACCTGAAGATCAAAGGCCCTTCGGATACCAACAGTGAATGCCCTTCAAGCAGTATGCAACAGTGGTTAAGGGCAGGCAAACCTAGCTTCAATTCTGGGCTTTGCTACTTTAGAAAGTAGCAGTGACAGTGGGACGTGAGGAATAGAAGAGGAGCCATAGAAAAAACTAAAATGGAACTGTCAGCTTACATGCTGGATATCAGGGAGTGCAATATAACAAAAGCCAAGGACAAGAGTTTCAAGGCTCAGGAGCTGATCAAATTATCAAATGGTACAGAGCTATAAGAGGAAGAAAGCCAAGAAAAGGTCATTTGGGAATGGCTATAACAGGGGTTAAAATCTTTATTTCTTATATTGGTTTATACCCCTCCTCCCACAAAAAGCCCTAATTTCCCAACTGTCCCAACTTTCATCCTGAAAGCCACACATAAAACCAAGACGTGGTACTGGGTTACTCCAGCAAGGTATCCAAATAGCTCTTGGCCTTGGGACAGCGCTAATGTGACTTCCAACAAAATAATTCCCAATCCCAAGGACATTTCAGGTGCAGCACTAAATACAGTATAGGTTGGCTCTTGCTCAGACTTGCCAGTGAGTGGGACACACAGTGTTATGCACCCCCACATCAAAGATACTTGTGGACATGAATAAGAGGATGGGGAGGAGGAAGAGTCATAATATCATTCTTAAAGAAGGAATGAAATCCTATTCCTTTTTATCTAGCTTTCCCAAGACAATCTTAATTTCAAATATTCTATTTCACTGATCCTATAAATAGAGTCATCTGTTATCAGACCCATGTGACCTGACTTTTAACCTGGAAATACAATCACCATACCCTGGAAGGTTTGGGAATTTGACCTCTAAGGCTGGTCTCTGATCAACAATGAAGCACGTGTCTACTACATAGCGCTAACTTGGAGTGGCCAGTGGGCCCTTTGAGGGGGAAGGAAAGAAGACAGGGAAGAAGGGAGGAAGAAAGTAAAACAGGGAGGAAGAAAGGGAAGGAGGGAGGAAGAGAAACTCATATTTGTTGAAAACATATGCCAGGCATTGGGAAAGGGGTTTTCTTTTGTGATCTCAACCTCTATAAGTCTCCAAGGTAAGCATTAACATCTCCATTTTTACTGACAATAACCTGTGAGGTTAACCAAGTAGCCCACAGTCACCCAGTGGTAGTGCAGATTTGAGTCTCTAGTCGGCCTTACTCTATAGCTTTGCTTT
Organism: Ceratotherium simum simum; assembly: GCF_057802395.1. Taxonomy (NCBI): domain Eukaryota; kingdom Metazoa; phylum Chordata; class Mammalia; order Perissodactyla; family Rhinocerotidae; genus Ceratotherium; species Ceratotherium simum. Next base: position 79,907,765 of record NC_141940.1, on the reverse strand, counting down.
TGCCAATCCCCCATACTGCCTGTCAAGAAGGCAGAGAGGGCTCCCAGCTGGTTTCTCTCTCCAGGGAGACCAACTAACCCTGTGAATAACCTAGAGCAGTAGCTCTCAATGCCCTGGAGGGCTTGTTAAAACACAGATTGCTAGGCCCCAGGAGTCTCTGATTCAGTAGGTCTGAAGTGGGGCTTGAGAACTTACATTTCAAACAACTTCTCAGATGATGCCTACATTGCTGGTTCAGGGATCACACTGGGTGAACCACTGCCCTAGAAGAGGAGCTTCCTAGTCTAGGCTTTACCCTTGCCTCTCCTGAAGCCTTATTCTCCCCAGGAATACCCATGCCACCCCCTAGGTTGGGCTCGCTGCCTATCTATAAGGATTTCCTCCATGGTTGGTATGTCTGAGAAAGGATATTTTGGGTCATGTAAGGAGCATTCCCAATTCCAGCCCTTACCAACACAGAAAAAAACCCTGGGATCAAAACCTTCACCCAGTTTTCCAGAGTCATACCACATGTCTTCTTCTTGTTCTTGCCCTCTAGCTGAACAGTACCACCCCCAAAATAGTTATTTAATTAGCTTCGGTGGCTGCCAGAAATATTAGAGTTTTGATGGCAAGAAGCAGAAGGGGAAAGGTTAAAAAAATAGCAAATTTTCCAATTGCCATAAAGGTAGCTGAGCTGGGCCTGCCTGCTGAAAAGCTTCACAGGAGGACAAGGAGGGACATAAGGGGTTTTTTGCCTCTCTATAAGGTTTTCTCAGTTAGTGCCTGTCCCTGTCCTCTCAGAAGGTCCTCTTCCACAACAGGTAGGCATGGACAAGAGCAAAATCCCTTCCTTTGTTCCCTTTAAGCACATCTAAAATAGGCTGGGATTTTATGCTCTTTCCTGAATAAACCAGATGTCTTTTTAATACAGCCTTGTAAACAGAGTGGCTATCTTGCCAAAAGTGTTCAAGGACAACAATCCTCAACAGTTCTGGAATGTTGTGACTCAGGCTGTTCCAACAACAGCTAGGAGGTACCACAGTGTGTAACAAAGACTGCCTATTGGAAGAAGCTTTGCCAGTAACTCACTGAATGATCTTGGACAGGTCCCTTTACTTGTCTCAGTTTCTTTATCAACCAAGTTACAGACTTGAACCAGACAGACAACCTTTTAAGTCACTTCCAGCTCTGGCTTTCTATTGAGGCTAACATCTCAGCTTTGCAAAGGACAGGAATTTCATTATTGCAGCTTATTTATTCTCATTCTCCTTTGTGCTCAACAGGATGGTTTTACTGCTCTCTGCTCAGAAAAATGAGAACTTGGAGCTGACTAGTCCCTTCCTGAATATAATTCACTCAGGCATTGCTGGTGACACATTAAAGCACAGGCCAGTTACACTGGCTGGGAAAACTAAGGACTAAGTTTTCCACTTTAGACCTTGATTGCCCCATTCAAAAGTCAATGGGGACCTTTGCTCTTTGTTCTCTCTATGGAGCTCCTCAGAGAAATCATCTTTCTCATGGCATCAGCTCTTACTCACCTCCAATCCCATATTTCCAGCTGCCTGGTCCACATTTCACTGGATGGCCTGCTACCACCTCCAATAAAACATATGTAAAACTCATCATATGCCCTCATTCCCCTCCTTCCTAATTTTTCCCATTTTTGCCTCTCTCTCCCTCAAGCTACTCCTTAATGATGCATTTCTCAAAACTTTCTTGCTGGTGTCACTATCCAAGCTCAAGAAGCTTCAATAACTCCCTATTGTCAATCTCTCAAAGCTCTCCTTAATCTAGCCCCACCTATGGATCCAACCCTTGCCTCGAACCTGGCAGGGACCTTCCACTCTGGCCAAACTGCGTTTCTTGCAAGCAGATGCACTCCTACCTCTGTGCCTCTGATTCAGCCATACTCTAAGCCATGGTCAAGTGTAGGGACACTGGAACTAGGCTGCCTCATCCCAGCTGTGTGATGTTGGCCTGCTTGCTCCTTAATCCCTTCCCTGGTGACTCTAGCCTGTATCCTCTCTACTTTTTGTCTCTTTCACTAATTTCTACCTAGGATAAATAGAAAATAAGACAACTTGGAGTTATTCAAGTTGTCAACCAGAGTGTTATTCTCCAAACAACCAGAGTGTACACTTGTGAACGGTAGATCTAAAACATCTGCTTAATCCATAATAAACAGCATTGTTTTTAGCCTCCATCTAAAGTTTCTATGACCTAAGCCCTAAAACCAGGCAAGCTCTGAGGCAGCTCACAGCAACAGAGGTAGCATCTCTGTCAGGCTTCAGAACATTCTATGGGGCCAAGGAAACTATTTACATGATATGTACCAGGTGGCCTACAGGCCAATCCATTGTTGGCAGGATTTATGGCCAGGTGGCTTCTGGGGTGAGCTGGTTTTTGCTGAAGATCTGCACAAGTGCTTGATGGTCATCAGGGAAAGGAGAAGAGATGCCAGGTAAGAAAAAACCCACTATGAATATAAAAAAAAAATCACAACAATTGGTTTTTCTTTTCTCTATGACTTAATAGTTCACACCTGGATGGTTTCAGCTTTAATCTGGGTGTTGCTATTGCCCATAACTAAATAATTTCATTTCTGAACAGAATACTTAATACATTCAAGTGATGATGGCTCTAAATGTACTGAAAGGAAATATGCAAATATCATCCCTTCTCATCTTTTTCCTAGTTCGGGTGTGTGATTTGTGAGTAATTAGGCATTGGCTTCCTTCAATGTCCCATTGTATCATCCATTTTTCACTTTAATAAAATGAAAAGATGTACTGTTGGCTTCAGCCACACCTGGCAGACATGAAACCCAGCTGGGCTGGCTTGATCTGGAAAGGTGAGCCTAAATGTGGGTAGGCTCAGCAAGAGCAAACCAGATCACCTGATCCCGGGGGCCAATATGTACTTTAGTCACAAGCCAACTCACACCTGCCAGGACCTAAAAGCATGGAAACCCAGACAAGCCTCTTAAGGTATGAAGCCATCAAGGACATTTTCTCATTTATTACAGACTGATGGTAAAGTATGGCACCTCTTTCTGTACCTCTTCCAAAGGAAGTTACAAGGTAATCTCAGCTATAATGGTGACCAAACATATGAAGGAAGGGGAGTTGCTTGCTTGGCCTGGACCTTAGCAATGGACTCTTCTGGTATGAAACTTCAGCCACTAGCTCAGCTTAATGGGCCCAGGAGTTTCTGAAGTGAGACTCAGCTGTCGCCCTGAAGTTCATGATGTTGAGTTTAGTCTTGTTGAGGGAATAAGTCCTTTAGAGAAAATGCAGCCAAATGGGCCAAGGATTGCACAGATCAGAGAGAAGACATGTCTCTGGACCACCAACCATGATCCTTTTGGCCGGAGAAGTCTCCCACATCAGAGCAGCTCCCAATCTGATAAACATCAGCTTGCATCTCCAAAACATTTTGGAAACAGGAGTTACTATCAAGTCGTTCCGCGACCTTTTGGCATCACCCAGGTGCTTCTGACCCATTACGCCAGTTTGTGTGGCATAATGTGTGGTCCACAAACCCCGGGTCAGGATCACCCCAGCATTTTTCACAAGCAGCCCAAGTGATTCTGAATCATAAATCATACTAAGACCAAGTGTCTTAAACTTTATAGAGCTAGAGTTTGAAATATAAGAATTTCCTCTTACTGTGCTGGACTATTCAGAAGAAACAAGAATCTCTGAAACTCTGTCTCCTGGCTTCTTGTTCTTGTGTCAGGTTCCTGGCAGGCTGAGGAATTACAGTTGCTTGTCCAGGAGGATGTTCCCAGTCTGCCTTGAAAGGGTATCTGCATCTGCTCTGTTGCTCCTCCACTCCCACCTCTGCCCTGACCTTCAGCACTGAGGACCCCAGTAGCCCTAATGAAAATTCCTTGCAGCATCTCTCTACACTACAATCTAGAAACAATATCCTAGAGCTGTGTTCACTCTATCCAAGTCAGTCTCCAATGTTCTAAGAGACAAATTATTAGTAAAAAAAAAAAAACAAAAAAAAATTGACTCAGCAATGCTCTCTCCATGAGTTGAGTCAGAAGCATGCCATCCCAAGCTGGAGGTAACCTGTCTCTTGAGCTAGCTTGGGCCCTATCTCCAAAATGTTCCTGCCCTTGACATCATGCCCTTCTTCTTGGACTTGCTGTAGGTACTAAGTTCCAGCCACCCATTTGGGTCTCTTGTTGCCTTCATACCTCGAGAGATAACAGGCCAAGGCTAGGGGAGAGGCAGAGGGTTCAAAGAGCCCCAAATTTCTGAGATGACCTAGACCCATCCTGGCCCTTGAACCTGAGTTCTTGAATTTCGTCTTGTGGCTCTACTGGGAACAGCCTTGGGAGCCTTAACTTTTCCTGGGCTAGGACTTGAAGCCCAGCCTTGGAGTTTCCTGGGGAGGGATGGGGGTGGGGGCTCTTCTAGGTTTACAGAAGGGTAGGAGGAAGGGGCTAGAACTACATGAAGAATCTGTCCTCTGTGCCTCCCACATGCATAGTTCTATAATCATCAACACCACAGCCAGAGGGTGGGTGGGCAAGGCAGAGAGAAAGGAAAGTCATTTTATCCATTTGACAGATGTCGTGTTAAAAATCTTGGGGAAGGAGGGCTGTAGGTGGGGGGAGGAGCAAAAGAGGAGATAGTTCGGAACTAATGGTTCTGATATCATCTTTAAATGTGGCCATCTGGTCTAAGGTGGTGATAACAGGAACAGCATTCAGTCAGGAGCTCTGTGACCTGCTCCTATATCTGGAGAAGAGACAGAAAAAAATAAATATATTTCAATCAACTTAAACCACCTTGTAGTCTACTGAGCATGCCCACCCAGGACACAGGCTTGCAAAGGCTCTGAGCCTTAGCATGCATTTCCAAAGAGAATGTAATTGTCTTTTGGGAGTTCTTACAGCCCAAAGAGGAAATCTCATTTAAACGGCCCATCAGAAAGTAGAAGATGGTTTCCAGTAGCTTACTTATTTCCCTCTGCCTGTTGGCTCACTGTGAGAGAAAAGATGGTTGGCCACGGCATTTAGCAGTGCCTCTGGTCCCTGTCAGCAGTATTTCCTGTTCAGGGGTGGACCAAGTCTCTCCTGACAAGGTCTAGCAGCACAGTCTTGGGTTCCTAGAAGACACGGTAAATGGTGAACAAGTGGATGGCAGGGGTGTTCACTGAGCAGCCACTGGATCAGGCCCCAAAGGACTCACAGTGGCTGAGCTGGCTTCCCTTCAGATTGTGTCATTAAAGACTTCAGACAGAGGGATGCAACATCTAAATCTAGGCTGCCAGAGAGGACACAAGTCCAAGTAGACCCACCCTCAGAGTCAGGAGGGACAGCATCAAGTCTGTGTCTGCAGGAAAAGCGGTTGTGCTTGTAACAAAAGAACTTCAAGTAGGTCAGCCAGGCTTACATAAGAGAGGGTTCTGCCTGTCTGGGCTAGGTGGAGGAGGCGGGGGCAGAGAAGGGAAGGAACCCAGGGCAGCTGACTGAAGGACAAAGCATCCAGTAAAGTGCTAGGGCTTGAACCTACTCGTCTTGACTCTGTCTCAGGTTCAAGAGCCTGACAGACAGTGGATTCTTATACTCAAAGAAGATCAGGATTGGAGACTCCCAAGAGCTAGCACACCTAGTTCAGTCCAACATTTTAGATTAGAAAACTGAGAGTCCGGTGAGGAGAAGCTCCCTAATGTGTCAAGCTAGTCAGCAGCAGAACCAAGATTAGAAACAAAACCTACAGAATTTTAGACAGATAGCTGCCAATTGCTTTCGGTTAAAAATTGTCAATTGGTTAAAAAAAATGAACACCTATCCCAGTATCTAAAGACTACTATTATGTTTTATAAAAATCTCCACAAAAATAGCAATTAAATAATGATGAAATTAACAATTTAATATATAAAGAACTTCTAATATTATCCCTGAGCTTCACTTTGGAGATCACTGTTTCACGCATTTTCTGGTGCTCTTTCCTCCCTCTACCCTACAGACGTCATCCCTTTAGCACTACAACCAGCACTTGCCTCTCCTTCCCTTCAGGACCCCACACAAGTCTGACTTTGGAAATTAAGGGGTAAGAACACCTCAGTATGAGGGCTAATTAGAGACACTTCCAGAATCTCCCTCACTACCAAATGTCTTTGTTAAGGATTCTCAAATACAAATTCACACTAAAATGCAAATACTAGTGAAAAAAACTAATGGAATGGAAAGAATTGGCTCCAGGCCTGGCTTGGTTAATGACTTGCAATATGAATTTGAGCTGATCTGGCTCTTCTCTGAGCCAGCTGGACTAGGTTATCTCAAATGGAAAGCTGGGGTCATCTTTGACAGATGCTTCTAAAATCAGGTTTTGATAAGAGACAGAGGGTAGGCAAAGGAGACAGAAGGGAGTCAGAGAAGACATGGAAACAAGGAAGTCAGGAGAGGGATGGGGTGGGATAAGAAAGGTCAGAAGACAAAACTTGAGTATTTCAAATTTTTGCCATGGGCTACCTCCACCCAGAATGGAACTCTAGTACAGCGATGGCCTTTGGGTTCCACTGCCAGAAGAAAGGGTACTGCCTTCTCCACCCAGGTCAGGCCATTGGGTTCAAGCCATCCAAAGTAGCTTCCATGAAAAGATTAAGCAGTACCCCTTCCATGTGCTCAGAACATTATAGTTTCTAAGTTGCTTTGACTTTCATTTCACATTCATGAGCTCACTGGATCCTCCCAGTAACTCTGGGAGATAAGCAGAGTAAGGATGAGACATTATATTTTAAAGATAAGGAAACTGGCTTGGACAAAGGAAGTCACTCAGCTATCCTAGGAGCAGAGACCAGAAGAGAGCCCAGATCTTCTGACTCAAAGTCCAACGTTTTTCTCCTAATAATAAAAAATGGCTAACATTTACTGAGTGCTTATTATGTTTCAGAAACAAATCTAAATTTTTACATATACTGACTTATTTGATTCCCATTTTAAAAATGAGAAAACCAAGGTTAAGAGAGATGAAGTGATTGCTGAAGGCCACACAAGTCCAGAACCAAAACCCAGGTAGTTTACTCTAGAACCAGTGCTCTTAACCTCTGCTGTCCACAGCACACCCTCATGCCCCATGTGGTCAAAGAACCTTCAAGGTATAGCAAGGTATAGAACAGTGTGTATAGTATATTACCATAAAAAAGAGAAAGAGGAATATATTAATATATGCTTATACATCCATAGAACATTTCTCTGGAAGGACCCACTGGTGGCCTCTGCAGAGGAAGCCAAGTGACTGAAGGGCAGGGGTGAGATGGAGACTTTTCACTGTGCATCCTCCTGTACCTTTTGAATTTTGAACCATGTGAATGTATTTCCTGTTCAAAAATAAAATTAAAAAAACGAGGTGTCTAGGATCAGGAAAGCTGAGGAAACTGACTGCTTCTTGGCAGGGCTTTGGCAGCCAACCCTTCCCTATCCACCTCTCTGGGTTCTCAAACTCGAAGAACAGAAGGAGTCTCTCTCCTTTTTTCCTCCAGTTTCCCCACCCCCAGCCCCTGACATTGCTGGTCCAATCCCCCAGAAAGGCCAGTACTGTAGTCATTCTACAGGTTTTAGCAGCACAAACGAAAAGAGCAACAGATTGGGTTAGGATCCCACAGCCAATCACCAGGCTATAGGAAAAGAATGTATTAGTGGCAGGACAGATGAAAAAAGACATAAAAACCCTTCTTCCCCAATGCTTAGCACCCAAGGCCTGAGCTCCACAGATTCTTCCATCTCCTTCCTGTCACCACTCTGTCTCAATGTGCCTACCCACCTCTCTTCTGGGCTCAAAAAGGCAAAAATAAACAAGCTAGAAAGGTTCTAGGAAATCTGGCCCAGCTCGAGAGTCTGTGGTATACGAGGAAGAACACACTAAGGGAGAAAAAGTCCTGGAGGCCAGGTGCGAGTCAGCCCAGATGGTTTCAAGGGACTCTCTCAGTTTGGGTTCTTAGATTGCCACTATCTTATTCCTCAAGAGTTGGCAAAATACTCCACAGATCAAGGCCCTCAAATATTATTTCCTCAGATACCTTTCAGCCTAACCCCTTAGACAGATCAGCCACACAGGGGTTCTGTATCCAGGAAACTGTGAGGAGGTGGGGGTGGCCAAGTTGGATCAAGTGCCTTCAGGGATCCTCCTGAAGTGACTTAAACGGGCAGCACAATTCCCTCTCACAACAGCTTAGCATCATTTCCAATGCTTCACTGCTTCCAACACGCAGGAGACGAGTGGGACGTGAGCTGCCGTGGAAGGGATGAAGGGTCAGTCAGTGTGACTCTCGTGGGCAAGCAGGGCACTGCTGGGCCCCAGAGAGCCCCCCTTCCTTGCTACGTGGCAGAGACAAACCTAAATTTTTAACGTTTATTAACTTAAGCTGCCGCTGGCAGCTTCCTTTAGCACTGGAATTCATTGGGTGGTAGCTTGGGTCCATAGAAAGAACACTGAACAGAGTCTGAAGGCATGGCTTCTAGTCTTGAATCTCCCACTACCTAATACTGTATCCTCAGGCTGGTCCCTTCCTTCTCTGGGCCTCAGTATCCCATCTGTAAAATGGAGACAATACTGGCTTAAAAGAAGGGTAGGGGAAATGAGTGGAGTAATAAAGTGAAGACAAGCTCCTGGATTACCTCCAAACAACCTGAAATCATGACCTGGATGAACTCTTAACAATCCAAACAGCAACAAAACATGTTCAACATTTTACAAGGCACTTTTAACATTCCTTGTCACGGTAAATTCTTACACTCAACAATCCTGAGACTTTACAGTTAAGTTCACTTTATAGACCAGAAAACTGAGGCTCAGAAGAACTTTGCCCACAATGCACGGGGTGAGGAGAAATCTGAACCTGGGCTACATAGTTGAGTTCCTCACCCACCCCTCAACAAAGCAGGTGAAATGGCCCTGAGCACAAAACTTAGACACTCTCTCAGGGTCAGAACTGGCACTCCAGGCTGCTTCCTCTGGCAGGTGGCAGGTACAGATTGTCTGACCTCGTTTTTCTTAGTATAAGAAGTCTCTGCTCCTGATGCCCCCCACTTTCCCTCACTATCTAGGATTGTCGAGGAGCTGAAGCTATATGATCACCTAAATGTTGCAAACCTGTTTTATGGGAAGGGACTGACCTGCTATTGAGAAGCATCTGTATGAGTGTGGTAGACTCCAGCATGACTCTGATCAACCTGACCCCATAAGGTTACCTTCTCCTGGCCCTCTCTTTGGGCTTTTCTTTCTGTGGCTACTCTGATAGGAGTCAGGCCCAGTTTTTGGCAGGCATCGAGACGAGCTTAGGGATAGAGGAGGTACAGCTTTGTAAGGCAAAGAATAAGTACATCTGCAAAGTATTTTCTCAACTTGCAGCCTATTTGAGCCTTGCCAGTATCTGAGGGCAATACTGGCTATCTTACCTATAGACCAAATAAGACCCTGACAGAGGAGAGGAACATGACTGAGGCACACCTTAAGTGTCTGAGTAGTGACTGGAATTTGTGTTTCTTGATCTCAAGTCCAAAGCTGAGAAATGGGCATGAGGCTGTCACAGTCAACAGCAACTCACTGGGGCTCTGAGTCTGCTGTTCCAGGGCAGACCTGGCACACTCTGGTCACCTGTCTCACTGCTTCCCAACCTTCATCCAGACCCAGTCTAGGGCCCCCTCCTTCCATCTCCAGCCTTTGGTACCAAGGGCCAGCAGGGCCTCCCCAGGACACCTCGACCTGGTTTCCAGCTTGAGAAACCCTAAAAATAGCAGACCTTCATTAGTGGGGCCAGATGGCCCAAGCTTCTGTGCCTAGGGGCAGGGCTGTGGTCAATAAGGATGTGGCTGTTCCCTCCACTCACAGAGGAGAGGCTAGGCCTCTGCCCCTCTTCATGCATCCTACTACTTCCCCTCATACCCTCCCACCTACAATTTAGATATACTTGCTCTGGTCCAAGTTGTTACTTCATTCCCAAGAAAAATGAACTTTAATATTCAGTTACTTTAGGTTTTCTAGGACATTACTTCACAATCATATCATTCCATAATGGTTTGTAAGTGGACTGGAGGATGGAGGAGCATGTTCAAGTTTCCCACATTTATCAGTGTCAATTTATCTTCTCCATCTGCCTGTTAACTCAACATTCAAGGGCTCAGTTAAGTTTTGTTTGCCTTGTGGAGCCTGCTATAACTAACATGCCAGCTTGAGTATCCATTTTATTCCTAAGCTCACTTCCCTCTGAAGCACGATTTCAGGGATAAAGGAAGGAGGAGCCAGAGCAAAGTGATAGAGGCCCACCAGTTGGGGCCAGTGCCCTGTCGTGCCCACTTGGAAGACTTGGAGAGCTGGCTGCCCCTAGGGGTAGGACGTTCTGCGTCAGAGTGTGTCCCACAAGGGTCTTTGAGGCATGCGAGTGTGTTGCATAGGTGTGTTTGAATATGTCACACAGGGGAAGGGTTGTTTGTCCATGTGAGTCCTTAGGAGTGTGTACCTCAGGTATAGGAGTGTGTATCTGGGGGTAGGAGTACATCTGGGTGTGAATCCCAGTGTGCCCTATGTACATGTGGGTGTGCAACTGTGTTTTATATGCGTCCATGTGTGTCCACACACACAAATCTGCATAAGCATGCCTCATGTATGTGTGTACCCTACCTGTGCCAAGTATGTGCAAGTGTGAGTGTGCCACATGGTTAAGTGTGTGCTTCTAGTGTGTCAATTTGAAAGTGTACCTCACACGTGTATCCTGTGTGTATCTCAAATATACCCATGTGTCTGAGTGTGTTTAAGTGTGCATCACGTGTGACCTATAGTGTGTGTGTAAGTGTGGGTATGGGCAGAGAGCATGGATAGACAGCAAGGCTGCACCAATTTTCCTCCATCATAATTTGTTTCTAATAGCTTTCCTCTAAGACACCTGGGTCAATCTGCTTCTAAGCAAGTCAAAGGACTTGGGTTCAAATTTCATCTCTGTCACTTTTTGAATGTGGTGGCCATAGGTGCTTTTCCCAAAAGGCTTAGCCACCACTCCATTTATCCAAAGGGACTAACAACTATGAGGTCTAGCAGCCAAGAGTTGAACAGAGAAACAGAACAAGGGTCAAGGACCAACTCGTAGACTCTGGGCAAGTCCTTGCCTCTCCCGAGGCCTCAGTTTCCCCAGAAGTACTGTGAAGGTACAGGCTCAATGATCTTATGGGTTCTCATTTTTATCCAGTGACTTTCTCAGTTTAAGCACCACAAACTAACTCTGGTCCTTCCCACCACTACCACCACAAAAAGACAGTGCACAGATATGTGCATGTCGATTAGCACCTACAGATGTCTCATCCTAGCTAGTCCCCCTCTAGTCCTGGGCAAGCTACTGGTTGCCTCCCTACATCTGTCATTCCACACTTTTTTTTCCCAGTGGTCTGAGTCACTTGGAGTAAAAGGGATAAAGTCCCAGAGGCATACAATCTTCACCAAAGCTCAGGCAAAATGAGAAGGGGTTTATCCAAAGCATTCTTCTCTATCCTTTGGGATAACTGTGAGAACGGGTGATGATAATGAGCAAGCTTTCAGGCTCAAGGCCTAGTCTTGAACATGACCAGATAAATCTACAAAGAGAAAACCTCCAAACATGGCATGAAGAGCCATAGAATCTAGGGCCACTCTTCTGCATTTGGCAGGGCCTCTCATGAATCCCTGGATGGTATGATATCTAGATGGACTTATCATAGGTCAAACAGATGTATCTGAATTGCCAATTAGTGGTTTAATGCCAACCTAGCCAGAGTTATCTAGTAGCATCTGCCTAGTTTTCTCTGCTATCTTGACTAACTTTTATAACAAGACCTAGATAGAAGCAAAGTGCAGAAGGTATCTTTAGAACGAACTCCTTGCCCAAGGCCACTTGGTATGGATAGGCTGATAAAAGCTAACTCTATATGCTATGTTCTTCCGAGCACACCACTGTTTTTAAGAGATAGCACTTATCTGAGTCAATCAAAGCAATTCTCTGAGTTCCAATTTCCTTAGCCATAAAATGAGGAGAATAATCCTGGCCTTGCTCACCTCATAGGATTATGAGGAAAAGACCAATGTGGCAGGAACAGAAGACTATACAACAGTCCTATTTTCTTGCCCTGCCTCTGGAGCAATGAGAATTTTCCAAACTAAATGATGCAGATAAAGGTGCAAAGTGTAGATTTGTTCTAAGTAGGTCATTTGTCAAGAGCCTGTGATTTCTAATGCAACTTAATCATGTCATGAAAACCCAGTAATGCTCATCATAAATTCTAGCCAAGGATTCTTGGGGGCCAAGAATTGGTTTTTAAATGCCAAGTACCTGGGTGGTTCTGGCTTGACGGACTTGAGAAGGCACTAAATAAAAACACAATTAACTTTGGCTTTCTTTCAAGCTCTCCTTTTCGCTTTGCAGGAGACAGGGAGAGAAAGCTAGTCTGCTATTCATAGCAACATGTGTGTGGCCAGGTGGGGGGGATGGAGCTGGGGGTAAATAAAAGAAACCTTCTTATAAAAAAAGCACAGCTTCCCACCAAGGACCCAAGACACAGGCCAGGTCATAGGGCTTCCACCCTTCCAAGGGAGGAAAGTAAAAGAAAGTCCTCCAAGCTGAAAGAAATGGGGCACAAAGACAATGGGATTTGCATAAGGTCACTCAGCAACTGAGTTCATTTTTTCAGCCCCCCCTCCTTTATTCATGTGTATGTTTCTCATTAACAAAACCTTTACACAAGTCCTACAGATTGCAGACCCCTCCACTGTAGCAATCACCCAGAGATTTCTGCCTCAGAGAGTTCTCAGGGATTATCAGCCCCAACTAACAGAAAAGAAAACCAACTCAGAGAGGCTAAGTGACTTGCCCAAGGTCACAGAGCTAAAAAATATCAAACTACTAGTTCAGTGACCATTTGCTTTCCATCACACCATACAGGTTTCCCTTACCACCCCTGAAAGAAAAGGACGGCTTGCAAGTCTCACAGGTCCAGGAACCCATATCCTTGCAAGGCAATGTTCTATCTCGAGTACTACTACGAATATACTGTCTTTCCTTGGGTGAGTCCTTTCTCTTTCTGGGCCTAGTTCCCCAGCTCCCACAATGAGTGAATTAGACTCAGGACAGCTTGTAATATTCCTTTTCTAGAAGACATAGCTGTCTGGAATAACTTCAAATCGCACCATAATTGCCAGAGCTTGAGCCCAGATCAGGCGCTGTATGACAATAAGTCTTTGAGCCTCATTTTTCTCTTTGTGCCCTAGCACAAAGCAGACTCATCATTTTGCCTTTGTTCTGAGCCCTCCCACCATGCTGGCCTACCACAGCCTCTCCTACGGATGCCTGGGAAGAGCTCCCCCATGCCTCTTTCCCAATGCCAAAGCACCCACTGCCCAGCCCTCCTGCCAACCAGCAGGGTTCACAGATAGAGGAGGAAGGAAGAGTGGGTGGAGGAGAGGCTGTGGGAGGTAGAGCTAAAAGTAGCTACTGCCATTAGGCACCACACTCTGAGGGGGTGGAGGGTGGGCACTTAGCACATCCTTCCTGCAGCCAGCTGGGCACGGAGGTGCATGGATTCCCCTCCTCTAACGAAAGCAAGCAGGCAGAGAGATCCGAGCTGCCAGAACTATTCCCAGAGCTGCCTATGGAGCGCATTGCTGACTTCCACTGGACTCTGAGAGTGGATGGCCCTGCAGCAAAGGGCTGCATCCAGGGCTCCCTGCCTCAGGAGAACTAATTTAGTCTGCAGAAGATTCTATCCCCCCTAACTCTCACCTCACTGCCTGGCAACCCAAGGGCCGCTGACAGGCCTGCTCCCCTCCAGGAGGTTACATAATACTCTTGTTCTCCCAGCCTCTCAGTAAGCTCGCTTTCTGCAACCAAATCAGAGAGCATTCAGGTCTCTGATCCAGCCAAGGGAGCACAGGGCCAGAACTCCACAGCAGAGGTAGCAGGTTATAGGGGGCAAGGGCCTGATTTGAGGAGTCAGGATCCAAAGCCCACCACCGCAACCTTGGACAAGTCCCTTTCCCCTTCACTGCCTTAGTTTTCTCACTTGTAAAATAGGAGGGGGAGAGGTATGCTGAAGATCTCCAAAGTACTCTTAATCTCTGCTCCCATGTGATTCTCTGTGAATCCTGGCCACTTAAATGAAAAACCTCCCCTCCCCAATCCAAGGTTGCCCTGTCTTTGAAGCAGTCTGGCTGAGCTGGGAAGAGCCATCCTCACTCTCTTAATTCCAATTCCCCTAATTACTAAGGTCTGCATTGGCAAGATGGTTGCCTGGAGCCCCAGACTCTGTTGTCCACCTCTGTCCCAGGCCCATTTCAACCAGACTAGTTTCGCCTTTTCCTGTCTTATATAGAAGCTTCCAGCTCAAATTTCATTTGAGAACATGGTTCTTCTACTGAATCTACTCCTCACTTTAGTGACATGGAAACTGAGACTTAGTGGGGAAGGGCCTTGATCAAGTTCTGACAGCAATGTAGGTACAGAGCCACAGCTTGCTCCCAAGGGTCCCAAGGCCATTTCCAGTTTGTTTTTTCCTCCTGAAGGTCTGCCTTCCCTATGCTGTCCCTCTGCCATGCATACACAACTTTCCCTCTTCTCTGCTACCAACTCTCGACCTTGATGCTCAAAGACCAAATACCGAATTCCTGTCAGGGGCCTGAAACTAGCAGAGCAGAGTGATAAAAGCAAGAAAGAACTGACCTCAGACACATTCCTCCTTTAACCTTTCCTTTTCCTCCAGATTGCCCCTTTGTTCCTTTCTTCAGTTTCCTCCTGAGTTTTGCTCTATGTCAGGGGAATACCTTCAATTCTCAAAGTGTCATGACCACATTCTGACCACAGAGTCCACTATGCAGGCTACGCTGGGAGAACTGCAGGATGTGGCATCAAGAGGCCTAGGTTCTAGGCCAAGAGCTACCATTTCCCGACTGTGATCTTGAGTAAGTCTCTTAATCTCTCTGTTCCTCAGTTTCCTCAACTACTTCCATGTTTGGGGGAGGAGCCAATGAAATAACTAGGGAACTTTATTTGCTGAAATTCTTATTAACAGTGGTAACAGTATTAACTAAATGAATGGTTATTTAAAATACTGCAGGAAGGGGCTCTGGGCTGTCAAAGCAGCCAGTCCTCTTGCCTCCTAGGCCTTCCTAGACCTAAGAGGCTGGTATTTTATCTATAAGAGGCAATTCTCAATTATCCATGCAACATTTCTCTTTAACAAATGCTAAAGTCCAAGTTGGCAGCCCCCTGCCACTCAGCTCATTGTAGGGCTCCCTTCTCTGCTGGTGGCTAGTATGTGCTCAATGAATACAACTTGTAGTTCAATTGTTCTAGAAGAAACCTAAGTTAAATATAATTAGGAAGGCAAGTCTATTACCCCTAAAATCACCCTATGCATTCCAAACCTGCTAAAAAGGATCTTTGGATTACCTGCTGGTATTGAATAATAACATTCTTAATCAATTTGATCATTAGTATTAATCACAAAGTAAGAACAGATCATTAGAGCTGAAAAAAAATCGTTGCAGCTATCTAATCCATCTAACCTTATTTTGCAGATGAGGAAACTGAATTTCAGATGAGAAAAGTAATTTACCCAAGCTCACCCAGCAAATGAACAGAATCTTCCCCACTATTATAGCAAATATGTAGGAACTGCTTTTTTTCCTGAAGGGTTCAAACCATCTGACAGCTGGTAATTTTAAATCCGAATAGGTCGCCAGACTACTCACCCTCCAGGGTTGAGTTCTCCTTTTTAGAGTGGGCACAAGCCCCTAAAATTTGTCAAGGCCCCCACAATCTTAGAATAAAATTTCGCCATCTGCGAAGCCTGTCAATTCACATGTGCAATAAGCCAGATTCAGGCTGAGCTGACATTTCCTTTAAACATAGCAGTCATTCTCATTCCTGGCTGAACATTCCTGTCACCTCAGGGAGCTTTTAAAAAAATACTGATGCCAGGGCCTCACCATGACCAACTCAATCAGACCTCCCCTAGAGAGTCTAGGAATTGTTGTTAGTCTTGTTAACTCCCGGGGTGATTCCAAAGTGCAGCCAGGGCTGAGGACCACTGGGTTAATGGAAACAATTCAGCCAACCAAGGGAAACATGCGCAAAGAGTTTCCTGAACTCTTTGAAAACCAAATATATTCTGTTTGAAAGCTACATCTATGATGTCCTACTTTTCCAAAGAGGGGAAAAGAAAGTGGTACATAGAATCTACAGTTGTGGCACTGACCCTCAGGCAAATTTTGGACTAAGTTAGGAAAATACAGTTTGTAGGTATTGAAAGAAAACAGGGAACCCTGCAGTCTGCAGCAGGATTTACCAGGATTAAGATGCCATGTGACTCATAGTCCTCTTTCTGATGGGGTCATTGGCTTGGTAGATGATTGTTATGAGCCTAGCATACATCTTGATGTCTACAATGCACACAACAAATCTATCATGCCACATTATCCTCATTAAGCCACTGGTGGAATAGATGATGGTAGAACCCAGTAGAGTCTGCACTGGTTGACCAGATATATACAAAAATTAATGTGCTCCAATTCCAAGAAGAGGTTCTGGTGAGATGCCAGAGGAACTAGCATTAACCTCATCATATTGAACATTTCTTTGAATAAACAACTTGAATGATACTAATTCAGTTTGCAAATGATGCAATGCTAGAAGAGACCGCTGATCTGTTCCATGACATGAAGGAAAAAAAGCTAAAAACCCCAAAAAAGCTAGAATAGATCAACCAAAGAAAATAAAGTTTAACTGATGCAATGCTAGAAGGGACTGCTAATTTGCTGCATGGTATGAAGAAAAATTTTAAAAACCCATATAAAGCTAGAATAATAGACCAACAAAACAAAATTTAACAAGTTTGCTTCAAAAAGTCCTCAAGTTTGGTTCAAAAGGCCAATTTCACAAATGAGTGGAGGACTAGACTAGACAGCAAAGCATTTAAGCCTACAGCCCAAAAGGCTAATACAGTGGCTCTTAACCCTGGTGGGGGCTATCCTATGCCAATTAAATCAGAATCTCTTAGATTGGGGACCTTGCAAGGGTATTTAAAAACTCCCCAACTGATCTGAATGTTCAGTGAGAGTTGAGAACCACTAAAAGACAGCACTATTAGATAGTTCACAGACAAATCGTAGTCCCTTTGTACTGGATCCTGATCAGGTGGCACCTGAGTAGCATGATAAGTTCTGGGCAGCATATTTTTAAATAAATATAAAAAAAAAATAAGAGTTCTTCAAAAGGAAGGACCATTGTATGGAAACTGCTGCTCCTTGAAAACATTCTGTATTTCAGGCTTCACCAATGCACACTGCCTTTCACCTTGAAGGTCCCAAATAGTGAGTTTTCATAAAACTAAAGGGAATTTTTTGATGTGTATTCAAGATAAAAAGACAACATTTTACTGAATAAAGAATTCTGTGCAAAATTGCTATACAAATGAAAGGTATGAAAAAGCACTAAAAATGCAAACAAATAGCTGAGGTAACTAGTATGACTTCAGGGGTGACTCACACACCTCCCTCTCCACCTGACTCCATTCAGCTTCACACTATCTGGGAATGATCAACTCTGACTCTCTCCCCTCTCCATTTGAAAGGCAGACCCACTCTCCCACTCCACCAATTTCTCTGACCTTTACTTTCCTCATCTGTAAAACCAGGAATAACAATCATCCCCACCCACTTCACCAGGCTGATGTGATGCTCAAAATTAGAAATGATGTGAAATTGCTTTATAAACTCTATAGGCCCATGCACTGACAAGTGATTATTAGTATTGTCATTACTGGATGTTTCCTGAGTCTTCTATCCCCTCTAAGCCATCCCTCCTTCTAGTTTTTCCACTTTGTGCTTTGGTGCCAGGGCAAAGCACAATGAACTAAATACTTTTGAGAGCTAGACCCACCTAATGACAGGAGACACTCTGAGAAGATATCAGAAGAGCTAAGCTTTGATCATGGATTCTTGGAAAGCCAAAGACTCAGTTGGTCTAGAACAAGTTGCAGAGCTAGAAATAAAAGCTAGAGAGTCTAAGATTCCCCACCTCCATCCCACTTCTTGGGTCAAAGCCACTGGGGCTGGATCCAGATGCCTTGTGGGAGGTCTTCTAAGTAGGCAGTTATTTTAAGAGAATAGGCTCAATTCCCAATCATGTCCCTGTCCAAAGCAAGCACTCCACAGGCCAGGCCAAGGGAAGCAGAGGCCAAGATGGCAGACAAAGACTAGAAGAAAGACATACTTTGGCACCATCCCTGCAACTGGCAGTCATAGTTAAGCACTCTTAATCTGGGCCTCACCACAGGGCAGAAGAGCACTTCACCAACAGGCTCATTGGGATCCCTCAGTTAGCTAGCAATTTAATCACACACACAAGTGGATGAGACAATCTGAGCCAGGGCCCAAACCCTGTTCACCAGCCCCACAATCAAACTGGCTTTCCCAATTTGCCCAACCTTCCCAGTTGGAAACTACTCAAGAGACCAACGAAACAGAAACAAAAACCTCCAAATTCCACACTACAGCTGGGCTGGGCAGGGTTCCCTAAGCCACAAACAAAATTGGGGCACACTGTACAAGCAAATGTTACAAGTTCTGACAGATAGAGGCTGTCTCAATGGGGGAAAAGCATTGCTCAGTTTGTTCTCACCACACTATCCCTTCACCTCCCTGCCTCAACCAGAAGTCAAGATGAAAAAAATATATTTTTTCAGGGCTTGCAGACCTCCTTGCACTAAAGCTGGGCTGTGAAATGGCTCAATTAATCTTAAGGAGATGGCAGTGACTGGAGAGGAATTTGAACCCAGGAGCCTTCCAATAAACAGTCTCCATGGCTGGGACAAGGCTAGGCTCTGTATGCCTTCTGTGGACATGTCTTCTAGGCATTTGCAGGCCATGGGGATCTTGCTCTTTCTTTGTCCTCTCCCCAAAAGCATCTCTCCCAAGTCCCGCTGGGCTGCAGACACCTTTCTCCAGAGGCATTGATGCCTGGACCTTTAAAGGGTGGGCTCTGGAACTCAGCAGGAGCTGAGTGATTCAGGAGTTACTAGGATATCTGTTGAAGGCATTTGCTTGAAACCCCTGGTGAGCAGCTGGGAGCCAAAATTCTTAAGCTGGAATTTTGCCCCTCCTAGTAGCAAAAGCTTATCCTTTACCCAAAAGGGTCAGAGGAGGAAAGGGAACAAGGAACCTTGTTGGGAAAAGTTGGGACAAATCAGAGAGGAAAAGCCCTCTTCTCTTCCTTCTT
The DNA here is from genome assembly GCF_057802395.1 of Ceratotherium simum simum. Classification (NCBI taxonomy): domain Eukaryota; kingdom Metazoa; phylum Chordata; class Mammalia; order Perissodactyla; family Rhinocerotidae; genus Ceratotherium; species Ceratotherium simum. The sequence goes on along the minus strand of NC_141940.1, from coordinate 79,888,526 downwards.
ACCCACTTACAGCAGGGGGCAGGGAGGAGGAAAGGACGAAGGGGGAAGATGAAGAGGCAGGAGAGGGAAGAAAAAAGAAAAAAAAGTAAAAATGCAGAGAGTTCCACTCTTCTGGGCTGCATTTTTCCTTTTCTCCCACTCTTTTCTTTTTGCATACCCTCACAAGTCTGAAGGAGAAATGCCAAACCTTTAGGACTCACACAAGTAAAAAGTCACATTGCCAAGTTTGGTTCTCTACTCCCCAAACTCCCTTTTAGCTGCTGTAGGGTGGCCTGCCATCTGGCTAGCAACATCTCCTTATTTGCCTAGAGATAAGTTAATTTGGAAAATGCTTACCCATTTCGCCAGCTAAATTACTGATGGAAGGGCTCATTCAAGCTACCCCTTTAGCCTGAGGGGTTGTGGGGTGGGGGAGGATTGGTAGGGGGAATACCCATCCATCCTGGCACCAATCAAATCCTTACAGGCACAAGGAAGCCATTCAGAACTGTGGAAATCAATGCATGCCCTGCTGTTTTTCCTCATTCCTAGCACAACCAACCCCGTCCACATTCAGAAGTGTGCACCCATTCACACACACACAGAGGGCGTACACACACACCCATGAACATACTCTCACACACCCTTCACACACACATTTCCAAAAGCTTTCTTCCAAGGGTGTGTTAGGCACCTAGAGGTGAAGGCTGTGGCATTTTGTGACACTACTGTCATAAACCTGGCTCAAAGACTAGCCTAAGAGAACCCTTCTCCCCTTAGGGAAAAAAAAAAGGAAAAAGCATTCCATTGTTGTAGTCCAGTTTTCTTCCCACATAGCTAGGTAAAAAATCTCCTAGGTAAAATTTAAGTTTCTCCAGATAACAAAAACGAAAACCAGATATTTCCCACTCCCATCAACCCTTGATTAACATTTCATTTTCATTTTCACTTGTCTTTCCAGTTCACCCCCCTCTGATTTCAAGTGCCTATGGGCACCGAAAATCACAGAATGCAAGAACTTGGAGGTCACCTAGTCCAACCATCCCCAAATGCCAATGTTACAGGGAATGTCAAACCCACTGAGGAGGAAAAAAAAATGCCCAAAGTCAAACAACCACTGAAGGGAGAGAACCCAGGGCTGTAGTTGCACAGTCTGGAGCCTTTCCTCACTCTCCAGCATTGTATCAAAACAAAGCGCCCAACCAAAATATAAGCTTACTTTAGATAATACTGCTAGAGCTAAGAGAGGGGGAGGAACTCACTAGATTCTCTTTGCAAAGAAACAAGTTCTCAGTTCAACCCAGGTAGCCCCCACAAAGGGATCAAAGAGTAAATAATAAGAATCAACGACAGCAAACTTCCCAGATCATGCTTACACCATGGTACCAATCAAATAAAAAACCAGCTTCTCATCCACACCAAGCAAACGAGAGCACACCTTGAGGCTCAAAACCCCTCCAGATGCCATAAATAATACTCACTGGGTCCTGAAGTCAGGACAATTTCAAAAGCCCTCTTCACAGCCTCTCTTCCCTTCATAACCATTTCCAAAGTGAATGAACAGGACATGAAACTTAACAGCACAATGTCAGCAGATTTGCACATCACGCATGAGCAGCCGCCCACATGGGTGTAGGGGAAATGTGTGTATGTGCCCTGATTCATGGCTACATGAGCCAGAAATGGCACTATTTCAAGTCAGGTAAGAAACGGAATGAGGAAGACTTGCCTATATCAGCTGGTAGGGGTAGGAGGCAAGTATTATGCACACTGGCGTCAGAGACAATTTTTTTCCTGGCTTTGCCAAGAGCTTTCTCAGCGGAAACAGAAATGTAAAGATAATAACAATAGCACAATAATAACAGCAACCACCACCACCACCATCTGATACAGACATACAAATATATGTCAAATTAGAATGTTGCTTCTAGCTCATGTTTTCCTGAGCTCTCATTCCATTCCCACCAGACATTTTTGGGGGGGACAGGGGGGTGCTCAAAACTCTCAACTTAGCATGATACATACTTTCATTTTGCTATGGAAATCTTCCAATTAGAGAGACCTCTATCTTAAAGAACAAGCAAGGAAGCAAACAAAAACCACCACTTTCTCATTAGCACTAGCAAGTCCTATTTAAGATGTAGTTCAAGAACAACATTGCACATGAGATTACCCTAAAGAGGTATATCCAAATACTATTATTCCCAAGGTGGGTAAAGAGCTGGCTTTTGTTGTTTTTTGGAGGACACAAAGAGAAAATTCCAAAACTCAAATCCAGGGGTACAATCTTTAGGAGAAGGAACCCAAGCAGCTCTTTTTAATGTCTTTTCTTGCCAATTCATAAAGATCAGAGAACGCTTTTTTGTCCCATTCCATGATTTCAAAGAAATTGACATTTAATGCTTTAAGAAATGTTTTAAAGGTGGCTTCTTTCCAAATTGGAAACTGTGAACCCTGGACAGCAAATTGAGATTAAAAGAACACAGTCATCAACTGCCAGCTCAATGCACCTCACCACATCACTTCTCAAATTCTTGCTTCTTGTTAGAGACTACAGAATCATTTTCTCTAAATTCATTCCTTCTATCATTTTTTTCCTTCTAAACATCTAGTCCAAGACTGTCATTCCTAACATGCCAAAAATTCATCATCCTCTTCCCACAAGTCCCCTTGCCCCCAAACAAACCCAAATGCACTCCTGATGGCAAGAGAGAAATTTTGACTAAAATTCCCTCACGGAATTTAAAGGCAGTTTTCAAGAAAATGAGTTGACAATACACCACGAACAGCAAAGCCACCGTTTTAGGACGCAGAGCTTGCTCCGTAAACATCACGTAGATGGAGAATGCACACACACACACACGCATACTTAAATAGAAAGCATTTCTTTATCAACAATTTTACTCAAGCAATAAGCAACTACACTCATAGGCATACTTAAAAGACAAGACATGACAAAAGATTTAGGGAGAGATAATATACCAACGTCATACATATCACAGCGAGGCCATGTTGAAGCTCAAAACGTTTTCCCCCCTGAGTAAGAAAGCTTGCTCTTTCTCTCCCTCTCTTTCCCTGTCTCTGTCTGTCTCTCTTGATTTTTTTTTTTTCTCGGTTGTTCTCGGGATGAAATCAAAGCGAGAGTTCGCAACAGCTCAGGCGGCTGTACTCCATTTAGCGCGTTCCCAGGAAAAACATGAGTATGACATTAACAAGCAGGAGAACTACAATCACGGCAAAAACGACTACAGTTTGCACATCCAGGGTCATGGTGCAATGCAGAACACTGTAGTGTTCCAGGTGGGGGGCCGGCAGATTGGGAGATGTCAGTCTCTGTTCTGTCAGACTGTCCATACAGCCACCATGCTAGAAAGAAGAGGAGGAAGTCGGCTGGTTAGGGAAGGGCTGGGTTTGGCGCCCGAGTTTGGTATGGGGGGGGGATGGGGACAGGGGAGCTTGCCTCCCGCCTTCTCAGGACTGAGCTGATCTTTCTTCCCTAGCTGAGAAATCTTAGCTTGCGCTGCAGTCGGCAGAGTCCAGAATTCTCTCTCGGGCGCCACGGAAAAGGCAAAATCCTCGCTTTCAAAGGGAAAAGCGGGAGGAACCAGTGCAAGGTTCTCCGACGCTTGCTCAGTCTGTCCCGGCGTGCGTCCGTCCGCCTGCCTATCAGTCAGCCTAGGTCTCCCCGACTCCCGCTAGTTCGCTCGCTTTCCTACGCTCTCTCGCTCCACTGGGGTTCCCAGCTGCCAGCCACTCGTTACTGCCCTGCCTCGCTGGCTCTCTCCCTCTCCTCTCCCCACCCCCACCCCGTAGGATGCGTTTTTAATCACCGAGCTACTGCGGACGCCTGCGTGAGGCGCAGCCCCATCTGCTGACAGGCCCTCCAGCCAATAGCAGGTGCCGCAGAGGAGCGTTTACTCTCCTGGGGGCGGGACTTGAGCTGGCGTGCTAGCCGCGGCAGCCAATTGGAGGGCCCAAGGCTCCCCGAGCAGGCTCGCTCCATGCCGACTAGCGGTAGCCACCGCCCCCAATTCTGGCGTGGGGGTAGGGAGTTTGTTGGGGGTGGGTTGAGGCGGATGTAGGGAGGGAGGGAGGAGAGGAGGGAAATGACCAGGAAAGGAGGAGGGAGCAGATAGAAAGGGGCGGAGGGGAGAGGCTTGACAGGGAGGCAGGGAGGGAACAAGGGGAAGATTATGGGAAGCAGGGAGAAGGGATAGGGAACAAAATGAAAGAGGGTGGAGGAAGGGAAGGAAAAAAGGATGTGGAGGAGTGAAAAGGAATGGAAAAATGGGATAGGTAGTTGGGGAGGAGGCATGCCTTGGCAGCCACTTTGTTTGGAGCTTGGGCCAAGGAGGAAGCAAAGGTGCCTTTGGCCACTGCCTAAGTATTTACAGGCAATTTACCATTAGCCATACAAATTCAACAAACGAGTGCTGTGAACAGAACCACAAGGACACACTACAAATTATCCAAAATCCAATTCTATTTGGCTTTCTCTGATATCCCTCCATTGACAAGTCAGATTTCTCTATAACAGCTTGCACTCTTCCAGCATGCTGAGTACTATGAAGAGAAGCAGCCAGCTTTGCAGTGGAAAAGCCTCTACAAAAATTGCAATCTACTTGTCATCACTGCCCCTGTGTTTGTGACCCTGTCTCTGGAACTAAGAGGAAAAGCCCTGGACTAGAGACCAGAAGGTTTCAGATTTACTTCCAGCCCTACCTCAAGCTTTCTGTATGACTTTTGGACAATTCCTTTCCCCTTTCTGGGCCTCCACCTCCCTTCTGTCGCATGAGGACTTAGACCTATCTGAGAATTAAGTGAAACCTCTGAACCCTCATCTCACAAAAATACATACAAATTCAGCAGGCTCCTGGGCCCTCAAAAACCCAGGACTCCCTTAAACAGAAGATCTCCAAGGGCCCTTCTTACTCTTACATTCTAGGACTGGAAGAGTGAACAGATAGATACTGATGGAGAGGAGCAAAAAACTGGCTTAGCTTGGGATAGAACGAATTAAGTTCTGGAACTCCAAGCATACTAGATTCTAACAGGAATGAAATTTGCTTTCTATTCTCTAGAAATATTTACATATAGGACAGTCACCCATCTTAACTAGATGACTGGAAATTCTGAATGAATGCAGGTCATAAACAAAATGGCCCCTGGCCCTACAAGATATAATAAAACCCAAAGAATTCTCCACTTCAAAAGTTTTGTCTCAAAACACCACCTATGAATGATTCATCCCAAAACAAACAACAAAAAACCCTGAATCAGATAAAGCTTCTAGATCCAACTATCAATTTATAGAACATACAGAGGACAGACAAACATGTTAAACTGCAATATGAGGATACAGACTGTAAAAAACTACAAGACCAACAACCCGGTTCTTTAGCAAATAAATAGGAAGGAAAAAGAGAGATTGATTCAGGTGGAAGTTGTGTGTGCACACACACACACACTCATTTGTGACATTTATGAAACAACTGGAAATTTGAACAGACTGAATATTTGATGATATTAAGAAGTCACTATTAATTGTTTAGATGTGATAATGATATTGTGGCTAAGTTTAACAAAATGGGGAGAATAGGGGTAAATCTTTGTGACCTTGGATTTGGCAATGGTTTCTTAGATATGACATAAAAAGCATAAGCAAAAAAAAATAGACAGATTGGACTTCATCAACATTCAAAACTTTTGTGCTTTAAAGGAACACTATCAAGAGTATGAAAAGAGAACCCACAGAATGGAAGAAAATATTTGCAAATACATATCTGATAAGGGACTTGTATTTAGAATATATAAAGAACTCTTACACTTCAATTATAAAAAGAAAAATTACCCAATTAAAAATTGGCAAAGGATCTGAACAACATTTCTTCAAAGCAATGGTCAAGAAGCACACAAAAAGATGCTCAACATATTAGCCATCAGGAAAATGTGAATCAAATGCAGGAAATGTAAATGCAAGATACTTACTACAGCATTATTTGTTATGAGATACCACTTTACACACACTAGGGTGGCTATAATAATAAAAGCTAGACAATAACAAGTGTCGGGGAGGATGTGGAAACATTGGAACCTTCATAACACCGCTGGTGGGAAATGTAAAATGATGAAGCCACTTTGGACAACACTCTGGCAGTTCCTCAAAAAGTTAAACATGGAGTTACCGTTTGACCCAACAATTCCACTTCTAGGTATATACCTAAGAGAAATGAAAACATGTCCACACAAAAACTTGTACACAAAAGTTCATAACAGAATTGTTCACAATAGCCAAAAGATGGAAACAACTCAGAAGTTCATCAACTAGTGAATAGATAAACAAAATGTGGTATATCCATATGATGGAATATTATTCAGCCATAAAAGGAATGAAGTACCGTTACATGCTACAACATAAATGAACTTTGAAAATATTATTCTAAGTGAAAGAAGCCAGACACAAAAGGCTTTTGTATGATTCCATTTATATGAAATGTCCATATAGAGTAAATACTATTTAATGAAGTTTTTGTTTCAGTTATTTATAAATATGAATGTGCTAGGTTGTGATGTAAAACGTGTTTCCTACAACAGGTAATGGTTCAAAATAGTTTGAAAGCCCCTCTTCTAGATTATGTTGAGACAGATACTGGTCATCAGGACAGTATCATAATGTAAGCAACCAGAATCTTTCTCCTTGCCTTTGAAAGTGCAATCTTATCCTGTCTCCACTATATTATCTATTGACCCTTCAACCCACTGCAACCAGGCTTTCATCCCAATTATCTCATAGGAAATTGAAACTTCTTGTGAATAAAAACAAATGACCAACTTGTTGCTACATGTCATGGCCAATTTCCCATGTTTATCTTCCCTGACTTCTCTCCCACTTGATTCCATTGATGCCTTCTTCCTTCCTAAAATGCTCCCTTTGCCTTGGGGAGAGCATCCACATGACGTGTCTAGTTATACTGTCTTTACTTCCTGCCTGGGTTCTTCTTCATCCAGTCATTAAGGCCATGATTTCTCAGGGTTCTTCTAATCTCACTCCCCTTTTCTTCTCATTCCACAGTTGTACTGAATGGTAGATCCATCTATTCCCATGGTTTGAACTACCACCTACATTACACACTGATGCACCTCCTTTCAACAAAGTTACTAGACACCAATGGGGAACAAAACAGACATAGGCCCTTGCCTGCATGGAGCTTACAACTCTCTGCTGATGACCCCCAGATAGCTCTCTTGAACTCTAGAGATGAATCGTCAAATGCCTTCTGGATATCTCCTCCTGACGATCACACAAGTACCTCAAACTTAATAAGTCCAAACTTGAAGTAATCTTCACCTGCCCCTGCCATCTTCCTCCTTCCCCTGAGTTCCCTGTCACGTAGGAATGTCACACATAGAAC